>NW_020949772.1:932107-995803 GCF_900497805.2 Vombatus ursinus
AAGGAAGGAAGGAAGGAAGGAAGGAAGGAAGGAAGGAAGGAAGGAAGAAAAAGAAATGGTCCCTGCCCTCAGGAAGTTTGCATTCTGTTGGGAATTGTTGGGAATTAGGGGGAAGAGGCCTGAGGGAATGAAGAATCCAACATGTAATATAAAATAGTGGAAGCAATATAAAGTAATTGAACAGGAGATAAAGCAGTAAAAAACTGGAGAGATCGGTGTGCTTTGTTGGAAACAAAAGTTCTACAGTTGATTAACTGACCACTTGGCAAAGGCATAAAGGTGAAAGACAGAAGATTACACACAGAGAACAATTAGCAACTAATCTTACTGGAACAGAGAGCTCAGGAAGGGAAGTTCCTCAAACTTAGCATACATATCCTATCTCTGGGACTTTGCACAGGCTGTCCCCCATGCCTGCAATGCCATCCCTCTTCAGAGCCACTTCATAGAATACCTAGCTTCCTTAAAGACCCAACTCAGGTGCTACTTCCTACCAGAAGCTTTTCCTAACACCTTCATTTATTAGTATTTCCTGGTACCTCAAGTTACCATGGGCATGAATATACCCATCTGTTTTCATGCTATATACCCCAAAAGATATTAAACTCCATGACGGTACGGGCTATTTTCTATTTCCTCTTTAGATTCCCAGCATCTAGCATAGTGTCTTACTCAAAGCAGTCATTCCATAAATGGCCATTGAATTATATTACTGACGTGATATGAAAGAAGATCCCAAAGGTGGGCAGCGAAGGTGAGCCAAATAGCAAAGGGCTTTAAATGTTAGACTGAGGAGGTTGTGTTTTAGCCTAATGGCAATAGGGATCCATTGAAGATTATTGATTATCAGAGTGACATAGTCTAACCTATGTTTTAGGAATATCACTTTGACATCTTCATGGAGGATGAGCTGGAGAAGTGAAAGACTGAAAATAGGAAAATGAATTAGGAGGCTGTTGCATTCATCTAAGAAAAGGGTATTATGGTGTAAGGTGAATACCTGATGTGTTTTTTTTTTTAAATTCCATCCAAGTTCTGAGGCAGTGAAAGGGTATGCTGTGTATTATATGCAGAGGGCCTATAATTGGCGAAGGCTATGATATTTTTCCTTTAAGCTCAAGGCTAAGATGTTAGCATTTTGTATGAGAATTTGGGGGCAAGGCTTCCATCGGCACTAATATGAATCAGACAGCTACAGTTCAGTACATTGCATTGAAAATGTATCTAAGTGTCTAATGTACCTGCTGTGATTCAGACCTCACTTTATATCAGGAAAACTCATTAATGAAGATAGAGGTGGATAATTAGTACCCAGCCTGGAGCTTGTTCCTATTATGATACTCCCTGTTCTCTGATAATATGGAGTTGAAATTAATAAGGGAAAAGAATTCCAGAAATGTATGAGGCTAAAGGTTAGGCTTGGGGCCATAGTCAGAGTGCAGGAACTGGAGTCAGAGGTCTTGGCTTCTAATCCTGACTCTTCCACTCACTACTACTGAGACCTTAGGGGAGTTACATTAAACAGCTAGATGGCACAGTGGATAAAGTGCTGGACCTGGAGTCAGGAAGATTTGAATTCAAATCCAACCTCAGATGCTTACTAGGTATGTGACCCAGGGCAAGTCACATAACCTCTGCCTGCCTCAGTTTCCTCAACTGTAAAGTAAGAATATTAATGACCCCTCCCTCATAAGGCTGTTGGGCAGCTAGATGGCACAGTGGATAAAGTGCTGGGCCTGGAATCAGGAAGACTTATTTTCCCAAGTTCAAATATGGCCTCAGATACTCACTTGCTATGACCCTGGACAAGTCACTCAACCCTGTTTGCCTCAGTATCCTCATCTGTAAAATGAAATGGAGAAAGAAACAGCAAACCATTCCAGTATCTTTGCCAAGTAAACCCTACATGGGGTCATGAAAAATGACTGAACAAGAACATAGGGTTTTTATGAGGAACAAGTGAGACGATATTTGTAAGGTGCTTAGCACAGTGCATGGTACATAGTAGGTGATTAATAAGTGTCTGTTCCCTTCCTCCCATCTTTGAACCTCAGTTTCCTCATTTTATAAAATGAAAGAATTGTACTAGGTGAACTTTAAAATCATGAGAGGCAGCATGGTGCAGTGGAAAGGATGATAGACTCAGAATCAAGGGCCCTGGGTTCAAATTGGGCTCTACCACTGACCACTTGTGTTACTTTGGGCATCACCTCTGTAGGCCTCCATTTCCTATCTGTGAAATGAGAGCATTGGAATAAATGATCTCTGGGTTCCCCTTGAACACTCAGTCTATGATCTTATGATTAAGGCCAGGCTATTCCCAACTCTGACTCCAAAGGGAAGTCTTTATTCTCCAGCACCTCTTCTCATTCCAGTTACATGAAAGCTTGGAGTGCCTATGGAGTCCCTTCCATCTGCCCTGCTGGGGTCATGATACATGCTGAGCTAAAGAAGCCTCCCTCAGTGCTCCCCTGGTGGTTCCCCAGCCCTGTGAGAGACAAAAGAGAGGTGCAGCAAACTGAACTGAGGGTCAGACATATAGATGGAAAGGAAGCCCAAGACCTTGACTTGTTTCTCCTGCAAAACCAAATGAGGGGGTGGGGCAGCCAGGTGGCACAGTGGACAGAGCACCGGCCCTGGAGTCAGGAGGACCTAAGTTCAAATCCGACCTCAGGCACATAATACTTCCTTGCTGTGTGACTCTGGGCAAGTCACTTAAGCCCAATTGCCTCAAGCAAAAAAACAAAAAACAAAAAACAAAAAACGGATGAGGGACAGAGACAGGGAAAGAGATAGAGAGATAGAGACAGAAAGGAGAGAAAGAGCAAGAGAGAGAGAGAGGAGAGAGACAAAGAGACAGAAAGACAGAGAAGGGAGGGAAGGAAGCAGACAGAAACAGAGGGGCAGGAAAGAGACAAAGAGATGAGAATGAGAAGAGAAAAAAGACAGAAACTGACAGAGAAACAGAGAGACAGAGAAAACAATCCCCAAATACCCAAAGGTTCTTCATCCTCAGCCTTTCGAGTAAATGAGCATTCAAGCTCATAAAAATCCACCACCATGAAAGGCACACAGACAAACAAGCACTTTAGCCATAAACCCTCCACCAGGACAGCAGCCAAATCAGTTCAACATGAATGATTGGAAGCCTGGCTGAGTTTATTATTAAGGCATCCACTAAGACCAGAACAGAACATGTCAGCTTTGAATAAAGAGCACAGGGGTGCCCCTTATTGGCTCAGGAAATGGGATGACAGAGTTAAAAATCCTGCTTTGTTGGGCTAAGGGACACATATAGGTGCCAAAAAATGCCCTTAGAGTGAAGATACAGAATTACAGACTGGGCTCCATCTGAAAGACCTTATCATCACCAACTTAGCCCTTAACAAGATATTGCCCACCCCAGTCCCTCCTGGGAGAAGGTACCAGACTTAGCTACAGCACACAACACAGCCACAAAAACCTGATCCCCCAGCTACCTTCTACTGGATCAGCTCACCAGAGGAAGCACCAGTCAATCAGTCATATGCCAGGAAACCTTCCCTGGAGATTTAGTCTATGCATTCACACCCTTCCAACACCCAGAAGGCATACATGGAGTTGATCCTAATTCTGCAAACAAACAAATGTCCCCAAAGGGACTAGGTTGGAGACAGCCTAATTCTCCAAAAGGAATGGATAGTTACTCTTTTCCCTCCTTAAACACCCTGGATAACACCCCCCTCGAGGGTATAATTACTCTGATAACAAAGCTCACTATCCCCATTTGCACTCCCAATTACAGTGCTAACATCTGACATTTAGGGGAAATGAAAATCTCTGTGAATGGCTCAAAAGTTGAACCCTAAAACAAATTGACATGTATCCTCAATATAAGATGCCTGGAAGCAGTTCCTCCATAAATTACACTCTAAAATTCTTAAAGTTAATGCACTTTTCAAAGGGACCTTACTTAGCACCAAGGAGAAGCTTATGCAGAGGGAAAACCTACCTTCCTGGAGTAGTTTTTAAAAGCCCAAAGTCACATCAAGTCCCAATTACTTTAATGTGTGACACCTTTCATTTTTCAGTTGAAGCGGTAAATAGTTCATACCAAAATGATCTAGGGCACATAAGCCCCTCAAAAGCACCGTGATTTAACATCGATGATGGTTTTATTTTCACTAATTGCAAGAAAACATGACTCTGCAGGAAAAGAGAAGAGATGTGGTAGCTAGAAAGATCCTAGATGGGGTTGGTAATAGAAGTTTAGTGGGTAATGTAAAGTTTTAGAAGAAGGACGTTATAGGCATTACTTTAAGACAGTCCTGAGTATGTAGTGATACCAAGAGGAAATATTTGCTTTACATAACTAGTTGTTAAATAACAAGTGAGCTGAGCTTTAGCAAAGAAACATGTCTGATTTGCAATGTTGAAAGTAGTTTCAACACCAAGATTTCCATGTAACACATTCAAATCACAGATCTGGACCAAAATAGGAAAAAAATAGGGCAATATGCTGGGTATGAGAGATATAAAGTTAAAAATGGAAACAGTGCCTGTTCTCAAGGGGCTTCCATTCTGTTGTTTGCACTATGATCCCCAGCTAGGGCTTCAGTCAGGAATCTGTAACCTCCTGCACTTGAGTACAGAGCCTACCACCTCTCTTCTTTCTTCCCTAGTGTGCAACTCATCACATTCCCTCATTATCAAACCAAAGATTATTTTACAAGAGAAAAAATGGTAAGAAAAACATCATGAAGCCAGAGAGCATGTTCAGTCCTGGAAGCTAACAGACAGATAATTGCCAGGCTTTGGGGAGGCTCCAGGTAACTGCAAACAGCGTCAGACACCAGATCAAAGTTGCATCCTCTTCGGGAAGACTCTGCCTGAGGCTGACAGAGCACTGGCTTCATGATCTAATAATAGAGAATAGACTAGACTTAGCAGAACCTCTTGTCTTGGCCTGAGAAGTATTGATGGGGAGCCCTTCTATAGACCTGGCACTGCGGAGGCTGAATAATTGTTATGGGGCATGCCCCAAATCAGACTTTAATTCCTTAGATCCAATCAACCTGGCAAGTCTGTGCCAGTAAAAAAAGGAAAAAAAAAACACTGAAATTATATAAGTAATTTCTTTTGTTTGTTTGTTTTTTCCTTAGGACAAATCTACATGAAAGATTGCCTGTTGATAAGACAGGTGGTGAACAATTTCAACATCTCTAAACATACATACGTGCCCACATTGACTTTCTCTAAAGCTGCCAACCTTTGTGGTAGAGAGAATTGAAATAGCAATCATTTGGGGCTTTACTTGCTTTTATTTGCAAAAATATATGAGAATTTTAGTGAACTATAAGAGAAAGAAAAGGATGATGAAGAGGATAAAGAAGAGATGAAGAATGGAGGAGCAGTAATAGTAATAAAGTAATAGAGGGAGAGGAAGAGTAAGTGAGGGGAAAGGAGAATAGAGGAAGGGGTAAATTCAAGATAAGACACATGTAGATGGGGAGTATTTATATGAAGGTGTAAGGATGAAGACAAAGGGCAGAAGATGACCCACCCAAAGAATCTTATTTCCTACTATGGCACTAGCTTTCAAGTCAGCCCCTTCATCACTGCTGTGAGTAGATTTGGACCCAATCATCCCCTTTAACAGGATCCCCCATCCAATAGAAGAGCTCATTGTCTTTCTTCCTTCCTACCCATCACAGAGCAAAGGGATGCCCTTCATTAAGGAGGCTCGGTTTTTTACTGCTTAGGAATAAGTGTTCTTCTGTCCTAGCTCTCAGCTTAAATGTGCTTTCCCATTCATCATGGTCCGGAGAGGAAGCATGAGGATTTCCTGCCCCTAGTTCTCTAGAGGCAGAGGCAGAGGTTCTTCTGATTGAGATAGTTTACCATGGCCTACAGTAGCTCCCATTTCTTGGGTGACGCTGACAACACACATTAGAAAAAGTCTGCCATTTCTTCTGCTCTCACAATATCTCATCTAATAAATATGAAAATTAAGCAGGTTTCTCTGTGAGCAGTATGCTGTAGGAAGCCCCATCAAATTAGACTTCAGGAGCTTAGGTGACTTTATGAACATGCCTCTTCATTGTTGAGCAGGATTGTTAAAGGGGCTGAGCTGATGCAGAGACAGAGGCACCCCCTCAGACCCTCCCATCCCTTTGTCCTTTACACTTCAATGTCATTCACAGATCCTCAGAGTTGGAGGGTCCCCCACTACCATCTAGTCCAGCCTAGACCAACAAATGGTCATCCAGTCTCTGCCTAAAGACCTCTGGTGAGGAGAACCTCACTATTCCCAGAGGCAGCTCATTTCACTTTGAGATAGCTCCAAGTGTTGGGAAGTTTTCCTTTCCATCAATTCCTTTCCATCATTAGGTCTGATGTTCTTCACCTTCCAGCCATGGCTCCTATATCTGAACTCTGGGACTAAATTCAACAAGTCTATGTTCTCTTCCTCAGGATAGCCCTTCAGATACTCAACGACAGTAGTCATCTTCCTCAGCAAGTCTCCTCCCCTCCAGGCTAAACATCCTCAGTTTTCTCAGTTAGTCCTCATCTGGGATGATGTTGAGATCCCTCCCCATTCCAGTTGCCTTTCTCTGAATCCTCTCAACCTTCCTTCCCTATGCACAATCACTTCAGTGACTAAGGATATCTTAGGGCCAGAGACAAGTGAGGGGATGATGGCCTCATGAAATTTCCATCCTCCCACCCACCTTGAAGGCACTCTTAGCCATTCAGGAAGGTTAGAGCTATCCGAGGATCCTAGGATCATAGGATCATATATTTAGAACTGGGAGGGCCCTTAGACATCATCTGGTCCAGTTCTTACTCTAAAGATGAGGAATATGAAGCCTAGCAAGTAAACTATCTCACCCAACATCACACAAGCTGTAAGTGTCCAAGCAAGAACTGAAGCTGGGTCCTTTGAGTCCAAATTCAGATCTCTTCCCACTGCTTAAATGGGCCCATGATCAATGAATTTTGACCAGACTCCTAAATAGTTTCTAAGCTGATGAGGCAGGAGATTTTATGTAGTAACATGTCTTTCTAGAAAACTTTGAGGTTTCTAAATAATTCTATTAATGGCAGCCCCATAAGATAAATAAGGGAAGCATTTTAATCCCAACTTAAAAGTGAGGGAATCTAGGCTCAGAGACTTGTCCAAGGTCACATGGTCAGTAAGTGTCAGAGCCAGAATTCAAACCAATCCAAGTGCAGCATTCCTGCCACTATACTATGACTCTCTCTAATTATCTGCAGAGCTATGCCCTCAAAAGACTCAAACACATGTGTCTTGTTATATAACAGATGCTCAAGAAATAATTGGCTGTCTGATGTCAGACACATTTCTGCAGCTTAGGAGGAAAATATGAGCTTGATTCTCCCCTTTTTAGATTAGGACCCAAAGGGTTCAAAACAAGGTTCTTCCCATGGGCAGCCCTAGATAGGCCTAGGAGAGCCTACAAGGGTGACAACATTGTAGTCTGGATATTTAGGGACACACAGTGAGACTGATTTATGAGAAGGGTCAAAGGGATGAAGGGAGTCTTAGAGACATCAGCCTTTATAACCTAGCTAAGTACAATATGTGATAATCAATTTAACTCAGTTCAAAAGCATTTATTAAGTGTTATAGAATGCAAAGCTAAAAAATAAAACAGTCCCTGCCCTCAAGGATCTTATATTCTACTAGGGAGCTAAAACAGCCTACCAAAACCATGCCAGGTTTGAAATCAGTAGACCTGGATTCGAATTCCAGCTCTGCCACTAACTGCCTGGGTGACCTTAGGCAAACCACTTCATCTCTCTGAGCCTCAGTGCTTATCTGTAAAATGAATGGGTTGGAATAAATAACTTATGAGATCCTTTGCATCTCTAAATTTATGATCTTATAAACATAGGTAAATAAATATATAGGGCAGCTAGGCAATGCAGTAGATAGAGCACCAAACCTGGAGTCAAGAGGACTTGAATTAAAATCCAGGCTCAAATGCTCACTAGCTATGTGACCCTGGACAAGTCACTTAGTCCTGTTTGCCTCAATTCCTTCATTTATAAAGTAAACTGGAGAAGGAAATGGCATACCATTCCAGTATCTTTACACAAGAAAACCCCAAATGGGGTCACAAAGAGTTGGATATGACTGAAATGACCCAACAGCAAGAAGAAGTAAATATACAACAGATATATGAAGCAATTCCAAACAATTTGAAGAGGAATTCAACTATGGGGTCAGGGAAGGCCTCAAATAGCAAGGGGTAAGTGAGAGAAATATTAAAGGAAAATAAGGATGTTGAGAGGCAGACTTGAGGAGGGAGGACATTCAAAGCTCAGTGGTAGACTCCTGTTGTGTTGTTGTTCATCCTTCATTCTTGAAGAGGACCAATGATGTCGCAATTTGTGAGGGAATTGGATTTAAGTGTGGCAGAGCTGCACAAAGTCATCAGCCTCTCTCTCCCCTCCAGAGTCACTGAAGTCCACTGCCAATAGAAAAGTAAAGGCTGCTGGCAATGGCTCAGAATGTAGTGGGGGGACCTTCTGACTCCTGTACAAAAGCATGGGAATAGGAGATGACACAGAGTTTGGAGAACAGCTAGTGGTCTGGTTGGGTGAGAACCTGAGAGTGAGACAGAAACTGAGAGAGACAGACAAAGGCAGTGAGACAGAGAGCGAGGGAGAGAGGGAGGGAAAGAGAGAGAGAAAGAGAAAGGGGGAGAGAGAGACAGAGAGACAGAGAGAGAGAAAGGGAGAGAGACAGAGAGAGAGAAAGGGAGAGAGAGAGACAGAGAAAGAGAGAGAAAGAAAAAGGGAGAGAGAGAGAGGAGAGAGAGAGAGAGAAACAGACACAGAGACATAGAGAGACAAAGAGAAAAGAGAGAACAGGAGAAAGAGAAAAGGAAAGAAAGCAAATGGGAGAGGAGAGAGGGAAAGAGACAGAAAGAAAGAGACAGAGGGGAGATAGGGAAAGAAGGGGGGAAAGAGAAAGTATTTATTAATTACTGTGTGGCAGGCACTTCATGCATGAAGGAGAATTGAATGAAGTAAGACTGGAAAGGTAAACTAGGATCAGATTATATAAGGCCTTAAATTCCAACCTGAAGGGTTTGTATTTTCTCTTCAAGGTATTAGGGAGCCATTGAAAGCTTTTGAATGAGGATTATCTTCTGGCTGAGAAGTTTATGAGTCAGGGAATTTTATACAGCAAGAGAGGAGGACTTTCTATTAGCCATCCTTACATTTTCCCATCCAGAATGCTAGACAGCTCTATGCCCAAACTGAGCTTCTAGTTATGAGATAAATGCATTAGCTGCCTGGTGTTTTCCTCCTAACAGCTCAGGCTTGGACAGTGCTGGAAAACTATGTTCCAAGGGACCTTGGCGATCTCAGAAGCTAATCACAGGCATCCTCTCTCACACCTGGGATGCTCAGTGCCCAGCCTGTCACTTTCCCGTCACCCTTCAGCAAAGCTGATTACTGGCAGTTTCTGCTGTGTCAGCAAGGACTCAGCACAACAAAGCCCAGGGGCTCGGGATGCAAAATTGAATGCTATGATGTGTGATTGGCAAACACCCCCCCCCCGCAGAAGACAAGTAATTCAAATGTTATTAGAAGCTGCAGATGAGCTAGGGTGAGTGACAGATTAGCCAGAAGGGGTCTTCCTTCTCTTTATAGGATAAAAAAGAAACAAGAAACATGAGGATTATCTAGTTGTTTTATGTGTAGTGACTGGAACTCATTTATTACCTTGGATCTTGAGGAAGTCACATCATCCACGGGCCTCACTTTCCTCAATTGTAAAATGAGCAGGTTGGACTCAGTGACCACTAAGGTCCCTTATAGCTCTAAATCTATGTGGCAGGTAAATGGTGCCACAGTGCATAAAGCAGGGCCTGGAGTTAAGAAGACTCATCTTCCTGAGTTCAAATCTCTCCTCAGGCCCCAGATTGCTGACCCTCAGCAAGTCATTTTACCCTGTTTGCCTCAGTTTCCCCATCTGTAAAATGAGCTGGGGAAAGAAATGGCAAACCACTCTAGTATCTCTGCCAAGAAAACTCCAAATGGAGTCACTAAGTGTATATTTGGCATTCAAACAACATGACCAGCTCATCAGAGTTGGGCTCTCTGCAGTAGAGTTTGAATGCTTGGCAGTTTAGCTGGAGAAAGGACCTCAGTGTCTGGTATCTTATCCTGCCAGGTGCTCTTCAGAATCTTCCTAAGACAATTCAAATGGAAGCTATTCAGTTTCTTGGTATGTAGGTGGAATCTAAGGTGGGCTTTGGAGGAAGCCAGGGGAGGCAAGTCTGCTTCTTGAGGGCAAGGACTCTATTTCATGGGTGGGGTTGGGAGGGGGAGGCTGGCCAATTATCCAGTAGATACAATTAATGTTTCTTGATTGGTAGGATATCTGTAACTATGCTGTCTCCCTTGATAGAATGTAAGCTTCTTGAGGACAGGGACCACTTCCTATTTGTCTTCCCATCTTTCCTTCTATTAGAATGCCTTACACATACTAGGTATTTAATATACGCTTTTTTGAATTGAATTGAATGAAAATGTAAGATGCACAGTTTTTTTTCCCTTTAATATAAATTAACCCTTTCCCCAGATAACACATGGAGAGTGATGTAAATCAATTGTAGTCATTTATGCTGCTCCCCTGTAACTAATCATTATTCTCCCTGACTAAATGACAATTTGGTTGGCTGAACCAAGCTGGCTGACCCAAAGTTTGTTCAGCAAATTTGTCAGAGAACTATAATTAAAACTCAAGAGGCTGAGGCTACCCTTGGGGCCAGGGGGCCATGCTACCTCTCCAGGGAAACGTTCATTTCTGGGAGCCAGGAGAAATATCATAGCAACTCGCAACCCTGCATGGGCAGCCCATTGGGATCTCCTGGAAACTCAAACAGGGTATTTTCCCAAAATATTTCAAGTATGCTTCATTTAGGAAGAAACTTATGTGGGGAAGGGAAGGAAATAAGCATATACTTGTATGAACTAGGCACTGTGCTAAGTACTTTTTACAAATTTTCTCCTTTGATGCTCACAACAAAAGGTTGTACTATTATTAACCCCATTTTATAGTTGAAACTAAAGCAAACTGAGGTTAAATGACTTTCCCAAGATCACACAGCTAGTAAGTGTTTTATGCCATCCAATACTCTGGGCTGTTCAGAATAGTAAAAGGAAACAATGTGAGGTCAAAAATAGCATAATGGCAAAGGACTGGGAACAAACTGGATTCCCATTGATTGAGAAGTAAATTGTGTTGCAGGAATGTAATACGATTTGAGCATGAGAAATCACAAAGATGGGGAATTCAAAGAAACTTGAGGAGATTTATATGATCTAACAAAGAATGAAATAAGCAAAACCAGGCAAACATACACAATGACTACAACAAGACATATAAAAAGATCTCTAAAAGGAAGGGGGCAGCTGGGTGGTGCCATATTGCATAGAGTGCCGGGCCTGGAGTTGAAGACTCCTCTTCCTGAGTTCAAATCCAGCTTCAGACACTTGCTAACTGTGTGACCCTGGGCAAGTCACTTAACTTTGTTTGCCTCAGTTTCTTCATCTGTAAAATGGCAAACCACTCCAGTTTCTTTGCCAAGAAAACCCCAAATAGAGTCACAAAGAGTCAAACACAACTGAAAATGACCAAAAAACAAAAAACAGAAAGTAGGAAAAAAAAAACAGTAAGGGCCACTAAGAACAGATAATGCCATATACCTTCTTTATCTCAGCAGAGAGGTAGGGGACTAGTAGTGCAGAATGTTGTATACCTTTTCATATAAGGTGGTTGGACTGTGTTTTTTTCACCTCTTATTGCTGTTGGTGATATTACAAGGGGGTAGAAAGGGAAGACTTGATTGTGGGAGCAATAGAATAACAGAGAAAAGAAGATATTCCCTGACTTTGGTGTATAAACAAAAGGTACCAATTAAAAGGGAAGGGAATGAATATTTATATAACACCTGCTATGTGCCAGGGATTGTGCTAAGCAGTTTTTACAAATATTATCTCTATTGATCCTCACTAAAACCCTTCCAGGTACATATTATTATCCCTATTTTACAGTTGAGGAAACTGAGGCAGACAGAAGTGAGATGACTTTCCCAGGGTCACATAGCTAGGAAGTGTCTGAGACCAGATTTGAACTCAGATCTTCCTGACTCTAGGCCTAACATTCTATCCACTGTGCCACTGGCTACCTCTAAAAGAAAAAAAAGTCCTTTCTGGTATGACCACTTCGGGAGTTCAGTTCTAGGTACCATATTCATGTCTTAGGAAAGTCATAGATAAACTGGAGAGTATTCCTGGGTTATCTAAGTAACTGGGTGAGGTAGTTCTAGGGAAGCTAGTATGAGAAGAGAAAAGAATATATAGTGGCTACTATGTGCCAGGCACTGTGCCAAGCACTCTTTACAAATATTACCTCACAACAACCCTGTGAGGTAGGTGCTGTTATTATCCTTAGTACTATATGGAATGATGCTAAGTAAGTAGAGCAATGTGACATAGTTCTAAGGAGATCAGTGTGAGATGGTTCTAGAGAAGGTATTGAGAGATACCCTAGATAAGTACATGATTGTTTTCGGTAAGATTATATACACATATATATGTATATGCGTGTGTGTATTCATATATATGTGTGTGTGTATATGTATATATATATGTATATACACACACACACACACACACACACACATATATATATATATATATGTATATATATATAATGATTCCAGAGAAGCCTAGAATGAGATGGGTCTGGATAGGATAGAGTATAGTGGTTACAGATAAGGTAATATATAATACAGTTCATAGGCTCTAAGTTTACAGTTGGAAAGGACCAGTTTAGGTCATTTAGTCCAACCCTTGCATTATACAGTTAAGGAAACTGAGGCTGAGAAAAGCTATGTGACTTGCCCAAGGTCACATAGCTAGTATCTGTAGCAGCCTTTGAACTCTTCTTTTCCTTGCACCAAGTCCAGCATTCTGACCACTATGCCACTTGAGGATTCTAGGTAGACTACAGTGGGATGGTTCTAGGTAAGCTAGTGGGTAATGATTCTGGGTAGATGACTGTCATGGTTCTAGATGAGCTAGAATGAGGGGGTCTGAGGAAGGCTAACACAAGATGGTTGCAGGTAAACTAGCATGAAGCATTTATAGATAGATGACTGTTATGGTTCTAGGTGAGCTAGTATGAAAGAGTTTGAGGGCAGCTAAAATAAGATGGTTCTAGATTAACTAATGTGAAATCATTCTAGATAGATTAGAGTGTTCTACTCTGACGTGGTTTAGTCTACGGGCTCAGAGACCTTGGGAAGTCAAATAACAAGTAGAGGAATCCAGAAAGGCTTCCTATAGGAACTGGCTCATAAGTAAGTCAGTAAGTAAACATTTATTAAGCACCTACTATGTGCTGAACACTGTGCTAAGCACTGGAGTTACTAAGAAAGGCAAAAAAACAGTTCCTGCCCTCCAGGAGCTCACAATCTAATGGGGGAGACAATATACAAACAGTTATATACAAACAAGATATAGACAGGATAAATCCAGAAGAATTGAGGCACTAGAGGGAAGGCAGTAGATTTAAGGGGGACTGGGAAATTCTTCCTGTAGGAGGTAGGGGTTTGTCTGTGCCGTGAAGGAAACCATTAGGTAAAGAGGAGCCAGGAGAGCATTCCAGGCATGGGAAACAGTCAGTGAAGCTGAGCCATAAAGGAAGCTAGGGATTCTAAGAGGTAGAAGTGTGAAAGGAGTACATTTCAGGCCAAGGGGATAATCCCAAAGATAAATGCAGGTAGACAGCCAGATTCAGGGCATCACACCTAAACCAATTTGGCTAGAATGTAGACAATATGAAATGGTTCCAGGAAGACTAGAGTAGTCGATTTCTAGATAAATTAGTGGTAGATGATGCTAGGTAGGCAAATACAAGATAATTCTGAGTAGGCTTCTGTGAAATGATTTGTTTTAAGACTCAGGGGCCACCTGAGTCAAAGAACTTGCCCATCATAGCGCAAGTGGTCATTCTTAAAGGTGAGAGGTGAACCCAGGTCCTCTGACCCCAGAGTGCCCTAGGGGTCTTTCCACAATCACATTTGAAATTTCTGAAAAAGATAATTAAGAATCTTCTCCAGCATTTCTACACCAAAAACTAGTTAGAAACAAGAAAAGGAAGGAGAAAAAATTCCATTACAAAGGAGGTAGAGCCCCTGCCTTGAGATTCAATCAATGAATTAGTCATTATGGACGTCCATAAAAGTAAAGTGACCACACACATTTATGTTTTGTTTCACAGATGTGAAGTGAAAGCCAGTGACTTAGCTACAAAAATGATATTATCGAGCCAGAAAGAATAATAGAGGAAATTGAGAATGCAGGAGGGATAGCTGTAATAGAATTGAACATTGGCATAAATATAAATCACAAAGGGAGATTGGTTTAATGGGAGGTGTGAGAGGCAGAAACTGAAGGTGTTAAAAAAAAATCATGGGCTCACATGGTAAAGAATCCTTTCAGTTCAGCAGCTTTGGACAAGAGGGGGGGGGGGATTAAATACAACTCTTCTTCTCAAACTCTCCAGATGTGGATTTAAAATGGAGAGAGAAATAGCTCATCATCACAGAGCATCTATTTCAGAACTTTTCAGTAATATACATTGAATCTCCAGGAGCATGAGGGATTGTGTTCTTCATTGGGGGGGGCGAGGAGATGTGTGGGGCGGGAGAAAAGACTCTCTCTTTTAAATGTAGTCCTTCATTGTAGGATATCTCAGGAGCAGGAAACTTGCAGGCAAGTCATTGATAGATATCTTATTTGCTTTACTTCTCTCCTGCCTTTCTTTGTCCATCATAGATTTTAGGGAAATTAACAATATAGTCACAGATACCCAGCTGCTAGGCTCTGATGGCATCATCTTTTATTTATCCTCCAGGTCATGTGGGGGCACAAGCATCAAGGAGCTGCCAGCCCTCTCTTCCTTACCCCTGACTTAGAAATGGCAACTAGGATTGGGGAGAGGGTTTTGGAGACACTAGGGTTACTCTGGCTTTTGTCTGGGTTCCTATGGAGGCCAATTAAAGTAGGTTTTGGGGGTGGGTGAGTGGATGCCGGGATTGAGTGTTTTCCTTCCTACTACTACGCTAGCACTGAACAGAAATCCTTGGGACTCTTCCATGTGGATGGTATAGCCTGAGAAGGGAAAGGATGAATTGATCATAAATCATTTAAAGGGCTCCTGGATGGAAATCACCAACCTAAAAGCATTTCACTTTAGACCCAGTAACTGAGGAGAGTTTTAAGAGGAAGCCAGGACTTGAAGAAACACTTTGGATAGGCCAGTTTTTGAAATTATGCTTCTCACAGCTAGAAGACAAGACCCCAAGACTTACTTAAGACTTGTCATGAACGCTGGTGGAGACTCCTCTGTCATTTGAAACTCTTCCCAATCTGACACTAACTTACCTTTCTAGACTTCTCGTACATTCTTCTCCTTCACTTTCTTTACAACCAAACCAGACTTCTTGCTCATTCTTGCAAATAACACACCATTTTCTGCCTCCATGATGTTGCATAGGCCATCTACCATGTGCGGACTGCAGTCCCTCCTCCTAGCATCTCTAGTACCCTGCAAATCTCAGTTCAAAGAATATCTCCTCCAGTGTGACTTAACTTTAATTATTTGGTCTGTACTTTTATAAGCACATTACCTCCCCTGCTAAAACGTGAATTCATTAATGACAGGGGTTATTTCATTCCTGTCTATACTCCTGATGCTCAGTAGAGTGTCTAGCATAGAAAAAGTGCTCTGTAAATGCTGGTTGATTGATTGAGACTCTGGCAAAAGAACGAATGGTTGAACACATGAAACAACATTAAATGATGGAGGAAGGTAAACTTATTTCTGCCAAGGGAATTATGAAAAGGTAGTATGGCTTAGTGGGCAGGGAGTTATGATATCTGGATTTTATGGCCTCTGCACCTATTGCCTAGGGTTGTTGTAACGATCAAATAATTAAATATTTATAAATCACTTAGTACAATGTCTGGCACACAGCAGGCACTTAATAAATGATTGTTTTCTTCCTACCACCTTTGGGTAAGTCATTAATCTTATTAGGCTGTTGTGAAGATCCAATGGATAAATATTTATAAAGTACTTAGCACAGTACCTGATACACAGTAGACATTGAATAAATGCTTCTTTTCTTCCTACTAACTTTGGTTAAGTCATTAAATCTCATTAGGGTTGTTGTGAAGATTCAATGGATAAACATTTGTAACATGCTTAGCACAGTGCCTGGCACACAGTAGGCACTTAATAAATGTTTGTTTCCTCCCTTCTACTAATTTTGAGTAAGTTATTTAACTTCATTAGACCACACCTTTAAAATGGGATACAGAGGGCAGAGAAGTTTCAGATTAGGAGATCTATTCAGTTCCTTCTATCACTAAAATGTTATGAGTTTAATTTATCTGAGTTGATTGAGGGTAGTAGTAATAGTAGTCTTAGTAGTAGTAGTAGTAGTAGCAGTAATAGTAGTAGTAGTAGTACTTCTTGTTGTTGTTGTTGATGTTGCTGTTAAGTCATTTCAGCTGTATCCAACTCTCCATGACCCCTTTTGGGGTTTTCTTAGCAAAGATCCTAGAGTGGTTTGCTATTTTCTTCTTTGACTCATTTTACAGATGAGGAAACTAAGGCAAACAGGGTTAGGTGTCATACAGCTAGTAAGTGCCTGAGGCCAGATTTAAACTCAGGAATATGAGTCTTCCTAACTCCAGTCCTACACTCTATCCACTCCATCACCTAGCTGCCCCTGATTGAGGATATAAATGGACATAAAGATAAAGGGGACCTGATGAGTTACTTAAGACTTACTTAAGACTTTCAGAAAGCAAGGCACTCTACTAAAGACTATGCTTTGTCATGGGGGGGTGGCTTAGAAATATGAAAACAGATATAAATGAACACTTCTTTGAAGGATGTAATACAAAGAGTAGAGATTCCTAGGAACCAGTAATTGTGGCTCTCATGCCACAAGTGGATTGGGTGAAGTCATCAGGGGCATTTAGCCTGGGAAAAATAAGATTTAGGAAGGACATGATAGTTGTCTTCAAGTATTTAAAGGGTAGTCCTGTGGAAGAAGGGTTAGACTTTTTGGCTGGGTCCCTGGGGGCACAATGGATAAGAGGAAGATTTAGGCTTGATTTCAGAAAAAAACACACTATCCACTTGAGCTGCCTAAAAATTGAAAGCAGAGTATCCAAAAACAGTGGATTCTCTATCCCTGGAAGTCCATAAGCCAAAGGTGGATGAGTACTGTTCAGGGATGCAGTAGACATGGGATTCTTGTTCAGGTAGGGCTACATGGCCTCTGTAATACCATTTTGAGTGTTCTACCCTGAAAACAGTAGGCATTTAATCAATGTCAAATTGAATTCCCTTCAACGAGTATTTATTAAGCACCTACTGCATGGAAGCACAATGTTATATTCTGTTGATACAAAGATCAATGAAAAACTATACCTACCTTACATTCTATTGGCAGGATACACCACTTAATGAGTTAGAGAAATACAAAGGAGAAAGTTCTAAAGACTAAGGGCATTAAAAAAAGTTTCCTATGGAAAGAAACACCTGAGCTGGGCCTTGAAGGAAGTTTGGAATTGCATAGAAACAGTCCCTGGTTTCAAATGGTTTACATCCTACCAGGGAAAGAGGTAGAGACAAAGAGGGAGAGAGAGAAAAGGGGAGAGAGAAGAAGAGATAAAGACAGATGACAAATAGATGAGAAAGAAAGCCAGACAGATAGACAGAAAGACATAGAGAGACAGACAGACAGACAGAAAGAGAAAGACAAAGACAAAGACAAACAGACTTAGACAGAGTTATACAGACAGACTGGCAAAGACAGAGAGACAGACAGAGAAAGAAACTGATAGGCACAGATAGAGACAGAGATAAACAGGTATATTGACAAAGACAGAGAGAGACCAAAAGAGGCAGAGAGAGACAGAGATAAACAGACAGATAGATAGACAGAGACAAACAGACAGAGAAAGTGGGGGAGAAGCATCAACAACTAGGAGGATCAGGAAAATCTTCCTGGAGGAGGCAACTGAGTCTGAAAGGGAGCAAAGAATATAATTGAATCCAACCTCATTGAACGTGGAGAACAGGGTACATATTTTCAAGTGTTTAGATGCTAATAAACTAAGTAGTGAAGAATCAACTTGATGGTGACAGCCAAAAGCTTTCAGTCTTTACAAATGGGCAGGGATCTGGGTTATAGGTTTTTATGCAGGCAAGTACAAAGTGATGCTTTGGTACGTTTCCTACGTTCATGATCAACGAGAGGCAATATTGCATAGCGGGGAGAAAACAAGGAATATCACTGAGTGCAAAGTCCCCATGACTCACCTACTAGAAAGACAGCCTGGCATAGTGGATAGAGAGAAAGCCTTGGAAACAGGAATATCTGATTTCAGGTCCCATCTCCTGCACATATGGGCTGCGTGACTTGGGGCAAATCATTTAACCTCTCATTATTCCAGATAACTGCCTAAGACTGTAAACTCCAGAGCAATTGTCGAATTGCTTTATTGGAGGAAATTTCTTCATCCGTGACTTCCTTCGATTAATGAAATCACAGGGTGTGTGTGTGTGTGTGCATGTGTGTAGTATATACACCTCCTATATGTAAAGGGTGTCTCTGAAGTTTAAAACTGCATTAAGACTTTGGGGATACCATGTACATATACATATATGTATGTGTATGTGTATAGCCATAGATAGATAAATATACATAGTGTCTCTATATTATACATAAACACACCAAAAAAGAGAGAAAAAACAATTAAAATCAGAACTTATCATGGAGTATTCTAGCTACTGCATAACTTGCCTGATTCATGCCCACTCATTCTAGACATGAATAATAATAATAATAATAATAATAATAATAATAATAATAATAATTATATTCACATTTCTGTAGTTACATGCATGCATTGTGTGCATATATATGTAATCTCACTGAAGTCATATGATAACATGATTCCCCTGTGTTGTCATCCCTCCTTTTCAATTCATAAATTAATAACTTATTAGTTAAATGTCTACCATACACCCAGGCACTAGGGATATAAAAGTAGGCAGTAAGGTTACAAAAGACAAACAGAAGAGCAGTCTCTGCCTTCAGGGAGCTTCCATTCTATTAGATGAGCTTGGTTTCCTGTGCAATGCATCATTTTAGGTTGGACTGGACTCTGACTATGGCCACTCATTTTTTTCTTCCCACCATATTGTTTTCCCTGAATCTCCATTAAGGAACGTAAGATAATCCTTTCTGTGACTTGTGGTGTTTTGTAGATTCATCTGTGTTTCGCTTCAATATTTCAAAGGTCTGTGACTCCATCTAGGTGGTGCCCCTTTCTGTCTCCTCCATGAATGAGGCTCATTGCCAATGAGCTGACCACCAAGTGATTTTTTTTCATCCATAGATACTCAGGAAGAGATTCTACTAAGACTACACGTGTTTGGATATCAGTTGTAAAAGACTATGCCCTATACATGGTCAAAAACTTAGGAAATAGGTCAGAGGATCACCCAACATTCACCCTGAACCTCCTGCTGTCTATGGTCTGGGCTCTTACCTAAGACTATCCATCACCCACTCTCCACCACCCACTCTCCACCTAGGCCACCACCTACATGGTTAATTCCTTCATTTTCTTTCTCTAAGTGTTGCTTCTCTGATTCACTTTCATTAATGGTTCATTAATTCAAATATACACTTAGATTAAATTAGTTCATGTATTTGTGGCTAGAGATCTGACCTCAGAATCAGATCTGGGTTCCAAACCTGTTTTTGGCACATGTATCCAGCTGTGTAATGCTGGGCAAGTCACTTAAAATCTCAGGATCCCCAGGCAACTCTCACTCTATCAGCTGCAGAGCAGGTACTAATCTGTATTGGTAAGTAGAATTTTATCTTCCCAGTGGGAGTTCCTGTATCAATTATAGGACCCTGCCTCCCAATTAAATGCAGAGTAAAATCACAAGCATTATTTGCATGTAGCATAGATTATATATTCCATCCGCTTCACAGATCATGTACTTCTTGACACAGAAAGCCCTTTCATATTGGAGTCCATTTCCTTTCCTTCATTTTATATTAACCCAGCAAACTCCAAGGAGTTTCCCCATTGTCCATAGACCAACCCAAGAGCTGAGGTCTAATGGAGGAACTTGGACGTGGTATTTCTCCCAACCTTTCAGTGTCCCTGTTTTGTATGATCATTCCCTGTAAATGTGACCATGCCATCATAGCTGCCAATCCAAATCACTCATCTCATGCACACATACTCATATACAGGCATGAATGCATGCGTGCATACGCACAAGTATGTGTGTGGATATATGCACACTTTTTTTTATTTTTTGGACTAAATCTATAGTTTCATCAGTTTAGGAAATTGTCAGAGGGGAATTTACTTTACCAATGCAGATTGTCAACTGACCAACAATTTTTATTCTTCAGGACACCAAGAGGCAGCGGCGCTTGTCCAGAGTTCCACAATCGATATGTGGAATAAGTCAGACTTAAACACAAGTCTTCCTGACTCTAATCCCAGCTCTCTATAGTCACAATGGAGTACAATGAATAGATATGCATATAGCTATGCATGTATTTCAGTGCATATCTACACACAAACACACAATATATATGCCATATCCCTACTAATACATAAATATGTATTTGTTTATATATGTGCATATATATATGTATATTGTATATTAGATAGTGGTTAGAGTGCCAGGCCTGGAGTCAGGAGCTCAAATCCAGCCTCAGACATTTACTAGCTGTGTGACCCTGGGAAAATCACTTGACCCTTTTTGCCTCAGTTTCCTCATCTGTAAAATGAGTTGGAGAAGGAAATGTAAACCACTCTAACATCTTTGCCAAGAAAACCCCAAATGGGGTCAGGAAGAGTCAGACGCAAATGAAAATGACTAAACAACAACAAACATGCCTATACTCACACACTCACATATATTCCCATAGTTCCCATCATAGCTCTCTACACATAGTAGGCATGCACATGTGCACATCGATGTGCACATGTGTGAGTTATGGGGGTATATTCACTGGCATTGATTCTCCCTCTATCAGTCCAAGTGATAACACTGTTTTGACTTAGATGAAGGCTGTTAAGAGTTGCTGTGACAGAAAGCTTCGTCATTCTCTGTCCACCTTGGTGATGAGACCCTCCAAACTTAACCAGGTCACAACACGAGAAATGGACACTAAGTCCATGTTTAAGATTTCTGCAGTTTGGTAGGTTTGGGCTGATTTTGTGCAACACTGGTATTACCTTTGAGAATCCAAGCTCCCCCAACACAGTAAGACACTAGAGAACTGGATGGTATGCCTGTAAGTGTGTGTATATGTCTCTGCATACATATGTATGCATGTGTATACAAGTGTGTCTGCATATGTGTTATGCATGCATGTATATGTGTATGCATGTGCAGGTTGTATGCATATTTATCCTGACACCACAATAAGGCAGTGAGGGATTTTGTAGAAGATTGAATGTGACTTGTAGATGTGTATTTATAGATTTATACATCTGTATGAATGTGCATGTTTATGTGCATGTGTTTATACATCTATACGTATGCATGTGTATATGCATAGAAACATTGTGTGCATATGTGTTTGTGTTGTAATAGTAAAGATAGTAGATTTGTATATGTGCACATACATACATATATAGCATGTGCAATCTATAGTCTTTCTTACAGTTTAGACCCTCATCTAAATCATAATAACATATACACAATCTATCTGTGTGTGTGTGTGTGCATCGTGAAAGTATATACATACATATATACCACATGTACAATATATATATTGTCTTTCTGCTAAAAATCTCTGGTGAGTCCTCAGATGCTGAGCTTAGTTTTTGACTAAGCATTTTAAAAAATCATTTGAATGTGACAGATGACTTCTTAAACAAAGTTATACAGTGATTTATTGCCTCAGAGTGTGAGCCATCACCGCCTGCCTGGTTGCGCAAGTCTCCACAATTCTGATCCCAATCACTGGGTCCCATCTGATTGACCAGGATCTGAATTCGGCGGAATGGGGCAGGCATGGTGGAGGAGGAAGCCAGAACAGAGGCTCAGAGCAAATAGGAGATATGAGCTGATAGCAGTCAAAAGACTGCAAATGAAAAGAGAGAGAGCCCTAGTGCTCGAAGATTATATCTATAATGCAAGCTTGGCGACCAACCCATCCCTTTGTCCGTGTCTTATGTTATTCTAACTCTATGCCCTGTGATTTCTGCCAGAAATTTATGGTTGGTAGAATTCTCCTCCTTCTCTGGCTACAGATTTTCCTAGAGCATTTGTGTCTGATTCTCTATGATGTATCCTTGACCCTTGTCTAAATGATATAGAAACCAGCTCCTACCAATTCAGGAAAGCCAAAAGTAAATATATAAGGTATATATAATATAAGGTATAAATGCAGCGTGAGCATTTATACCTTAGATATCAACAAACACTGTGAATCAAGGCTTGTGGTTTTCTAAATCAATATGCAGTTTGACAGCTCTGGATTAGAGATATCCTGGTGGGGCAGCACTTTCAATGAATATAGATTGACCGCTATTCTGTTACTTCTACTTTTCAAGCTTTTCCTGGGGTGCTGATAGATTAGATGACTCACCCAGATCCTACTCCCCTGACACATATGTCAGGACTGGAATTCAGGTCAATCTGACTCTAGGGCTGCCTCTTACAGCCACTACGCAATGCTGCCTCTATAATATTATTAATTACCATGTGTTCCATATATAGCATGTTCCCTTTGGGATTTTCTTGGCAAAGATATTGGAATGGTTTGCCATTTCCTTCTCTAACTCATTTGACAGATGAGGACAATGAGGCAAGCAGGGTGAAGTGACTTTCCCGGAGTCATACAGCTAGTAAGTGTCTAAGGCCAGATTTGAACTCAGTCATTCTGACTTCAGGCTCAGCACTCTATATATTGCACCACCTGCCCATATTGGGGATATAGAGAAAGGCAAAGAACTGTCTAATGGGGGAGGCAAGAGACAAACAGCTACATGCAAACAAGCTATAAACAGAACAAATTGTAAATAATCAGCAGAGGGAAGACTCTGGAATTAAGAAGTATTGATAAAGGCTCCCATAGAAGGTGGAATTATATCTAGGACTTGGAGGAAGCCAGGTGATGGGGATGTCGGAGGAGAACATTCCAGGCAGGGACAGCCAGTAAAAACGTCTGGAATTGGGAAATTGAGTGTCTTGATCGATGAACAGCAAGGAAGCTAATGTCGCCATATCTTAGGGTACTGGAGATGGAGGGGGAGGGTTAGAAGTAAAAAGGCTGGAAATACCATATAGTGACTATGCACATATTTTCCAAATTCCTGTTGGATATATGCAAATGAGGCGCTAGAAGGAATGGTACTGAGGCAGTCTGTGTCCCAGGAGGAAGTCTATGTTCTCTGCTGACCTCCTATAGAACTGGGCTATTCAAATTCTCAGACTCCCTTCCAAAGGTACAATGTTTCGTTTATTTCTAAAAGGGCCTGACCCTTTCATCTCATTGCCTCTGTCTTTGCCCCTTACAAGCTTCCAATGTGATGAAGTCTAAAAGAAACTCATCCTGACATATAAACATCATGCATGTGGTAACAATATTATTTATATTTATAATTATGTATTTTATACATAATATACATAAGACATTGAAAATTGTGTCTTACTTTTAATAGTGATATATAAGATATCAAGAAGGGGAAGAGACCAGAGTCATAAAAATTTATGGGGCCTTATTAATACCAAAAAAGGTAACATAACATTAGTAATTAGCAAGCAGCCATTATTACCTATCTTTATAAAATCATCATGAAAGTCATCTACCCATTGGGAAAGGCATCCTTGACTAAGACATTAGTAGGTTTTTGCAAGTGATGTTCCACAATTGATCACATCTTTACCTTTCATAAATAACTAAAAGATAAAGAAAATATTTGTTGCTGTTTAGTCATTTCTGACTCTTTGTGACCTCATTTGGGGTTTTCTTGGCAAAGATACTGGAGTGGTTTGCTATTTCATTCTCCAGTTCACATTACAGATGAAGAAACTGAGGCAAATGGGGTTAAGTGATTTGCCCAGGGTCACACAGCTAGCAAGTGTCTGTGGCTGGATTTGAACCCATGAAGATGAGTGTTCCTGATTCCATGCCCAGTGCTCTATCCACTATGCCACCTAGATTCCCCATATAAAATTTAAGATTTTACAATGTTTATTGTTTGTTGGCTATGAAAAAGCTCTTAATTCTTCGGAATAAAATGCTACATTAAAGGTTTTATTTCAATGAGGTGGCTTCTATCCCTACATCAAGATAATTCAAGATCTTCTCAGAAAATACAGCAACAGAAATAGTTCTTTTATTAATAAGCATCAGGGGAGGCATAAACTATTGTGAGATGCATACTCACTCAAGTTGTTCTTCACTATGATGGAGGGGATCCAGAGCAGAAGCCAAGCTACAGAAAGGTTCTCTGTGAATGATAAGGTGCTTCAGATGCTCCTGCTTCTGGATGCCAGTGTGCTGAATGAACAAAGTCTCCTGGAAAATATCTATAATCATCCCAAGGAGTCTGGCCTGTGCATCAACACAGGAAATACTAAGTGGATGAGAAATGACTATTACTCAGATTTCAGCATGCATTTGGATGAATACTCAATAAAGATTTTCAAATAGTATGTATATTGGATTGAAATAGTATGAAAAACCAACCAGCTGGATCCAGAATTGGACAGGAGGAGGAAAGTAGGTTGAAATGCTTTGGGGAAATTATAGAGCTTTTATTTACCCCAAGCTTTCCAGAAAACCAAAGGCCCATCTTTTCAATATTAATATGTGACCAGTTTTGGTACATTGCAGGTGGATGTGAAACATCCCTGACTCCAAAGAACTAAAGATGAGTCTAAACAGAGGGCATTAAGCAAGCTAGCACACCTAAAAACACAAGGTAACAAGTGACTATGGAATGTGGAAAAGACTCACTGTGCATTTAAAGAAGGACCTAAAATATATCTCAATAACTTACTGTTAGAGTCTCTCAGGAAGCTGATAAATTCAAGTCTTCATCAGGACATAATTTAGTTTATGTGATGGCTGCTAGATAGTCATGGCCACATTCCATCTCCCTATTTCTCTGTCCAAACACCTCCAATCATTCTCCTGCCAGTGATCATATTCTCCAATGAAGAAATTCCCTTGCACTCAGTCAGTTCTACTCATTGGACCCAGAACATGTAAACCTCTTAAACTCACAGGATCACCTCCAAGCCTGGACACATTCACTCTAAGAACAATGTTGTATCATCAACTCAGGAAACAAAAAACAGAAAAGACAGCCAGGAATTCAGGTGCAGACTTGCTTATTTTAGTTACCTGGTATAGCTTCCATATAGGTGTGGTCAACATAGTGTTGGAGTAGAAGAGGATCAGACTTTCCCCACCCTTCACTGGAAATCTACAACTTACATGGCATCACCTGAGGGGTTGAAGGAAGAGAGAGCTAGCTCATAGCTGGCTCCTTTCAACTAAAGCAGCATCCTTAACCTTTGCCATGTTTGGGGGAAGAACCAAAGAACCATTCACGCCAAAATGAGAAGTCTCTAAGTCTCTTCAACCTTGGCCCACCAGATGGCCATAAACAAGCAAGAAGTCTGTCAGAAACCCCCAGTCTTAATCACCTTGTCCCTGGAATCCCAAGAATTTTCCATAGGAGCTCCAGGTACATACTCCCTTTGATGCCCCAATAGGCCAATTTTACCTTCTCTACATGTAATATTATATAGTTTGCCATAGTGGATAGAGGGCTGAAACAGTCAGTCAACAAACATTTATTAAGTGCTTACTATATTCCAGGTACTGTACTAAGTTCTGAGAATCCAAAGGAAAGTGAAAAACAGTCCCTGTCTCAAGATGTATACACTTTAGTACATTTTAACATTGGAGTGGGAGGATAGAAATCAACATGTAAGTACCTGGAAAAATACAAGATATATACAAAGCAAATGAAGGTAATCTGAAAGGGGAGGCATTAGTAGCTGTGAGAACTATGAAAGGCCTACTGGACGTGGGATTTGAATGGAGTCTTGAAGAAAGCTGGGGAAGTCCATTAGCCAAGGTGAGGGGGAATAGCATTCCAGGTATGGGGGAGAGCCATTGAAAAGGCATGGAGGCAGGGGATGGATTATTATGTTTGAGGAACTGAAAGGAGACCAGTGCAGCTGGATTGCATAATGTATGGGAAATAATAAAGTGTAAGAAGACAGTGGGGAGTAGGGGCAGGGGACAAACAGACTTTTATTCAACTCTTACATCTCACATGTAGAGACTGTGTGACCCTGGGCAAGTCACTGAACCTCTCTCAGTGATTTAGGCAACATTCTGAACCAATGAGTTTACAGAGAATTTGTGGGTTTCCTCACCTGAAAGTTCTCTGTAACAATGAAATCATAGATCTAGTCCCTATGTCTCTAATTCTATCTTACCTTCTATTAAACCAGGAGTTCCATGAGGTCAGGGACTACCTCCATTGCCTCACATGGTGCTCTGCACATAGTAAGCACATGATATATCTTTGTTGATCGAAAGAATGAATATTAGAGAAATGAATTCCTAACCAGAACATGGACAGCATAGTCTTGAAATGAATGGAGGAGCCCTACCCAACAGTTCTTTGTTCTTCTTTTAAGCAATAAAAGCTATGCCTCTACTCTGTGGTCATGGTGCCTAGGGAAAAAAACCATTTTCCAAAGGTTATTATCTTGGTGGCTTTAAAAAAAATGCATTTTCCACATTCTGTAGTTCCTTGTTCCCATTCATTTTTTTAACTCTGAGTCCTCTGGCTTATCTCAGCTGTGCAGCATGAAAAATAGAGCTATCATTTCCGTTTTTGTACTGAAAATTTAGTTTTATCTCATAGAGAGTGTATTTATATGGACATTTTGTAGAGGGAGGGGAGGATGCCTAGGAGAAAGAAAGACAGATATCTGACCCATGTTCTTCAAATGATATTTTCTTTCAACCAAAAAAGCTCAAATGAGTACCTACTGGATGCTGAGTGCTATGTCTTTGTTGTTCAGACTAAGGAAAGAACTGGGATCATGGGAGTTAGAGCTGGAAGGGCTGGAGACCATCTGCCCCAACCCAATTATCTTACACATAAGGAAACTGAGGTCCATAGAGCTTAAATGCCTTGCCCAAGATGGCACATTTAAGAAATAGCAGACCTGGCATTCAAACCCAGGTCTTATGATTCCAAATGCCATGTTTTCTCCAATATATCTCCCAATACCTCTCAAGAGGAAACAAATGTATTTTGTGGGTTTTTAACTGCCTACATATTTTGTTTGCCATGTGAAGGTTTAGACTGACTTCTTTTCCAATTATTTGTTGTTCTTGGGCACTCATTCCCCGCCTTCTCACCCCCAGCCCCAATCCCAGAGCTTGGAAACAATCAGATATAATGCATCTAGACCATGCATCTTAAGATTTCCATTTTAATGTCAAAGATACTTTTGTCATTGTGGATCTGAAGCTGACTCAGTGCCCCAGTGTTTGGGGTAGACAGGCAGCAGGACTGAGCAAAAACCTTAAGCCCTGGGAGTTACATGTTATGGAAAAAGGTGGGCCCTTGGGTTAGTCTTACAATTAATTTTATGACTTTGATTAGAGGAGCAAAATGACATCAGGTTCCCATTATTACTCAAAAGTTGTTGCTGATTCTGTTCCTCTTCCTCCCTCTTTTCCTCCTTTTCTCCTCCTTGTTTCTTCTCCTTCCTCCTCAGCCTTTTCTTCCTCCTTTTCCCATTCTCTTTCTCCTTGGCCTTCCTTTCCTCCCACTCTTCTTCCCTCCTCTTATTCTTCTCCTTTCCCTTCCCCATCTTTCCTTTCTCCTTCATCTTCTCCTCCTCCTTCCTTTTCCTCCTTTCTGTCATGTGGCCATAACATTAAATATGTCACGCCAGTAACATGAGAGACAACTTTGAAAAGGCAGAAAATTTACTAGTGAGATAATGGGTTCCCTAGGACAGTGAATTTTGGTGGCATCTTTGGAAAAATGGAACAAAACCTGGAGAGAAATATCCTAATAACAACCCTTCCTATTGATATATTTTGTCACCAGTTGACCCAGGCACCCTTAAGGGATGGCAGGCCAGAGGAACAATGCAGGAGGAAGATCTATTTAGAACTCACAAGGCCATGAAAAATGTTAATGTGTCTGAACATAGGGTGAATACAGTTATATCAGTTCCCGTCAAATGCTCCTAAGTGAGGGAAGGAGTTGCACTAAGCTCCCAGCGGTTTCCAGACCCAGGAATATACCTTTTTCCTGGAAAGTAGTTGGTCAAGGGAGACTAATTTGATAGACCTTGGAGGGAGTCTCCAATAAGGGCTTCTTAAGAGTCCATCTCCCTAAGTCTCAAACAACCAATCACAGACAAAGGAATTCCATGTGTTTTCTCAGCAAAGGGTCAGTGAGCAAGACCACTGGCCATGGGGGAATGCCCCACAAATGTCTCCAAACAAGAGCTCATACCAGCTCATACAGTCTCATCAAGTATTTGAGGAACTCAGCCAATTGGTCAGCAATTCCCCTAAACATTAAATTACATTGCTTTCTCTTTCATGTTACATCACACTATCTTCTTACATTCCCAACGATCTTTGAATACAGAGCAATCTTCCTGAGAAACTGGAAAACTACCATTTTCCAGGTAATCCCCTCTAGTGTGGAATGGTGGAAAGAGTATTAGTACTGAAGTCAAAAGACTTACATTCAAATACCAGTTCTGATGTTTCCTGACTTGGTGACTTTGTACAAATGACTTCACTTCCCTAGGCCTCAGTTTCCTCATCTATAAAATAAGGGGGCTGGACAAGATGACCTTTGAGGTCCCTTCCAGGTCTAAAGCTATGGTCCTTTAGAGACTGGAGCTGGAAGGGACATTAGAGGCCATCAAATCCAACCACCTCATTTCTATAGATGAAGAAATTAAGGCACAGAGAGGTCAAGAGACTTGCTTGGGGGTTATAGCACAGCTATAGAGGATTGGAAGTGGGAGTCGAACCTAAATCTTTCTGATTCCCAGCCCAGTGACCAACATTTACTATGCCATAGGCCTGAGTTTCATCATATGTAAAATGAAGATCTATGACTTCCCAAAGCCAGGGGGAATGGGGTGGGGTAGCTCAAGGAGCTGTCCAGGATCTCAAAGCAGAGTGAAGGCAATCTATGATCAGAGAGAGAGACTGTGTCCTTGAACTCTGACAGTGAGTGAACTAGGAAACATCAGCTGTTGCTCACTGAAGATGCCCATTTTTCTGGAAGCTAGATTAGTATAAAGGGTCCTATTACACCCAGAGGATATTTGTGTATGAGCTGCAGCTCTCCCCTAGGGTAATATTTATTGGGAACTACCCAGCCATTGCTAGTAACAATTTGGGGCATACAAAAGACATTGCTGGAGACTATTCAGGACTTACAAAAGATGCTGACCCTGTTCTCTAGGCAACCTGTTTCTCTTCCATTTTCATGTTAAGTTTGCTAGAAACCAGGGGAAAAGACGGAGAAATGTGCTTTGAGGATGACTGTCACCTGGGCTTGCCTTCCAAAAATGTTTTGGAAATGGAGAAAAAATGAGGGAGAAATGAGGGCTGAATCAGGCCCAGTATCTAAGTGTCCATAGTACAGTCATCAGTCGGTAAATCAACAAGCATTTATTAAACATCTACTATGTTTCGGTTCTAGTGCCATGCACTGTGGCTATAAAGACAAATATGAAACAGCCTTTGCCTTCAAGGAGGTTGTAGTCTATTGAACAAATACTCTAAATAGGACATAAATGTTGTTCAAAAAAAGATTGGGTTAAGGGTAGACACACCAAGGAAGTTCTGGCTCATGGGCATCTCAGTCTTCTTAAAGGAAATAGCCTCAAATAAACATAGTGAAAATCTATAGGTGGAAATATGTTTCGCATGACTTCACAAGTAAAATCAATATCATACTGTTTGCCTTCTCAAGGGGTGGGAAGGAGAGGGAGAATTTGGAGCTCAAATTTTTTTTAAAATGACTGTTCAAATCCTGGTATCTATATGACCTTGCCTCCTGCTACCTATGTGATCTTGAGCAAATCACATAACTTCCTTGGGCTTTAGAGTCTTCCTCACCTAGAAAATGAAGGGATTGGACTAGATGGTCCAGTAGCAGACTGTGATCTTACGAAGTCACTTCTCTGGACAAGATTTTGTCATCTGTGAAATGAAAGAGCTGGATGAAATGACTTTGAGGGACTTTTCTAGCTCTAAATCACCTACGTTACTTAGACAAGTTCCTTCACTTCTCTGGGATTGGACTAGAGGACCTCAAGTCTCTGCCCAGTTCTATATCTATGATTGCCAGTGCATTTGTAAATCAGGGGAATGGGAAGGAGGGAAAACATCATGGGGGTAGGGGAACAGAATTTCTTCTCTTGTATTACTGACAGATGTTACTTCCTCTCAGGAAAAAGAAATCAACATGAACATGACTTCGTGGTTGTAAGAGTCAGAAAAAAATGTGTAATTGACAAAGCAGGATAGGTGACAATGGGGAGTTGGAAGACAATCTGTTTAATAGCTTTGTGCTATGGTGTCAGGGAGGACTGGGTGCCAGAGTGGCAGCATTCGTGAAAGATGAAACAGAAGAACAATATCATTTCTTACTGGAGAAAAATGAGCTGCCTTGGGGCATTATATGGCAGGTAGGGGGAAAAAACCATCATAAATTCTAGATCTCCTTTGATGTGTTGGCTACTTGGGGAAGACCACATGTGTATTTCAGGCTCACTACCCTGGGAGCCAATGAAGGAATTCAATTCAGTACTATATCATACACGTTTATTAAATGGTAACTATGTGTTAGGAATCATGCTAGAAGATGGGAATATGGAAATACACATCCCACTGACCTCAACAGAGTTAAATGTAGATGCATTCAGCTGGTTGGGGTGCTAGACTTGGGATCAGAAAAAAAACATTAATTCAGGTCCTATCTCTGACACGTAATAGCTGTGTGACCCTGGACAAGTCACTTAACCAACCCCCCCACCCCAGTTTCCTTATCTATAAAAAGAGGATAATAATTGTACCTACTTCCCAGAGTTGTGAGGATCAAATGAATTAACATATAAAACTCTTTGAAAATCTTTAAATGATTTATAAATATTAGCTGATATTATTACATTCTTCTGAGGGAAGCAACAATAATATAATAATATGATTAGAAGTACAGTGGATAGAGAACTAGGCCTGGAGTCAAAAACATAAATTCAAATTTGAACTCAGTTACTTTTAGCTGTGTGACTCTGGACAAGTCATTTAACTGCTGTTTGTGTCAAGTTTCTCAACTGTAAAATAATACCCCCTATCTCCCAAGGTTATTGTGAAGATCAAATGAGATAATATTTGTAAAGAGTAAGGTATTTGAAAACTTCCCTGAGGACCAAATGAGATAATACTTATAAAGCACTGAGCATAGTGCTTGGTACATAGTAAATGCTATATCAATGTTAAAAAAAATTCAGCCCAGTGCCTGGCATGTAATAGATAATTAATTTTTGTTTCCTTCCTTCCTAATGCTAATAGTTGTTGACATTTATATAAGCCCTTTAAGGTTTTCAAAGCATTTTTGTTTTTTATTAACATTTTTATTTAAAAATTTGAGTTCCAGATTCTATCCGTCCCTCCCTCCCCACTCCCTCCCTGAAATAGTAAGTAGATATAGACTGTACATGTGCCATTATGTAAAGCATTCCTATATTAGTTATATTGTACAAGAAGACTCAAATAAAAGAAAAAAAATGAAAGAAAGAAATTGAAAAATAGCATGTTTCAGTATGTATTCAGACAGTATCGGTTTTTTCCTCTGGAGGCACATAGTATGCTTCATCATTAGTCCTTTGGGATTGTCTCTGTCTTTGGGATTTGATCATTGTATTGCTGAAACTAGCTAAGTCATTCACAATTCTTCAAACGATATTGTTGTTACTGTGTACAATGTTCTCCTGGTTTTGGTCATTTCACTATGCATCAGTTCATCTAAGTCTTTCCAGGTTTTTCTGAAATTATCCTGCTTGTCATTTCTTATAGCACAGCAATATTCTATTACAATCATATACCACAGTTTGTTTGACCGTTCCCCAATTGATGGGCATCCCTCCAATTTCCAATTCTTAGCCACCACAAAAAGAGCTGCTGTAAATATTTTTGTACAAAAAGGTCCTTTTTCCTTTTATTTAATGTCTTTGACATATAGACCTAGCAGTGGTATTTCTGGATCAAAGGGTATACACAGTTTTATAGCTCTTTGGGCACAGTTCAAAATTGCTCACCAGATTTCTGGTGGCTCCTCCTATTGGTTCTAATTCTTCCTTACAATATCACTAATGTGAAAATATGATTAATAGGAATGTATATTTATAGCCTATATCGGATTGCGTGCCGTCTTGGGGAGGAAGGAGGGGAGGGAGGGGGAGAAAATTTAGAACACAAAAGCTTATGGAAATGATTATTGATAAAGAAAAATAAATTAATTTTTTTAAAAATTACTCACCAGAATGGTTGGATCAGTTCACAGCTCCACCTACAGTGCATTAATGTCCTCATCTTCCCACATCCCTTCCGATATCCAACATTTTTCATTTTTCTTATATTAGCCAATCTGATAAGAGTGAAGTGGTACCTCAGAGTTGTTTTAATTTGCATTCCTCTAATCAATAGTTATTTAGAACAATTTTTAGATGACTATAGATAGCTTTGATTTCTTTGTCTAAAAACTACCTGTCCATATCCTTTAACCATTTATCAATTGGAGAATAACTTGTATTTTTATAAATACGACTCAGTTCTCGATGTATTTGAGAAATGAGATCTTCATCAGAGATACTTGTTGCAAATCCCCCCCCCACAGTTTTCTGCTTTCCTTATAATTTTGGATGCATTGTTTGTTTTGTGCAAAAAGGTTTTTAGTTTAGTGATCAAAATAATCTATTTTACATTTTATAGTGTACTCTATATGTCCTTTGGTCCTAAATTCTTCCCTTATCCATAAATCTGACAGATAAACTATTCCATGCTTTGTTAATTTGCTTATGGTATCACTCTTTATGTATAAATCATGTACCCATTTTGACCTTATCTTGGTATACAGTGTGAGATATTGGTCTGTACTTAGTTGCTGCCACATTGCTTTCTAGTTTTCCCAGCAGTTTTTGTCAAATAATGAGTTTTTGTTCTAAAAGCTTGGATCTTTGGGTTTAGCCAAATGACCAGTTTACTATGGTCATTTACTATAATGTAATTTGTATCTAATCTATTCCATTGATCCAACACTCTATTTTTTGGCCAGTACCAATTGTTTTGATAATGACCATTAAAGAACTTTTACATAAATTATTTCACTAAATCCTTGTGACCAACACATTCACAGATAGGTCTGTTTGCCTCAGTTTCCTCATCTGTGAAATGAACTGGAGAAGGAAATGACAAACCATTCCAGTATCTTTGCCAAGAAACCCCAAAGACGATCACAAAGACTTGGACATCACTAGAACTACCCAACAACAACAACAACAAAATCTTTCTACTACATCACAGCTGCTTCCATTGTCATGATCTTAGTGGCTACCTTTATGAAAGTGGGGGCAGCTAGGTGGTGCTGTGGAGAAAATGCTGGGCTCTGGAGTCAGGAACACTCATCTTCCTGAGTTCAAATCTGGTCTCAGAAACTTACTAGCTGTGTGACCCTGGGACCGTCACTTCACCCTGTCTGCCTCAGTTTTCTCATCTATAAAATGAGCTGGAGAAGAAAATGAAAAATCACTCCAGTATCTTTGCCCCAAAAAAAAAAAAGACAATTGGAGTCACAAAGAGTCATACACAACTGAAACAACTGAACAACAACAAACAAAATGCAAAATAATGGTCAGGGGAGGATAGCACTAACATGACATTGTGCCAAGGTGGGTTTGTAGTCAGAGGACCAAAGTTCAAGGTCTAGCTTGCAACTAACTGCCTGGTGACTTTGGACAAATATCTGAACCTCTCTGGAGAAGTTTGGAACAGGTGATTTATGAGGTCCCTTCTGGTTCTAAATCTATGAAACTATGAAACTTGGGCAGATCAGGGGAACCTGTTATCTCATGAGTTTACCACTCAGCTCATCAGTCAACACCAAGTTTTGTCACAAGCACAGCTCCTTAGCCTTGATATAGCATCCACTTTGAAATTTTTCAAAGGTTCTCAATATCTCCTTGGGCCCCTTCTTAACATGTGTGCTTTTCTTCTCCGCCGCCCCCCCATCATAGTCAGAAATTCTGGGAAGCTGATAGACCACTCTCTATATTTACCTTACAGAACAGAACCTCGAGTTCCAGAAAGGTTGAGGATAATGGCGGGCCTTTTGGAATTCTGCGAAATATTAAAAGCTCATCCCGTAAGCTTGGGGGGGAAATTGTTCATTATTTTCATTCAGAAATTCTGTTCAATAAAATGGGTCATCTCTGAGCACAAAAGCTGAAAGTGACCTAGAGACACATCTAGACCAACCTTCTCATTTAATAGAGGAGGAAACTGAGAAAAAGTGGCTTTTCCAAAGTCACATAGTTTGTTAATAGCATTTGAATACAGATCTCCTTATGCCTTGCCCAGGCTTTTCCACTGCAATGTGGGGGCCTTTAGGAATTCATTGTTCACTGAAGCAATAAGAGGTCGGTCCATCAAATATTTCAACTCCACAATTCTATTTTGTGGCTTAGTTTGTGCTAGAGGAAAAGTTGTCCAAAACAAATTCTTGACCATTTAAAGATCTGTGTGAGCTTTAAATTATTAACCTCCCAAGGGACCAGTAAGAAATGATGTCCTCATACAGCAGGCCTCTTTACCCCAGCCCAGAGTAAAGTCAGCAGTGGTTGCCTAAGTCAGAGGCTAGGAGAGAACCACTTAATTATTTACAAAGTGTAATGAAGCAGTGAGCTGGAAACATGTTTCTAACATAACAAACACTTTTCTCCCTCTTCAGAAACTCCAAGTTTCCTCTGGCTTCCTCATTGTTTTAAAGTAGCACTTTTATATTGTGATCAGCTCAGGAAATGTTTGCCAGAATAAATGAGGACTACTCTTCTCTCAGTCCTCAGATGAACTATCCCTTTGTAAAGCAGATACCAAAGAAATAGTCATTTCGTCATTGGAAAAGAACTGGATTCCTGGCCATAAAACCTGGATTCAAGATCCAGCCCTACTACTTACTTGCTGTGTAACCCTGGGCAATGAACCCCAGTTTCTTCATATCTAAAATGAAAACCAATAATGCCTATCCTAGTCCAATACACGGCCAAAACAATTACATATAGAAACACTTTTTTGTAGTAGAGAGCAAACTGGAAACAAAGTAGAACGCCCTTCAAGTGGGGGGTGGTTATTCCACCAAATTGTAGTACTGAGCAGGAATGTGATGGAATATTACTGTACCATAGGTAACAATGTGTATGGAGAAGAGAGGGAATCATGGGAAGACATGAAATGATGCAAAGCAAAGTAAATAAAACCAGAAAAACTGTATACACAATGCATACAACATGACAAAAGGAAAGAGAAGAATAGAATTCAATAGAAATTGAATTCTGTATAATGATAATGACCAAGCTGGAAAGGAGGGAGGGGGGAAGGAAGGAAGGAAGGAAGAAAGGAAGGATATAATAAATTCTTACTCTGTACTAGGCACCATGTTATGCACTTTACAAATATTATATCATTTGATCCTCCCATCAACCCTAGGAGGTAGGTGCCATTACTATCCCCATTTTTCAGTTGGGGAAACTAAGACAGACAGAAGTTAAGTGGCTTGCTCAAGGATATACAACCAGTATGTGTTTAAGGCTGGATTTGAACCCAGGGCTTCCTAACTCGAGAATCAATGTTCTTCTCACTGGACCACATGGCTGCTTCCAAACTTTGAGCATGTACCTCCCTCCTTTCTTGGTGTAGGCAGAGGACTGCCTATACTTTTGGACCTGATTGATGCTGGTTACTTTTGCCAGATTACCCCTCTCCCCACTTCCTTTTTGCTCTTTGTCATAACCACTGGCTGTCTGAGTAAAGGAGGAAGGAGAGATATATTGGGAATTAAAGGTGACATAAAACTAAAATATGCCAACAAAATTTACTAATGTTATTATCATTATTTTACTTGTTTCATCTGATAGGCAGTACAGTGGATAGAACACTGTGTTTACAATCAGGAAGACTCATCTTCCTGAATTCAAATCCATCCCCAGACACTTATTTGCTGTATGACCCTGGGCAAGTCACTTAACTCTGTTTGCTTCAGCTTCTTCATCTGTAAAATGATCAAGGGAAGGAAATGGCAAACCAATCCAGTATCTTTGCCAAGAAAACCATAAATGGAGTCATAAAGGGTTGGATATAACTGAAAAACAACAAAAACAACAAGAGTAGCATTATTAAGTGCTTGTTAACATCCTGGGCACTGTGCTACACATTAGAGATACAAAGAAAGGTGGGAGGGGAAAATAGTCTTTGCTCTCAAGGAGTGGCAAATTAATAATCAGAAATGCCAGTAGCTGAGTCTTCCTCTTTTTGCCCCTTCAAGCTCTATCTCTTGACTTCTTTGCCTGCTCTGTGGACATTTATCAAGTCACAAGTTAGGAAAAAGAGGCATAGAATAGAATAGGTATAGGCCGATGGTCATCTAGGGTACCAAGGACCAACCTGGGAATGCTTTCCATATTTCCTGATTTCAAACCAATGAATTCTTCTACCTCAGCCATTAATTCCAAACAGAAATGTGTGAATTGAACAAAACCATAAGTAGACATTTTTTCTATCCATGGAAATTGCCATAAACAGAACCCAAGGCAAGAAATAGGAAATGTTCCCTCAGTTGGAGTTGGATGGGATACCACCCCAGGGACAGAACCCAGATCACCAGTACTCATCCATTGCTAGAAAGGCCAATATGTGTATAAGGAGGGAAGAGGGAGAGGAGGACAGAACCGTGGAGAAATCTACCCCAACCTACCTTCTGGTTACTTCCTATTTTAACTAAATAGGTGTGAAAGCTGGGTTGTTTCTAATCTGTAAAAGGACTGCAAGTACTTTGGCGCTCTGGCCCCAAGCCCCAGGCACCTGAACCCTAGTCATAACTCTGAGACAGAGGGATTAGCCAAATTACTTAGTTAAGTCTGGAGGTATACTAGATTCAGCTCTAATGGCATAACTACAAATCAGAGCTTAAATTATCATTGTGTTGATTGCCTAGACATTTGGAGGCAATTAGGGTTAAGTGACTTGCCCAGGGTCACACAGCTAGTAAGTGTCTGAGACCAGATTTGAACTCAGGTCCTCCTGACATCAGGGCCAGTGCCCTAGCCACTGTGCCACCTACCTGCCCCAATGGCCTAGACTTAAAAGTGATGGAGAAAATGTTAATGGTGCAGATTAAATTTAAAAGTGTGTTATGCATTTTTGGAGAGGTGGTTAAACATTTACTAAAACACCCTGGATGCACCTGGCCACAGGTTGTAACTCTGATCCAGTTAAGCCCTAGAGTCACTGAATGGTGGCTTTCAAATCTGTTCCAACCAAATGGATTCCTCCATATTTTTTAGGCAAACTTATTTTGTTTTCCCTCCCTGGGACATGAAAATAATTTGTTGAAGCAGCATCTGTTTTCACCCTTCCAAGGGTTGCTAATGTAAGCAAAGAAGGATAGCAGATGGATTTTTTTATAGGTAGGATTTTGTGGTTTTCCAGCTGCTGTGGCAGAAAGAACACACAATTTGGAATCTCAAGATCTGAATTTGATTTCCAGTTCTGCAAGTTATTAATTTCATAACCTCGAGCAACTCATTTAGTCTCACTGGGCCTCAGTTTATTCATCTGTCAAATGAAAGGGTTAGACTTGATGGCCTCCAAAATCCCTTCCAGCTCTGAGCCTAGGACTCTGTGTCTCCTATGGAAGTGAATTTTGACCTAACTGTGAATGTTTTAAGACCCCACTTCCCTGGCAGATGATTTCTCTTCTTCCCCATGTGTTCCATGAAGGTTAATGAAGAGGACGGTATTATGGGGAGCTCTCCAGTGTAAGGGAGCTTTCAGAAGAACCCAACTGGGCCTTAAAACTCCCATGTGCCTTGCAAGGCCAATGAGTTGGATAAATTGAGTCTATTCTTTGTCTAGTTAATCCACTGCCTAGCACCAAGCCCTTATAGCAGGGAGCCTGGACCTTGCTTTCTGTGGGCTCCCTCTGAATTTCAGGGTTTAATCCTGCTCTCCCCTTTGACACCAACACCTTCCCCTATTCAATGGCTTGTCAGGCCCTAAGCACAATATAGGAAATGATAGGATTAGAGATTCCTACATTTAGAACCAGAAAGGACTCTGGAGGTCAGTTTGTCCAAACCATTCATTTCACAGATGAGAAAACTGATAATCAGAGAGGAGAAAAGATTTTTCCCAAGGTCACACAGGCAATAGGTATCAGAAGTGGTTTGTGAACCCAGATAATCTGACAGCTAGGTAGCACAGTGCACAGAGTACCAGGCGTGGAGTAAGGAAGACCTGAAATTAAATACGGTCTCAGACACTTACTAGTTATGTGACCCTGGATAAGTCATTTAACCCTGTTTGCCTCAGCTCCTTATCTGTAAAATGAGGTGAGGAGCAAATGGGAAACTACTCTAGTATTTCTTCCAAGAAAACTCCAAATGGGATCATAAAGAGTCAGATGTGACTGAAACCACTGAAAAACTCTGGCTATAAATTCATTGTTCTTTCCACTGTCTCTCACTGTACTAGACATCTTTTTATAAAGTTTTTTTTTTTTCAAATTGTCAACCAGGTGAAGCCCAACCCTCAAAATACAGAGTAGTCCAAGCTGGGTTAAAAGAAGAAACTTTATTAGGAGGAAAATCAGACACTAGTGCTGAGTCCCCCAGTGCAAGGTACAAAGCCCACAGCCCAGGAGAGGCAGGGGTGATTTATGCTTGAAAACCACAAAGGGGAGGCTTAGGGAGAGGTTGGGGGAAAGAATGGACAATATTTCCCAGGAGCAGATGGACATAGAAGCAGGATGTTTTGCAGGAATAGTTGATTGCAAGGCTGGTTTGGACCAGTATCGGGGGGGGGGGGTACAGCTCAGCAAGGTCAGCCAGCAAACACCAACAAAGGTGTCTGGGAGTGAGCAAGACTTTGGCTCACTACAGGCTCCTGATTGACTCCTTTAAGCAAATAGGTTTATTGTGTGTCCAGTGCATCTGCCTGAAAGGCAACTCATAGAAAACAGACATATTAATCTCAGGGGTACATCCATAAAATCAAGAAGACCTGGGTTCAAGTTCTACCTCAGACATATACTAACTGGATGATCCTCTTAAGTCACTTAAACCACTGGGTCTCAGTTACCTCATCTGTAAAATGGGGACAATAATAGGGCCAAACTACTTCCCCTATTCCTTTGTATAAGTTGTGGGGGGAAGTTCATAAGGGTGGGTATTGCATATGTCATCAGGTTTTTTCATTGTATTGATTCAGTTTGCTGATTTTTTCCTCCATTTCCTCAGAAAAAAATTATCATAACGATTGACTATCTGAGAAGGAATAGGGAGAGAGATACAGTGGGGAAACAGGTAAATCAGTAAAATTTTATTTTAAAAAATAGTGTAACTCATAGGATGGTTATCAGAATCAGAAGAGGTCACATATGTAAAATGACACACATGTAAAGTAGGCAGTACTGTAGTTAGGCATTTCAGCATGGAGTGAGGAAGACCTTAGTTCAGATCCTGCCTCAGACACTAGTTATGTGATTCATGGCAAGCATTTAATCTTCCTCTTCCTCAGTTTCCTCATCTATAAAATGGGCATAATAACCCCACCAAAGTACCCATCTCCCAGGATTTATGTGAAGCTCAAATGAGATCCTGTAAATGAGATACTTTGCAAACTTAAAAGGCACTATGAATGTCCCTGGTTAAGAACACCTTCAGCTCAAAAATTGGAATATAAGGAGTCCCAACCTCACAGGATGGTTGTGAGAGTCCAATGAGGACAACATGGAAAGCACTTTACTAATCTTAAAGTGTTATGTAGGGTGTCCCAGAAATCTTAGTTCAGCTTTAAGCAAAAGTGCACTAAGACTTTTGGGACGCCTTGGATAAACGTCAGTGATTATTATTAAACTGTTTAATGAATCTTAGAATTCTGTATAAATCAAGTCAATATGAATTTATTAAGTGCCTACTATATACCAGGCACTGTTCTAAGCACTATGGTTACAAAGACAGGCAAAAAAAAGTCCCTGCCCTTAAAGAGCTCATAGTATAATGGAGTAGATCTTAATATAGTATCTTACCTGTAATAGTCAGTCAATAGACAGGATTGGCTTGAAACAAAGACATTTACTGCAAACCTGCAAACTCACTATGAACAAACACGCTTTAGATAGGATAAATTGGAGATAATCTGCAGAGAGAAAGCACTAGAATTAAGAAAAAACAAGAAAAGTTTCTTGTAGAAGGTAAGATTTTGGCTGAGACTTGAAAGAAGCCAAAGAAACTTCCAAGAGGAGATGAGGAAGGAAAGGCATTCTAGGCATGGAAGACAGACAGTGAAAATGCCTAGAGCGGAGAGGAGTGTCCTATGTGAGGAACAGCAAGGAGGCCAGTTATTATTATGTAAGGTCCTGAAGGGGAGGGATTTTTTTTTCATTTTTGCTTTTGGATGCCCAGCACTTAATAAATGCTTTTTGGTTGATTGGTTCATTGATTAATTGTTTCCAATATTGGTTTGGTGTTCAATATTTGTCTTGATGTTCAATATTTGTGTTAGGACTTCACTACTACATGTTTTTCCCACTTCTTAAATGAGGAAAAGGGCTGATCAGCACCACGGAGAGTACTTAGTTAGCCACTGTCCTTCTCAGACCCCAGTTTCGGACTTTCTCAGATTCCAGTCTGAGTATTATATTGTTGATATTGCATGAGTCTATCCATCTAAGTCAAAAAACACCAAAAGTTTGCTTTATTTCTTTGCTAACAACCCCTGATCCTCATCTCTTCCAAAGTTGCTCCTTGTTGAATATAAAAATTATAGTGTTAGTTCCCTCCAAGCATCCCCCAAAATCTTCCATTTTACTGAGAAGCCTGTTTAACCTCCTGGCAAATGTAATATCTGCACTGAATGGCTGGTAATTACCAAAATGGCTGTTAGCCTGGGCAGAGCAGCTCATTATTAAAATATCTTCAAATCAGGTCTGAAAAATGTTCAGCTCCAATCTGTGGGATTTTTCCCTGTACTTTATGTGACTGGGTCACTTAGCAGAGAGGTTAGGAGAAGTGTTGTGATAATGAGCCTGATTTCCATTCTGTAGCTTCCCTCCCCTGATGCTGATTAAAAGACAAATTGGAGCTGAGGCTGAAAATGTACCCCAGTGAAATCTATGCTTGAAGAATCCTCCAGCTACAACAAACCCAAAGAGTCATCTGATCCATCCCTTTGCCATCAGCATTATGGTGCCTGGAGCATATCATAGATATGCTTCTGTGTCAGACAAGGTGTAACCTATTAGGAATTTACAATTGGTCCCATTTCACACTGAGCATGAAGATGGTGGCATCTTCTTTAATGAAACATGTGTGTGTCATCTTTCCATCAAGGAATTGAGAACCTTTGCACATATTACTGAGGCCAGCCTAATAAACAGCCTTTCTAAAGCCTATGTTTGCTTATTACAAGAAGTATATTGCTGAGAGGAAAACTATCAGACAAAGAAGATTCATGTGAAATGACAAGACATAGTGTTCACAGAATCTCATAGTTGGTAGGCACCTCACAAACCATATAATCTAAGCCAGCTCCAGAAAAGAATCCATTAAATTTGACCCTAATAGTTGGGTACCCAATCTTTACTTGAAGACCTCCAAGGAAAGGAAATCCATATCTTTTCAGAGGTCCATCCCACTTTGGGAGGGTTTCTAAATGTTAGCAAGTTTTTCCTTATGTAGCACCCCCTCTAAGAACTATTTCCCCACTCACACTTATGGGGTGGGTTCCCCAGTTTTGAAGGATACTTTGTGGGTATGCTTTTTTAAAATTATAGTTCACAAGCCCCCAGCAGTGTTCTTACTTTTAATAGTCAGTCATGAGACACAATTGATTCAAAGCAAAGACATTTACTAAAGTGGTACAGTAAAAATAAATAGCAGCTCCAACATTTCTCCCCATATGTCCAGAGCTGCACTGCCCACAAATACACATAGTACGCCACCCCAGATCTTTTTTCAGACAAACTACTCCCTCTGTCTTACAATTATGATTTTTAACCAAGCCTAAGGTTTTACATTTTATCTATTAAAATCCATCTTATTAAATTTATCACAATATTCTAGCCTCATTAGACCCCAGACTTATCATCCAGGGTTTTAGCTATCCATCCCAGCATTGTGTCACCTGCAATAATGCTGTTTTTCAAGGCTCTTGTTTTCCAGAGGAGGAAATAGACCCAAAGAAGAAAAGTGAACTATTCAAGCTCACAAAGACATTCAGTTCAATTCAACAAGGATTTATTAACTACATTCTACATACAAAGCACTGGGCTATATTCCAGGAACATAAAACAGTTGCCCCCACCCCCTTCCAGGAACTTACTTTCCTAGGATGGTAGGGTAGTATGTAGAAGAGTCAGAATTAAAATCTAGTTCATTTGCCTCAAAACCTAGTGATCTTTCCAATTTCTTGACCTAAGCCAAGGGTGGCTTATAGCCTCTTGGGATGCCCTGAATAATCCACAGAGAGTATCTGTCCCCTTTAGTGACACAAGGATATAAAATTCTGTGTTCTAGACCAAATTTCATAAATATATTTCCCCCTCTACTTTCGAGAATCTGAGATAGGCTCTCTACTGCCAAAGATACTTTGGTTGCCATTTTTCCTTCCACTAACCCAAAATGCACCTGTCCTGTTTAGTTTGTGTCTCAGATAGGGGCAATGTGAATATCCACTGCTTATAATCCTGACCCTTCAAGTTTACATCTCCTTCCCTTTTTTCCCTTAGTATTGCAAAATTCCAAAATCTCACAGTTGGAGAGACAGTAGTCATATAATCTGAACCTTCTCAGAATAAGAATTCCTAATGAAACATGTCTAACAAATGTCATCCAATTTGAAGACCTTCAGTGAGGAGAACCCCACTCCTGAGGCAGCCATTATACTTTGGGACAGCACTAATAAAGTTTCTCCTTATAGGAATACAGAAAAGATGTCTAATTTCTTTAATAAACAATTTCCATTATGGGAAATCCTTTTACTAAAGCATATCACAATTTATCGGTAACTTAGTATGGAAGTCCTAGGGAGTTATTTGAAACACATGGAGGTTAAATGACTTTCCCAAGATCATACACACAGCTAGTAAGTGTGAGGAGCAGAATTCAAACCTCCCTGGTTCAAATCACAATACTCTATTTATTAACTAGACCATATCCCCTCTTCTCTTGTCATTAAGCATAAATTTATGTCCCTTTAGCTTCCATCTATTCTTCCTAGTTCTGTCCTCTGGGAGCTAAGTAAGTAAAATCTAATCCCACTTCTACAAGGAAGGAAGGAAGGTAGGAAGGTAGGAAGCAAGGAAGGAAAGAAAGAAACAAACAAACAAACAAAGAAAAAAGAAAAGAAAAGAAAGAAGGAGGGAAGATAGGGAAGGGAGAAAGGGAGGATGGAAGGGAAGAAGAAAAGAAGGAAGGAGGGAAAGAAGAAAAGACTCCATTGAGCCACTTAACTCTCCTTAAGATTCTTAAAGACAACTTTCATGCTTCCCTTAATTCTCAAGGCTAAACATCCATAGCTTCTTCAACTAATCGTCAAACTGAAGAATCAGAATATATAGCAAACCATATTCAAGCTCAACTATGCAGTATGCTGAAGTATAATTTGTAGTTAAAGGACCTGCTTTAGAATCCTCTCTCTCTTGCTCACTAACTATGTGATCATGAGAAAGCAGGTCACTTAACCTCTCCCAGGCCTCCATTCTATCTCTGTAAATGAGAATATTACTGCACTAGATGACTTCTGAGCTTGCTTCTACCTTCCCATCTCAGATTCTGTAATTCTAGCTCTGTCCATGGTAGCAGTCTGTATGCCTTTTCTTTGCGTTGTTCTAATAACTGGTCCCACCTGGGTCATCCAGGACAAAGTGAGGAAAAGATCTAGCATGTTTCAGCCATGCCTGGGCAGCCAGCAGTGGCAGCCAAAGCTGGCTTTCTTTAAAATGGTCTAATGAAATAACCATAAGATATCAACATTGGCTCTCAAGCTTGTGCTCAGGGCCAAGAGACTGAGCACTCTTAACAATTCAAGGTTGCTCTTGCAGAACTAGTTGAATTTTCCTAATTTGTCAAAATAATGACCTTCATTCTCGAAACAGGACAAATGACTTTTAAATCATTGTCTCCAGGGAACTGACAGAGCATCCTAGACTCAGCTCCTCTCTTCCCTGAATTGCTCTTTTTGAAGTCTGTGAATTAGGCATGTGCCACCTCACTGTCCACATCCTTGCTTCAGTATGTGGAAGCTTCCAAAGGACAGTTTCCATGACATCTGGATCTCTCTCTGTCATGTGATGTCTAGTCTGCCATCACTCAGGCCAAGGAGAGGACAGACACTGTCTGTAGGCAGGACCAGGATATAAAAAGTAGCAGGAATCAGGAGGATGACAGGAAAGCAGGAGCATAGTGGAGAAGGAGGCATCAGACCATAGTCATAGGAATGACAGAATCATTTAAATTCAGAACTAGAAAGGACTCCAAAAGTCTTTGTTTCTTATAGTGCCATAGCATCATAAACTTAGGACTGGCAAGAATGTTAAAGGTTATATAGTCCAATTGTTGGTTTTGCAAATGAGGAAACTGAAACTCATTGAGGTTAAGGGACTTGCCCAAGCTCACACTGCTACTAAGTGGCAGAGCTAGGGTTCAAACTTAGACCCATGACTTCCAATTCAGTATTGAAGGTCCATCATTCTTGCCATGTCACCACACCAACTCAAAGTCAAATCCACTCACAGTCAAATCTAGTCCAACCCAAATATAAAGAAATCTCCCAAATATACCCAATAAGTGATTATTCAGCCTTTCCTTGAGGACCCCCAACAAGGGGAAGCCTTGAAGAAACGAAAGGAAGAAAGGAGAGAGGGAGGGAGGAAAGGATGGGGAGGGAGGGAGGGAGGGTGGAAGGGGAAAAGAAAAGAAGGAATGAGGAAAAGAAGAAAAGAATCCATTGAGCCTCTTAACTGTCCTGTCTCCAGCAGCAGTCCAGTACATTTGGAGCAACTAATTGTTAGCTTGCTACCCCTGACATTAAGCCTCCTTTGATCTTAATTTCTGACCGTTTCTGACCATTTCTCCTAGTTCTTCCCCTTGGGGCCAGGCAGAAAATGTCTAACCCCCTCTTCCAGCCTTTCAAGGATTTGAATACTTATATTAGAGAGACATATAATGTCTCCAAGGTCCCCCACCCCAGCTCTAAATCTATGATCCTATAATCCAGTGTCCCCCAAACTCTCTATTCTTCAAGATAAACATCCTCAGCTCCTTCAACCCAAAACTATTAAATATCTGAGGCAGAATTTGAACCCAAAACTCCAAGTACAGCACTCTATCCAATATAACAGGCTGCCTCTCTATTATATTGAAGTAGATAGTAGACAATGTTTAAGCTCAACTTAGTAGTGTGATATAGTGGGAACATGTTGGATTTGTAGTCAAAGGACCTGGGTTCAAATCCCACATTTGATGTTTACCACCTGTATGACCCTGGACAGCTCATTTTACCTCCTTTGGCCTCAGTTTCCACCTGTTAAATTGGAATAGATGGCCTTTAAATTCCCTTCCAGCACTAAATCTATGATCTTAAGTCACTTCACCTTGTTGGGTGGAGGTTCCTAACCTATAAAATATTAATAATAGTAGCTAGCTTTAAGGTTTGTGAAGTTCTTTATCTAAGTTATCTCATTTCATCCTCAAAGCAATCCTATGTAAGGTAAGTGGTATTATTATTATTCCCATTGTGTAGCTGAGGAAAACTGAGGCTGAAAAAGATTAAATGACTTGCTCAGAGTCACATAACTAGTTAGTGTCTGCAGCAGAATTTGAACTCAGGTCTTCCTGATTCCAAGTCAAACACTATCCACCTCACCACCTAGCTCTATCTAACATGAGGGGGTTGAACAGCATGGTCTCTGAGCCCCTTCCAAATCTAAATATGTCATTTTAAGCCAAGGGTTAACCCAGGATCCAAGCATCCCACTTACTACACCTAAACTCTGACCCCTAGACTAGTTGACAGCCCCACTGGCACAAACCATAAAGTTTCCTGGCTTCCTGCCACTGTCTACAGCAGGCTCCCACTTACCAAGCATCATGTCCTGCACTCCCTAGGAAGGTCTTCATCCTGCCTGTTTGCCATCTGTGCTTTTATGTCCAAGGGGGATAAAATGTCAGAGATACACACAGAAAATGCTCCCTTTTGCTGCTACATCTGCATTTATGCTTTGACTGAGAGAGCTGGAATTTCCCTCCCGAAAGAAGTCACTTCTACAGCAGTCTCATAAATCGGGGAAAGTGATTGCTTATACTACGAAGCACGGCTGCAGACCATGGTCTCAGCTTCATTTCCTTCCTTATTAGTGCAATCTACCATCCCGCCATTAGCTAGACACACTAAAATGAGTTTATCAACTCACCCTTTTCCTTCATAGAATATCCCAACAGTGCGTAGGAGAGTATATCATGGCTGGCTTGAACAAGGGCTGTGAAAGTGAAGAATGGCTGTGAAGTAGACCATGGCCATTTGTGCTCACTGTCCATCCATTTCTACCAGATTTCCTTTACCTTTAAATGCCAGTATGGCTGGGTGGATGGTCAGATCTCCCGAGGAGATTCTATGAATGGGCAAGAAAGAAATAAATACATTTGGTTCTATCTGTTTGTCCCACCCCTGCCCTATGCTTCGGCCCTGCTGCCCAGAAAACTTGAGCAGCAGGGACTATTCATGAGAAGGGAGGCAGCTTGGCACGGTGGAAAGAATGTCAAACTTGGAATCGTAAGACTGAAGATCAAGAAGTGAAAGCCATCCAAAGAATTGGAAATTTAAGAGATGCCCATCAATAGGGGAATAGCTGAACAAGTTGTGGTATATGATTATAATGTAATGCTATTGTGCTATAAAAAAAAATGATGAACAGTATGCTTTCAGAAAAACCTGGAAAGACTTACATGAACTGATACAAAGTGAACAGAATCAGGAAAACATTGTACACTGTAATGATCAACTATGAATGACTTAGCTATTCTCTGCAATGCAATGATCCAAGACAATTCTGAAGGACTTATGATGAAAAATGCTATCCATCTCAAGAAAAAAAAAACTGATGGAATCCAAATGCAGATTGAAGCATACTTTTTAAAAACTTTTTAAAAAATTATTCTTATTTTTGTTTTTGGTCTTTTTTACCCCTTTGAATCATGGCTAATCTGGAAATCTTTTGCCTTCTAAAGGAGGGGAATGGAAGGGAGGGAGGGAATTTGAAATTCAAAGTATTTTTTAAAAAAAAACTAATGTTAAAAAAATTTTGCTTATGTGTGATCGAGAAAAAAATAAAAACCAAATAATTAAAAAGAGGTGGAAGCCATCTAATTAAGCCCCTGTCATTTTACCAATGTGAAACAAAGGACCAAAGAGATTTAGGTTCTAACTAGATTTAAATTCTTCTAAAATTCACTACCTTTGTAAGCATGAATAAATCACTTAACCTCTGTGATTCCCAGTCTCCTCATCTGTAACATAAGGACCTTAGCCTCAATAGCCTCTAAGGTCTCTTTGGGCTCTAAACCTATGTTCCTGCAAGGGTTTTGTTTTAACAAAAGGACCACAGATCCATAGATTTAGAGCTAGAAGGGCTTGAGTGTCCATGAAGTCCAGCCCTCTCATTTTCAGATAAAGAGACTGAGACCTGCAAAGATTCAGGAGATAACTAGGTTCAAATGTTTTCTCTGATACTTATGAGCTTTCCGGCTGTTCACTCAAATTCTTTGAGCCTCATTTTCCCCATCAATAAGGTGGTGACAGTGACAGCAACTACCTCATAGAATTGTCATGAGCATCAAATGAGATACTATATATAAAGCACTTTGTAAATCTTAAAGCATTATATATAATTATAACTGACATTTTTAGAGCAATCTTTTTTTTTACTGGACCTGTGATTTCACTGGTGTATGGATAAGCATGAGAAAGCTCCCTCTCCCGATGCAGGTCAGCACATTCTCTGCATCTTCCAGCCTTAGAGCATTCCCTGGAACACTGGGAGGCTGAGTGTCATGCCCTGGCTCTTACAACTGCTAAGTGTCAGAGGCAAAATTTGAACTGAGATGTTGATGCTGCGGCTGGCATTCCATCTACCATGGTATACTGCCTTTCATTTTTAAGGTTTGCCAAGCACGTGACATAAGTTATATCATCTAATTCTTGCAACAGTTCTGTGAAATAAGTGTTATTATAAACCCCATATAACCCATATAACAGATGAGAAAACTGAGGCTAAGGCCACACAGTGTCTAAGGCAGGATTTAAATCCATGTCTTCCTGACCCCTGGTCTAGGGCTCTTTCAATTATACCATGTTATTATTATTATTATTCCATGTGGGAAAGAGAGCATTTATCTGGACAACATGATGGCACATCTGGGAGTGACCACAGCCCCACCCTTAGCTGAAGAGGGCTAGGAATTCTGCCCTTACCTTTCTTAACCTTCCAATTCTGGTTGAGTTCTAACTAGTAACTGTCAACCCCAGCAAACATACGAATGGCAAGGGACCTTGTGACTCAGGGTCCTGTAAGGGACTCAAAAATAGTACTCTGTGGGGAAACATAAGACCCTAAGACACCGCCCTCCAAGGGCCAACCTCCCTGGTACTCTACTGCTGGCAAGGCTATAGATTGGGTAATGAACAAACTGAGGAGCATGGAAGAAGGGGTGTGTTAGGAAGAAAAAGGTCCCATCTGGTAGCTTCTAATTTTAAGTAATGCTTGCTAGCTAAATTCTGAGATCAGCATTTTCTACCCAATGAATGAGAACATCTACTAACAGCACCCTCTAAATTTCTTCACATTAGGGCAAAGGCTTAATCACCCTGCCCTAGTGATGCCTCTGTTGGTTGGCAAGGTGGAAGATATTAAGCCCCTATTTCACTCTCACTTTCTAGATGAAATGGGAGCTTGAGCTTTTGCCTAGATGCCAGTTTCCTCCCTCCCCTTCTTCTTTTCTAACATTTCCTGAGGGGTTATTCTGGTCTGGGCGCCATGGTTGATGTGAAGATGAATAAAACACAACAGCTGCCCTCAGGGAGTGCCCTGTCTGTGTGGGGAGCCAAGACATGCCGAGGTAAAAGTTAAGACACCATGAAGATGTGGAAGACAACTATGAGACAGCAAAGATGTCCCCAGGCAGGCTGTAAGTAATAAACAACCAACACAGACTGTTAAGTGTTTCCAGCATGTTTCCTATGGAGGGATGGATCATTTCCTTTTAAGAAAGATTCTCCTTAAGTTTGAAGAGCATAATTTGAATACTCTGTTGCCCTTCAGAGTAAAGGAGGGGAACAGTGTTAAGGCAGACTAATGAAGTTTAAGGTGTTTTCTCTGCATGAGGGCAGACTTTCATGTGTTAACCCCACACACAGCTATGAGGATGCTCTAATCAGAAATTCCAGCCCTGAGAAAGGAGAGACAGTGTGGTACGGGGGCGGGGGGAAGTACTCTGGCTTTGAGTTGGACGACCTAGGTCCAATCCTGATATCGCCACTCATTATCCAGGTGGTTTGAGGCAAGTCATATGATCTCAGTCTCTCTATCTGGAAAATGGAATGATTGTACTAAATGATTTCTAAGATTCCCTAGTCAGAAGTTCAAGTGAGGAGGAGTGCAGTTAAAAGCTGATGCAGACTCATGGCAGCTAGGTAGCATAGTGGATAGAGTGCTGGGCCTGGCGTCAAGAAGACCTGTGTTCAAGTCTGCCCTCAGGAACTTATTAGCTGTGTGACCCTGGGCAAAGTCACTTAACCCTGTTTGCCTCAGTTTCCTCATCTATAAAATGAGCTGGAGAAGGAAATGGCAAACCACTCCAGTGTCTCTGCCAAGAAAACCCCAAATGGGGTCATGAAGAGATTGACATGACTGAACAACACAAAAGCAGACTCACGATAGCAAGAGATGAAATGTGGTATTTGGAGAACTTCTAGCAGACCAATTGGGCTGGAAAATAGAATATGTGATGGGCAATGAGTCTAGAAAGGGAAGAGCTAGGAACAAGGACTGGCCATGTGATTCCATTGGTATAGGGAAGCACCAATGCAAGCCAGCAGCTTTGTGGCATCTTATAGATTTAGAGAATAGACTTAAGCACTGAGAAGTTAAAAGATTTGCCCAATCACACAGGCAGCATGTCAGCCTAGATTCTGAATCCTTTTGTTAAGGGGATTTGTTCTGTGAAGTTTGGATTCGGTCAAAGGGCCACGCTTGAGGACCTAGAGAGCCACATGTGGCCTCGAGGCCACAGGTTCCCCACCCCTGCTTTGAGCAGTAAAGTGACCTGACCATTGCTCTGTAGGTAGTGAGTGTCTGAGCTGTAATTCAAACCTGGATCTTCTCATTTCAAGCTGAGTATTCCTCTTTCCATAGTACAAAATTGCCTCTCAAAGCAATACCATAGTAGGCAACAAGCATTTCTTAAGTGTTTACTGTATGATTGGCATTGGGCTAAGAAATGGGGATACTAGTGCAAAGGAAAAGAAAGACAGTTCTTGCCTTGAAGGTAATTACATTCTAATGAGGGAAGAAAGCATGCAAAGGAGAGCGAAAACAGGTGAGGAGGGGAGGACAGAGCTACCTATGTGGGGAGAAGGTGGGAAGGAATGGTGAATTCTAGGAAATCACAGGTAGAACCAAGAAGGACATGAAGGCTGGCCTTTTCCCCTAAATGGAGGTCCCAGGTGGAGTTAACTATGGGGAGAATAATAATAACATTAATAATAATAGTGAACAGTTATATAGTGCTTACTATGCGTTAGGCACCGTACTAAGCATTTTATAATTATTGCCTCTTTTGAAGAAGGGAGCCATCATGGCAGAGAGATGTTCTGGGATGAGAAAGCCACAGTGGTAGATACGCCCCAGGGCAAGGAGGCCCAGGTACAGAAGAAAGGTCCAGGGTGAGACAGCAATTGAGGCATGATGGTAAAATATGGAAAGTAAGGAGCAGAGGGGAATAAAGGTGGGCCTTGGCCCCACCCCAAAATGGAGTCCCAGAAAGGAATTCACCAATGGGATATTCCTAGGTAAAAAGGCTGCAGAGACAGATGGATATTCCAGGGTATGGAGGGTGAAAAGATGGCTGAGGTATCATGGTAGCCAACTCTGGAAAGTTAGAAGCAGAGCTGGGAGGGGAAAAGCATTAGGTGTCTTCCATTGTCCTTTGGATTCCTTGTGATAGTTGTTCTTCTAAGATTACAGCACTTAATGATTCATAGTCACTAGAAAGATATAAACTAATATTTTTATCGGCTGTGAGCAGTTTGGGATTTTGGAAAATATCTTAATGCAGAGTAGCCCAGTCTTTTCACTTTCTCAAGTCCAGGCTCTGTATCTATCTCTAGCATGTGCCCAAGACTGATGGACTAATTTAGTGGGCACTGATCTACATGCCCATTGCCTGGACAATTCGTGTTTTTTGTCTACTTTGTTCTAATCTAGATAGTTAGCTGAGGAAGTTTTGTAGTGTCCTAGGGCTCCATACAATAAGATACCACCCTACCCTTTTTCAGAGGTAAGAGGTCCATGAGTGTGGTACATTGCACATATTTTAAGACTTTTTTGATATATTGATCAGTTATTCTAACTTTTCATCCTCTTCCTCCTTTTTCCTTCTTCAAAAAAATCATGGAATTAATCCTATTAAAGGAGAGAGGAAGAAATGCTAGGGGAATAACATATAAGAAAAAAGACATTAATAAAAGCTTATTTTAAAACATAACGGGACGTAATGGATTTGAAGTGAGTAGGCGGTGCAAGTAGATAGCATGTTTGGCAACATGGAGTCAGGAAGACCTGAATTTGAATTTTTCCTTAGGCATTTACTTGCTGTGTTACCTCAAGCAAATACCTTAACCTCTCTCAGCCTCAGTTTCCTTACCTATAAAATAGAGATAATAATCACACCTACCTATTGTATTGTATGAGGATCAAATTAGATAACATGTTAAGTGCTTTGCAAAATTCAAAGCACCATATCATAATATTACTCTTAACTTCAGGTAGAAGAATTTGGAAAACCTATATGTCAAAAGAGTATCTTACTTTTGTTTGGGCTCTGCATGGAATACAGTCTATGAATCACAAGATCTTAGCCTAGCAAAGTACCTCAGGCATCATCTGAACAAGAATTCTCTCCACAACCTTCATTCATTCCATGAGTGTATACTAAGGGCTTACTACGCACCAGACACTGAAGTGGGCAGTGGGTGCACAAAGACAAATAGGGATCAGTCCCTCCTTGCCCAGAAGGAACATACATTCTATTTCTATTGGGGAGAAACAATATGCTAACAGGTAATTAAATATGTGACATATATTTTAAAAAATAAAATGAAATAAATAAAAAATAAAATATATACAAAGTAAAAAAAAAGTAAAGTTATGACCTGATTTGAGGGCATTAATATCTAGGGGGATCAAGACAAACATAATGTAGAACAAACATGTCAAACACAGGCCATATTAGAAGCCCACAACATTCCTCTGCAGGCCAACTCCTATTAAAATATAATTGGAAAATATTTAACAAAATAAAGACAAATACAACAGAACATTAGATTATGATAATATGTGGCTTTCTAAGTCAATATACCACCACAGAGATCCTTCTGTATGGTTGAATAACCCTGTTTCTATTCTGATTTGACCCCACTGACATAGAGGTACTTGAGCTGAGCTTTGAAGGAAGGTAGGGATTCAATGAGGCAAGAGATGAGAAGGAAGCACATGCCAAGCATGAGTGCCCACTTGTGAAAAGGCATGGAGGTGGAAGAAGGAATGCCATGTACCAGAAACAGACCCAGGGTGTGCTGAAGCTGGTTCACAGCAGCTCACAAGAGCTGATTGTTAAATTTTCAGTGTGAACGTCTACACTTTGGAAATCTGCAAACCAAGGCTGGATTTATTTCCTTATTAATTGTCTGGAAAGTGAAGAAGAAAATGTTAATAATAAGATTAAACTTAAAAGTGTGTCATGGGTAGATTTTTTTTTTCTGGAGAGTTGGTTGTTAAACATTTATCAGTACTCCCCTGTTCTTCTCAGTAAGCCTATCTGACAAGAGTTTGAAGAAGAAGAATATATTATAAGACTTGAAAGGGGGATTAGAACCACATTGTTTAAAGTTCTAAAGGCCAAACAGATGAATTTGTATGTCTATCCTAGAGGCAATAAGGAGCCAATGGAACTTTCTGAGCAGGAGAGTGCTATAGTCCTATGCTTTAAAAATGTCAGATTGGCAGCTCTGAGGAGGGTAGATGGAGGGAGGGGAAACTGGAGGTGGAAAAATTTATTAAAAAGCTATTACAACAGCCCAGGTGAGAACTGATGAGGGCCCAAAGTAGGGTGGTGGTCTAGCTCCACATATGATCATCCATCCAGTCTCTGAGACAGTTCTTAAGTACCTACTATTTGCCAGGTGCTGTGCTAAGCAATGGGGATACAAAGAAAGGGAACAAGTTCCCGCCCTCAAGGAGCTCACAGTCTAATGGAGGAGACAACATGCAAACAGCTATGTTCAAGTCAAGTCAACAAGCATTTATTAACTATCTACTACGTGTCAGGCACTGTGCTAAGCTCTAGGGATACAAAGAAAGGCAAAAAGTCTCTGCCCTCAAGGAGCTCACAGTCTAACGGGTGAGACAACACACAAACAGTTTTATACAAATAATATAGATGGGATATGTTGGAGATGATCAGCAGAGAGGGAAAGCTAGGTGGTGCAGTGAATAGAGCACCAAGCCTGGAGTCACGAAGACCTGAGCTCAAATCCATCCTCAGACGCTCACTAGCTGTGTGACCCTGGGCAAGTCACTTAACCCTGTTTGCCTCATTTTTCTCCTCTGTAAAATGAGCAGGAGAAGGAAATGGCAAACCACTCCAGTGCCTTTGCCAAGAAAACCCCAAATGGGGTCATGAAGGGTCAGAAATGACTAAACAACAAGAGAGGGAAGATTCCAAAATCGGGGGGCTCGTGAAAGGCTTCTTGTCGAGGTGAGACTTCCACTGAGACTTGAAGCAAGCCAGGAAGCTAGGATGTGAAGATGAGGAGGGAGAGCATTCCAGGACAAGGGAACAGCCAGTAAAAAGGCCTCAGTGGATAGGACACTTGATCTGTATTCAGGAATTCTTTAGTTTAAATCCCATAGAGGATACTTATTAGCTCTGTGACTCTGGGAAAATCATTTTAAGAACCTTGTTAGGCTTACTTTTCTTGCTGGACTCAATGACTTCTAAGATTCATTCCAATCCAATCTGTGATCCCTCCTTAACACTGCCAGAGCCTTCTGCCTCTCTTCCAGGTGACAGACAGCCCCTCAAGGCCTCAGAGACAGTTATCATATCCTCATATCCCCCCAAGTTTTCTTCTCTCCAAGCTAAATATACCCATTTCCTTTCACTTATTATGGTCTGATCTCAATGGCCTGATTTGTGTTTTGAAGGAAGCAAAGTCTCAGGGTGGAGTGCGTTCCAGACATATTGTTACTGTGAGATGCTCAGGAGTTCTTGAACCATTAGAAGCACTGTGGTTGTTGCCCTGTCTGCACTAATGAGGCAGCTGTCAAGCGTAGACCCTTAGAATGAAGTTAACTTCAGCAATTTTACCACGTCTTGTCTTCAGTCAGTGAAGCATTCGGTACAAATGTGTGTAAAATTTTTGTTTGCTGAGTCTTCTACAGTCCCTGTTCATCTTTCAAGAGATCATAAGGTAAAGGGGGAAAAAATATCTCTGTTTTGATAGAAATAACTGGAAACATCAAAACCTTAATCAAGGAGATGTGTGCTTTGGTACATTTAGTGTGAGGATGATGGGAAAGCCCTTTGGCAAAACGTGTTCATCTTTTTTATGAGCATCTCCCTTGGCCATAACGATTGATAGACAAGTCCATTGGTCCTTGGCAATAAATGTTTCTCTTTAAAGCCAGCTTCGAAAAAAAAAACAAGTTAGTTATTGTCTACAGATCATCCTCTTAAACACTGCTTTTCCGACGTGGCTCCATCAGGCTGTGAGCATCACTGGCGAGTGACGAGACAGTGGCTGCTGCTCTTGGTCTCTGGGTACTGGGATGACAGATGTATACACAAATACCGTATACACTTTCATGCCAGGCTTTGCTTCTCTTTGCAGTTACCAAGTGCTAATAACGAAGAGAGGAGCTCACGGCTTCTGTTAAAGTTCCCTATTGCTCCTCGACTAGATAAAAACATGGGATGATAGCTCACATATCTATCTGACTATGGATCAAAATAGAAATGTGCAAATTCCAGGGAATGCTAATTTATTACCTAACAGAAAACCATCTCTTCCCAAGTGAATAAAGATTGCATTCAATTACTCCCTTATTGTTCACCCACTCTCCGGACAGCATTTGCATATTTCTATACAATAATTAAGCCAAATCCCCTAGTTCCAGATGGGATGCTTCCAGCCTTGAGTGGGCTAATGCACATGCAATGTAATTTTTCCTAATTAAAGAGAGAAGGGAGAACCCAGAGTGGCATTTATCTCCGGCACACATGACATTTCTGTCTTTCTCATGGATAGTCCACTGTATTATTATCTCCATCAGCAAAGAGGATCAGCAGGACTCTTCTTCCAAAACAAAGGATGAGGTCATTGAATCAAACAGCTTGATGAAGGCTTTGAGAGATCTGCTACCCCATCCCTTTTCTGAGCCTCAGTTGCCTCATGGCATAATGAGGGTAATTATGCCTGCGCTCTCCTTTCATAGGGTTGCTGTAAATACCAAATGATATAAGGTATGAAAATGCTTAGTAAATACCCAGAGAACTAGAAGGTGGTTAGGGTGTTTGTATTGGTATTTTTTACTCCTTATGGGTTTCTTATTTGGAAGGAGGGTACCACCATCCTTCCAGTCACCCAGCTTTTATACCTCAGAATCATCTTATGAGCCTCCCACTTACTCAACCAACATGTTGAAACTCTCGCTAATTTCTATCTCCACAATAGCTATGGAAGTTATTACCTTGCTTCTATCCACACCGCTACTACTCTAGTAGACTCTCACCAACCTCTAACACTGACTATTATAATAGCCTCCTAATTGTTCTTCCTGCCTCAAATTTCTCCATTCTCTAATCCATCACACACACAAACACACCACACATACACACACACACACACACACACACACACACACACACACCTGACAAGGTGATTTTCCTAAAGCCCATAGATCTAACCATGTCACCCTACTACTCAATAAATTCCAAAGATTCCCAATGACCTTTGTGATTAAATATAAATCCCTCTATATAGCATTTAAAGCCCTTTACAGCCTGGCCACAAACTCCTTGTTCAGACTTATTACACATTTTTCCCCTCACATAACTCTACAGCCCAGCCAAATTCTTCTTATTATCTTTCATCCGTGGCACCCCATCTTCCTCCTCCAGGCTTAAAATGCTCTCCATCCTCACCTCTGCTTTTTCAAAGTCTTTTCAAAACTACATGAGATTTTTATTAAATCCTTCCTCCCAATTTCTTCTTCTAGTGCCCTCCCTCCTAAAATAAACCTTAGATCTATTATCTATCAATCATCTATCATCTACAGATATAGATATAGACATCCATAGATATAGATGCCTATGTATGCACATGTTGTTTCCTTCAACAGAATGTAAACTACTTAAAGTCAAAGACAGGTCTGGTTTTTTTTTTTTTTTTATGTCTTTCAAGGCAGCTAGGTGGCATAGTGGATAAAGATCTAGCCCTGGAGTGAAGAAGACCTGAGTTCAAATCTTGTTTTAGACACTTACCAGCTATGTTTCCCTGGGAAAGCCACTTAACTTCTTTCAGCCTCAGTTTCCCCTTCTATAAAATGGGTTTAATAATAGCACCTACTTTCTAGGCTTGTTGTGAGGATAAAATTACATAGTATTTATAAAGTGCTTTGTAAACCTTAAAGTGTTATATAAATGCTAACTAATACTATTATTCCCAGCCCCTAGTACAATGCCTGGCATATAATAGATGCTTAATAAATGTTTGTTGACTGATAAAATAATTGATTGATAGTCTTATTCCTTCATAAATTTATTCATCCAATAAACATTTATTAAATGCCCAATATGTGTAAGGCTGGCAATTAGGTGGCACAGTGGACAGAGTGCTAGCTCTGGCATCAGGAAGACCTGAGTTCAAATCTGGTCTCAGACATTTACTAGCTGTGTGACCCTGAGTAAGTCACTTAACCCTGTTTGCCTCAGTTTCCTTAACTATAAAATGAGCTAAAGAAGGAAATGTCAAACCACTCCAGTATCTCTGCCAAGAAAACCCCAGATGGGGTTGAGAAGAGTTGGACACAACTGAAAATGACTGAACAACAAATGTGCAAGGAATTGTACCCCCTGCTAGGGATACAAAAATTAAAATGGCACCATTCCTGCCCTCAAGAAGCTTATGTATTGTTTAGGAGGCTATAAAATGTACGAAGGTAAGTATAACACAAAGAAGGGCAGCTAGGTGGCACAGTGGATAGACTGCTAGGTGTGGAGTCAGGAAGACCTGAGTTCAAATGTGGCCTCAGACACTTACCAGTTGTGTGACCCTGAGAAAATAATTAACCCTGTTTGCCTCAGTTCCTTCATATGTAAAGTAGGAATAATAAAAGCACTTGCCTCCCAGGGTTGTTGGGAAGATCAAATGAGATATTTGTGAAGTGTCTGGCACATAATAAGAGCTATACAAAAATCATTGTTGACATTATCATTATCATTATTATCATTATCTATGATCATCTGACCATGGGCAAATTACTCCTGGGGTCCCTGGCAACTCTTTAAGATTGTAAGTCACACATGAAGTGATAATCAATACTGGTAGATGGAGTTTCTTCACTCAGAGATCCCTATGCCAATGAAACCACCATTTTTTTTTATTTTGTAGGCAGAATAGTATAGTGGAAATAGTAGCAGCCAAGGGCCCTAGAGATTCAATAGTCTGAGTGCCTGACTCACACCACAGTGGTTGGATGGTTCAAATGACAAAATGGAGAGAGAGAGAGAGAGAGAGAGAGAGAGAAAGGTGGATAGAAAAAGGTAGCTGAGTATAGTAAGATAGATGATAGATAGATAGATAGAAATAGAAATGTATGTATAAAGCATTTAACACTCCTTAAAGCGCAGAGTGAGGCATCATAAATCATTGCTCTTATTATTAAGGTGCAAGGAGACCAAGTGCCTAGGTACCTAGTATCCTTGTTACCAGCACACTTGGTTACTGTATATTAGCAAGATAATGTTTCCAGTTGGTTTTTAATGTTCTCCATATGAAATTCAGTGGTTTGTGAGCCTTTGAGGCCATGTTAGGTATAGACCATGAGTTGATGGCTTCAGGACTGGCTACAGGGACTCAGGGATCCTTCTCCTATTTGTAACTAGTCACTCAGAGTCTGTTATATTTTCTTCCAAAGATGCTACTTTAAGCTTAAGGAGCATAAGCCCCTGCTGAGTGTAAAGATTTAATGATAGCTCAGACATGAAATGATCTTTTTCTCTTGCTTTCAAACCAGGAGAATTACCTGCCATTTTGGGCTTTAAGGCTAGACAATAGGCTCATTCTCTGTTTCGTACGGGGAGTAGATTATCAGCATTAACCTCCACGGAACTCACGGTGAAAAGTTCTGCCATGCAGTTTAGCAAAGACCCATACAGCAGCCTGACGCATGAAAAATAAAAATGGGATTGTGGTAGTGATGAAAGTCGTAATCCATTCTTCAAGCTATAAATGTTCACAGTCATCAAAGGTACCAACACTGAAGCCCAGGAAAGAATAAGTATAAATGGGCATAAGGGAGAAGTACACTGATCCTGGAGTCAAAGGAATTAGATTCAAATCCCAGCTCTAAAACTTACTCCCTGAGCGACCCTGAACAAGTCACTTCACCTCTCTGGGCCTCAGTTCCCTCATCTGTTGAGTTAGAGAAGGAAATGACATACCACTCTAGTATTTTTGCAAGAAAACCCCAAATGGGGTCACGAAGAGTCAGATATGACTGAAAAACTACCTAACAACAACAACAAAATTATAAGAATATCCAGATAACATTGAGTTTGGGGTACATTTCAGAAAGGATGCTGGTAGGCTACAGATCAGCCAGAGAAAGACAAGCAGGATGGTGAATAGCCTGGAGTTCATATCATATAATGACTGTCTGAGAGAACAGAGATATGTAGCCTGGGGAAAAAACTTGGTGGTTGGGGAGGGAAATATAGAACATGGCAGCTGTCTTCAAATATTTGAAGGGCAGCAATGTGGTTTTAAACATTCTCCTTAACATCAGGAGACAGAACTGAGAAAGATGGGTGGGAAGATACAAAGAGACTAATTTAGGCTTCATATAAGGGAAATCTTTCCAACAATTAAAACTTTCCCAAAGTAGGATGGGCTTCCATAGAAGATAATGGGTTTTTTCCTCATTGGAAGTCTTCAAACAGGCTGGATTATATTTTGTTCTCAGTATCACATTTCAAGAAGGCCATTGATAAGCATGAGAAATACTGGAATAGTGAGGGGAGGGGGGTGGTGAGAGACCAAGCACTCGTTCCTCTCCTCCAACTATCAGAAACCTAATTTTCCTTCCAAAGGACAGGAATCATTCCACTGGACTTAGCCCTGATTGGAGCAGCATATTGAGTTCAGCTCTGGGCCCCACACTTTAGGAAGGACATTGCTAAACTGGAAGATTCCCTCAGGAAGGCATCCAGGATGATGAAAGGCCTTCTTAGTGGTACCATATGATTACCAGTGGAAGGGGCTGGGGATGTATAGCCTAGAGGAAGAGAAAAATGACTTTAGCAGGAGCATGATAGCTTTCTTCAAGCATTTAGAGAGCTCTGATGAGGAAAAGAGATTAGATTATTTTTGTGGCTCCAGTATAATGTTAATACCTTGAAGGCAAGAACTGTTTGATTTATGACTTTGTATCAAGATGTAGTCCAGTGCCTGGCATGGAGTAGACGTTTAATAAATGCTTGTCAGTTGGCTCCAAAGTACTTAACTAGGAGCAGTGGAATGGGTTGGGGAGAGAAGTTGTAAAGAAAGAAAATTAACCTCGAAGGAAAAAAAATCTTCCTAATAATCAGGGCTGCCTCAAAGTGGAATAGGACCACCTTGGTAATAATAATAATAAATAACATTTATAAAGTGCCTGAAACAGTGTAAGTCGTTTATAAATATAATCTCATTTGATTCTCACAACAACCCTGTGAGGTAGGTACTATTATCACCCCATTTTACATATGAGGAAACTGAGACAAACTTGGGACTTGCCCAGGTTCATACAGCTAGTATGGATTTGAACTCAGATCTTTCTGATTCTAGGCCCAGGGTGCTATCCACTGTACCACCTAGCTGTTCCTGGTAAATAACATATTCCCCTGCCTTGGACAACCCAAGGCTGGACTACTTGATGAGGATGTTGTAAAAAAACAAAACAACAAAAAAAAAAAAACAACCTCTGATTCCAGCACAGGATGGGTTAGATGGCCTCTGAGCATCACTTCCAAGGTTGAGATTCCATAACTCTGGGTCAGGAAGACAAGGGGCCAAGATGATAGATGAACTGGGTATTCATTTTCCCTTAATACAAAATCAGCCAAGGGTAGCTTCAAGGCTGAACCAGGGAAAAAAGAGGGAAATTGAGAGAAGGAACTATGGGTGAAAATGAAGTCCTCTAGAGTTACATTAAAAAGTTGTAACTCATAAAGTGCTAAGAGGTCACTACCCTTGGAGCTGGGTTTCACCTGCCCATTGCAAACACTATGTCAGATCAGTAACACTCACATGGGAAGCATCTCACTCCCTGATAGAACTGGCCTCTTGCCCAGAGCAGTAAGTCCTTTTAATATGTTCCATTGAATATTTTACTCAAATATATTTCACCATAGAGCATCTATTGATGTTTGCCACAAAGCCAGAGCACCAAATAAATTTTATTTCTAAAATTTATTAGAAGCAACATTGTTCAACTGTGAAACCCTGAAAATGCACCTGAAGGTGATTAGGGCATCTGGAGACATATCAGAAAGGCATCTATAATCCTGATGGGTCAGTGATGAGCTTTGAGCATCCTCTGAGACCTGGCCAATGAGAGCAAGTCCAGGGTCTCTGAGTGCCAGGAAGTGGGGGCTTTGATCTCCCGAGGACTCTGGGAAGCCAGAGTGCCTTCCTTTCTAGTGCGCAACACCAGGGTGAGTACAGGGGTGAGTGGCAGGTAGCATCTGGCAGGTATGAGGATCCTCACTATATAGTGTTGATTTGAAGATTTGTTGTCATTGGCAAAAATAATTTGACAGCTCCCTCAGTTTCCAATTGAGGGAGACAAGTTAATGGAAATAGACTTTGTTTTGGAGTTAGAGGACTTGAGTTTAAATCCTGGCTCTGCCTCTTACTAATTGTGTAAAATTGGACAAATGGCTTTTCCTCTCTGGGTCTCTGTTTCCACATCTGTAAAATGGAAGTAATTATATGTTCCCTACCTACTTCATAGAGATCTGAAACAGTGTCACCTTTGTATGCATGTCCACAGAGCCTAGCACAATGTCTGGTATGTAATCGGTGCTTAATAAATGTTGAATGATCAATCGATCAGTTGAATGAAATAACCATCTGAGACACAATGTACAATACAGTAGAAAGAACACTGGATCTGAGATCAGAGAATCTGGATCCCAGTCCCATCTCTGATTATTTGAATGACCTTGGGCAGTTCACCTAATTTCCCCAAGGGTCAGTTTCCTCATCCACAACATGAGGGAGTTGGAGTAGATGGCTTCTAAAGTCCTTTGCAGTTCTAGAGCTGTCCCTATCAAGTTTGAAAGCCCCTGGATGTACTCTGTGCTTGTTGTCCAAGGACCAGCCTAGCTAAGCTGGTGAACCCTCATTACTAACTTGACTATGGGGCAATGATTTTTTCCAGAGTACTTCCCAAAGACTGTCTATCAAACTGAATGCACAAATCCTTGAAAAATCTAACTTTCCTGGGCTTCAGTTTCCTCATATGTAAAATGAAGATGTTGGACTAGATGCCATCTAATTTCTCTTTGTGTTCTCAATCAGAGCTGGGAGAAGTCATACTATGGCACTGACTTGGTCCGCTACAAATTTCTGTGACTCAATCTCAACTGAGCCTCCACTTCAGCAAGTCAATCTTTTTACTCTTCTCTAATTGGTTCTCTATACCATTCACCACAGCAGCTATTCCAATCTGCTCTACTCTCCTCAAACCTCCAGTAACACTCCTTCCACCAGCCTCTCAGCTGAGGACCTCAACTCAGACTTCACCAAAAAAAAAAAAAAAAGAAAAAGAAAGAGAAGAAACCTGAGACCATTTGCTAAGAACTCCGTCTTCTCCTTTCCTCCTCATCTCACAACCCTTTAACATCACCCCCTCCCCACCATTTCTCTCTTTACCCTGGTCTCTGATAAAGAGATGGCCCTTCTTTCTGAAGCTACATTTATCCCTGATCTCACTTCCTCCCATCTTTTTCAGCAGATTATTCTCAATTTTCATCCACTCAGTTTTCATGTTTCCCTGTCTAATGCACACTGCCTACCAAAACATCCTAGTCAGCATCATCACGAAATAAAACCCTTCACTAGATCCCACCATTGCTTCTAGGTATCATTTTATAGTTCTTCTCTCTTTCCCACTTAATAAACTCCTTGAAAAGGCCCTCTACATTCAGTGGCTCCATTTTTCTCTCTTTCCACTACTTTTTAAACCCTCTGGCTTCCAACCCCTCAACTGAAATTGTTTTCTCCAAAGTAGCCAGTGATTTCTTCATGGTCAACTCTAATGGCCTCTCCTTAGTCATCATCCTTCTTGACCTCTCTGAAGCTTTTAACATTGTTGATCACCTCCTTCTCTTGAATACTCTTTCCTCTGGGTTTGGAGGATACTTCCTCTTTTTGGTTTTCCTCCTACCTGACTGACAGCTCCTCCTCTGTCTTCTTTGATGGAATATTTTCCATGTCATACCATCTAACTGTAGATATTTTCCAAAGTAATGTCTTTAGCCCTTCTCTTTCTTCCTTATCTCCTCCCTTCCTTTTTCTCTTTCTCTTTCTTTCTCTCTCTCTCTCTCTCTCTCTCTCTCTCTCTCTCTCTCTCTCT
>NW_020949772.1:995903-1010408 GCF_900497805.2 Vombatus ursinus
CTCTCTCTCTCTCTCTCTCTCCCCCTCTCTCTCTCCCCTCTCTCTCTGTCTCTCTCTCTCTCTTTCTCCCTCTGTCTCTCTCTGTCTCTCTTTCTGTCTGTCTCTCTCTCTGTCTCTCTCCTTCCCCCTCTCCCTTTCCCTATCCTTCTCCCTCTCTCTCTTTCTCTATCTCTCTCTCTCCTCAACAATCCAGTTCTCATGAACTGATTTACCATCTCCATGCAGATGACCTCTGCATCTTTACATCTAACCTGTCTCTCTCCTGAGTTCCTATGCCACATTACCAGCTGCCTACTCATCATTTCATACTGAAAGTCCTGTAGTCCTGAAACTCAAAATATCCAAAACAAAATTCCTTTTGTTTCCCCAAAATGTATACTTCCTAATTTTCCTATTATTTTTCAAAGGTATAGATAGCACCGTCCTTACAGTTACCCATGTTCACAACCCTGGTGTCACCCTTAATTCCTCATTCTCACTAACTTCACCTATCATCTGCCAAAGCTTGGCATTTCCATCTCTACCACAATTTTCTCATATATCCCTTTCTTGCCATGCAGATAACCACATCATCCTGAACTATTTCAATAACCTCCTAATTGGTCTTTCTGCCTCAAGTGTTTTCCCACTCAAATCCATCCTCCACACAGCTGTCAAAGTGATTTTCCTAAAGTGCAAGCCTGACCATGTTACCTCCCTACTAAACAAACTCCAGTAGTTCTTTATTATTTCTAGGATCAAACATAGATCCCTCTGCTTACCACTGGAAGCCCTTCACAACATGACTAATTCCTACCTCACTGGTCTTCCTTTGCATTACTATCCTCCACATATTCTATGATCCGTCCACATAGGGCAACTTGTGATTCTTCACACACAATCTTCCATCTCGAATTTTTGTGTTTTGCCTTTAGCTTTCTCTCATGACTATAATGTTGTCCTTCTTTCCTTCTTCCTCTTAGTTTCGCTAAGTTCCCTCAAAACTCAGCTCAAGCACCACCTTCTCCATGAAGTTTTCCCTGCCCCCAACCCAGCTGCTAATGCACCCTATCCCAAAACTATCTTGCATTTATTTGGCATATGTTCAGTATTTGCTTATATAGTTATCCCTTCCACATTGTGACTTTCCCCATCATGGCTGTGATATATCACAGGTTGGCATAAGGAATTAAATGGAAATTTGGGGGGAGTTTTATAGAAGCTGGAAACAATAGAAAAAGTTTAGAAACTCAGAAATGCATAAAATATATGTATAGTGTTGTATAATGTTAATATATTTTATCTTTTAATATCATAATAATTCAAACTTCTCTAGGATGAAGGGAGAGTCCAAAAGTTATATCCAGATTTTCTGGATCCCGGGTGAACCACACCCCTAACTCTCATGATGTAGAAGGAATAACTGTATGTTGTATGTATATGTTGTCTTCCCCATTCAGATTTCAGTTAATTGAGGGCAGGGAATGTTTTCCCTTTTGTTTTTGTATCTGCAGAGTTTAATACAGTGTCTAGAACATAAGAAATGCTTATAGATTCATTGATTGATCCAGTGATCTCATTTAGTCTCAGATACATGTTATGGTCCTTTTTCCCCTCCTTCCTTGTCCTCAAGTTGAAAGAAAAGTAAAATGGACATGTTTGTCTTCCATGGATTTGATCATTTTTAAGGACAAAAATATTCCCATTGACATTTAAATTAGGAAGTTAAAACACCACCAGGGAACAAGCCCTAGCTGAACAATTCAAGTGGGCTGGAACACTCCTAGACTGTTTCTTGGAAAGTCATAGCATTTTTCTAATGTCCCATTTCTCATATAGCTTTACACTATGAGCTTTTTGAAAGTGGAAGGGATGATTATTTTGCCTCTTCGGATATTCAGAACACTTAGCAGGGTGACTGGCACATGGTAGGTACTTAATAAATGCTAGTTGACTGTCAATGTCAGATCATAGGTCTAGATCTGGGAGGGGTCTTCAAGATCATCAAGACCATCACTTCATAGCTGAGAATACTGGGGCTCAGAGAGGTTGAGACTTTCCCAGGATGACATAAGTAGCAAATGACAAAATTAAGAAATGCCATGTCAGGTTCTTCCATTGTATCCTTAGCTGGCTCTGTTCACTCATTCATCAGCACTTCTCCATGCTGACCAGCTACATAATTAACCCAGCAAGAATGGAGAGACAGCATGGTGAAGCATGTAAAATACTGGATTTGGAGTTAGAAAGAGTCTGATTCAAATCCTGCTTAGCTGGGAGACCCTGACCAAGTCGTTTATCTTCCCCAAGCCTCAGTTTCCTCATCAATAAAATGAAGGGATTTATTAACATTTATTTCTATATATTTATTAAGCACCTACTATGTGCCAGACACTGTGCTAAGCCCTGTGGATGCAAAAAAAGGCAAAAGATAGTCCTTACCCTCAAGGAGCTTAAAATCAAATGAGGGAGACACCAAGGAAATAAATAATCACAAAGCAAACAATATGTAAGAAAGTAGGAAATAATTAACAGAGGGAACTCACTGGAATTAATAGGAATTGGGTGAGGTTTCTTCTAGAAAGTGGGATTTTACTTGGGACTAAAGAAAGCCAGGGAGGTCAGTAGTTGGAGCAGAAGAGGGAAAACATTCCAGGCATGTGGTACAGCTAGAGAAAATGCCCAGAGCCAAGAGATAGAGTGTCTTGTTCATGGGACAGCCAGAAGGATCCAGTGTCACTGGGCTGAAAAGTATGTATTGAGTAGTAAACTGTAAGAAGACTGGAAAGTTAGGAGGGGGCTGGGTTATGAAGGGTTTTGAATGCCAGATGGAGCAGTTTGAATTCACTCCTGAAGGCAATAAGGAGCCATTGGAGTTTATTGAGTTGGGGGGGGGCGGTGACATGATTGGGCCTGAGCTTTAGGAAGATCACTTTAGTGGCTGAATGGAGGATGGACTAGAGTGGGGAGAGACTTGAGGCAGGCAGACCCATCAGCAGCTATTACAATAGTCCAGGAGTGAAGTGATGAAGGTTTGCACTGGGGGGAGGCAGTGTCAGAGGAGAGAAGGGGATGTGTGTAAGAGATGGTGCATTCACTTGATCCTCCCAACAACCCTATGAAATGGATATTTTTCATTGTTCATCTCTATGATTTCTCCCAGTGTAGGCAGTTCCAGATGAGAAAGCTCTCTCTACCTATGGCTATTCATGATTATTCTGCAGGTTAGAGTCTTTACTAGTTGACCAGGGCATTGAGAGGTTAAAGGATCTGCCCAAGGTCACCCAGCAATAAGTGTTACAGGTAGGACATAATCACCAAGCCCAATACTTTCTTGCCTTATGTCCTGCTGCCCATTTGGGTTTGGAGACCAGATGTGTGACTTCATTACAGAGTACTTTACCTGGTAACCTTGTACTGGAGGGAGAAAACAAGGAAGGCCTCCAGCACATTAAGTAGACTACCATGACGAAATTTGGAGAGGCCATGAAAAAGGGAGGACAGGCATGGATGAGCTATTGTCTGTCAGGCTAGAGGGAAGCTCCTGAACTGATGAGATCATATCCACCTGAGTATTTGTAGGAATCCTGTATCTCTGAGAAGTCTCTATGAGGACATCCCCTCTACCAAAACCAATAAGCACCCTACTCTGCCAGTTAGATTCTCAGAGAGTAGTCAGGAGTCCTGAAAGGTGAAGGGATTTACCCCAGGTCATTCAAACTGGATGGGTAAGAGAGAGGATTCAAAACCAAGTCTCCATAACTCTGGGGCCATGAGTTCTGCTGACCCTCTCAAAAGGCCAATCTTTATATAACACTTTCAGATTTTCAAATTCTTTCCTCACTCCAACCCTGTGAGGTAGGTAATAAAAGTAAGAGGATGATGGGATTTAGAATTAGGAGGGACCTTAGAGGTACATTAGCCCAGGGGTTCCTAACCTGGGATCTATGGCATATACGTATGTGTGTATGTGGATATGTGATACGTATATGTTAACTATTTCAATATCATTTATATGTGTATATGTGTGTATATATGTATGTATATATTAATAACTATTTCAACATAATTGGTTTCTTTCACATTTTGTTTTACCTACATATTTTGTTTTATACATTAAAAAAAATATTCTGAGAAGGGGTCCATAGGCTTTACCAGATTCTAAAGGGGGTCTAGTTTGATCTCATTTCACACATGAAACTCAATTATTTATGTCCATTTAAAGATGAAGAGCTTGATTTGAAGGAAGGTCATGTGACTAGTCCAAAGTCACATAGCTGGCAGTTATCAAAAGGATTGAAACTGAGGTCTTCTAACTTGAAGACAAGGACAGTGATTTGGAAGTAGGGGGGAGCTAGGTGTCATGGTGGATAGAATTCCAGGCCTGAAATAAGGAAAATTCATCTTCCTGAGTTCAAATCAGGCCTTAGAAACTTATTAGCTGTGAGATCCTGGGCAAGTCACTTAACCCTGTTGACCTCAGTGTCCTCATATGTAAATGAGCTGGAGAAGGAAATGGCAAACCCTTTACTATGTCTGCCAAGAAAACCCCAGATGGGGTCATGGAGAGTCAGACACGACTGAAAACAACTGAACAACAAAGAAGTTCTCATTGTTTCTGGCCCTTTATCCTAGAGCAGCTGAGCAGCATTTCCCAGTTGGAAGTATTTACAGTTTGGAAATGCCAAGGAAACATTCTGGGCTCATGGATGGCATTAGGATTAGACCTTGGCTGAGACTGGTGGTCAGGCAGACAGCCAGCTTCCCCAGCTATGGAGGAATCCTGCTTGAAATACACCTTTTGTACACATCTGGGAGGGAGGAGGAGAAGATATCTTAGAGCACAGACTGCAACCCCTCAGAGTCTGGGGTTAACGTTGAGGTTTTGGGGGGGGGGGGGGGGCTTCCTAATGCTATAGCTCACAAGTATTCACTCGTGTGCTTCCCGCCCTATCAGCTGATATCAATTAGTTAGACGAATTTAACTAGTTTTTAGAATGGGTGTTTACTCAGGGATGTAATTGGTCCGTCAGCAAATAAATATTTAGTAAATACCTACTGGTCTTTTGTCTTGCCTTTTCAGATGTTTTGCATATTACTGCCCTTCATGCAGTCTTCCATGAAGACAAATTGAATTACTCCTCATTGCCTAAATTTGACATTCAATTTCCTGACCCTTGTGCCTTTGGACAATCTGGCTCCTGTATCTCAAATGTACTTACCTCTAAGTCTTAGAATCCCTTGACTTCTTTCAAGGCTCAGATCAAGTGCCACCTCTTACAGGAAGCTCATCCAGATCCACTCCACCCTGTAATCCCCCGTTGTCAGTATGGTCCTTCTCTCCTTACTGAAATCATTATGGGATCTCAGATGTAGAGGCCAAAGGAACCTCATATGGCATTTAGTGAGAACCCCTCATCTTACTTGTAAAGGTAGGGGATCCTCCCACATCATATAGCCCTGATGCATTTATCAGGTAAAAACACACTTCTAACCTTCCTCTCTCCTCAGACACTGCCACCACCCTGGTACAGGCCCTTATCACCTCACACCTGGACTATTACCATTCCAATCCATCCTCCAATCATCCACCAAAGGAATCTTCTTAAATTGCAGGTCCAACCATGTCAATGCCTACTCAGTAAACACTAGGAGCGCTCTATCACCTCCAGGATCAAATATGAAATCCTCTGTTTGGCATTTGAAGCCAGAACCTGCCGGTCCTCTACCTTTCCAGTCTTCTGGTACCTTACCACCCCACCCCATACCCCACCTCAAGGCTCTCTGTGATCCAGTGACATTGAACTTCTTGCTACTTTTTGAATAATAAACTCCATCTCCCAGCTCTTGGCATTTTCATTGGCTGTCCTCGATGCCTGTAATGTTGTCTTCCCTCATCTCTGCCTCCAGGCTCCTGGCTTCCTTTCTCTAGCGAAAATCTCACCTTCTCCCAGAAGCCTTTCCCAATCCCCCTTAATTCTATTATCTCAACCTGTTGATTATTTCCCATTTATTTCTGTATATAGCTAGTTTGTACATAGTTGTTCACAGGTTGTTTCCCCCATTAAACTTTGAGGTCCTTGAGAGCACTGGCTGCCTGGCACCCAGTAAGTATTTAATAAATATTTATTCTCTGACTAATTACATCCCTGAGTAAACACCCATTCTAAAAGCTAATTAAATCTAACAAATTGATATTCACTGATAAACAGGGTGGGGAGCATACTGGTGGACCCTTGTTAGCCATAGCATTAGAAAGACCCCCCTACCCAATACTTCACTTTTAGCCCCCAGACTCTTAAGGGATACAACCCAAGCTCAGACAAGTGCCAGAGGCAGCATTGGCCCACTGATATCACATTAAGCATGATTAAGCATTGCCATTTTGGAGCACGTGGGTGACATTCTTGGGCTTTAAAAAGAGAAGCTGTAAGCCTCCTGGGCAGAGGCTGATAGGAGAAGGGCTACACATGGATTTAGACTCAGTTACATGGAGGTTAGACCCTGCACATAGTCAAGACCCCTTCAGGATACTACATGGTTCCAGGAAAGATTAAAACATTTGTGAGCACAAGCAGAGGGAATAATATGACTCCAGAGATGGCAGAAGACAGGTAGAGCAATAAGGGATTCCCAGACAAGCAAGGGAATTCAGGAACCAGGCCTCCTAGTCACAGAAGAGAAGTCCTTGGATAATGCCTAAAACCTGGACCAGACCTTCTGGAAAGAAGAGAAGTTATTCTATAATCCTGAGTTCCTGGACCCAGTCTCCTAGTGAGAAGAGGGGAAATTACTGGTCAATGACAAGTTCTTGGACCAAGTGGAGGAGTCCTAGGACCAAACAGCAGCCAAAGCTGAGGAGCAGGATGAGGCAGAGCCTGAATGTGGTAGAATAATCCAGGACCTTGCCTTCACTAGTACTGTGAGTTATGTAGATTGTGCAGGTCTGGGTGGAGAAAGTCAGCTTTCTAGCAATTCCAATGGTTTTCCCCTTAAAGGGGAGTCTCTACCTTAGGGTAGTTCCATAATTCTAGAGGACTTTTCACATCCCTTATGCAAGATGGGGCTCACAAGGGAGGAAAGAGGTCAATCTCTAGTGACCACAAGTATTTTCCCCTATTCATTAGGCCCTCTAAATTTTAGATAAATTTTAGACAGCATAGGGGTCTGTAGAAGGTGGGGGCCTTATAGAAAGGGACAAAGAGGTTGTTGGTGTTGGTGCTGGTGATGATGATGATGATGATGATGATACATAGACTCATGAATGAGTTCTTTCTGCTCCATGTTTTGTCAGGTTAAATAAACCTGTCCTGTATTCAACATATTGTTAGCTGAGTGCTTTCATACTAGCAGGTTTTTTTTTTAACTCTTCTTCTTTTAAAAATCTGTACTTATATTCTTTGATTTTGTATCTCCTTTATTTCTAAACTTACTGCCTATCTTCCTCTCCCCAGAAAGCCATTCCTTGTTATAATTATTTTTAAAGAAAAAAAAAACAGTTCATCAAATCAAATTAAAACGTCCATGTTGTCAGTCAATATAGTCAATATTCCATACTGATAGTTTTACATTTCTATAGGAAGGTGAGGAAGGGGGGAAATACATTTTCTCAACTGTTCTCCTAGGCTATACATAATGATTATAATGAAATAGTGTTATGTTTCACTATGGCCATTGTGTATATTATTTTTCTGTTTTTGCTTACATCACTCTGTATCAGCTCAAATATCTTCTCATGCTTCTTCAAATGCTTCATATTCTTCATTTCTTATGTTGCAGAAATGTTGCATTATATTCATATACTACAATTTGTTTGGTCATTTCCCCATTAATGGTCATCTTCTTTGGATCCAATGCTTTACTGTCACTAAAGGGGCTGCTATGAATATTTTCATTATGTTTGGTACATAAAGTTGGTCTTTAATCTCCTAGGGATATATGCTTCGTAATGGAGTCTCTGGGACAAAGAGTATGGGCACTTTAGTTATTTTCTTAGTATAGCTTCAATTTTTTTTCAAACTGTCTGTATCAATTCACAGCTTCACAAACAAGATATTAGTATGAGTGTGCCTGTCTTTTCAGGGTCCCTCAAACATTTATTCCTATCTTTTGTCATTTTTATCTAACTTTATCTTCTACATCGTTTCTGTAGAGAATTTAACATAAGCAATATTCTGATGTTCTCAGGGGAAACCCTGGGTGGGGGCATGAGTCAAAGAAAGTGATTAGTCAGATGTCCTCATGATGAACCTGTTCCATGTAAATCCAGGTCTATGGTTCTGAGTTATGAGTTATACTACCAAAAGTCCAAATTCATCTACATATGTCCCTAAATAATTGCTCCTGTGGCCAGAGACAATCCCTATCCTCCTTTTAATTCAAAAAGCCTTTATTAGGTATAGAATAGGTGACAGACACAGAGGTAGAAAGACAAAAGTGAAAACAAACCATGTCTTCAAGGAACCCCTATTCTTCCAGGGAAAAAACAACATATATGTGTGTGTGTGTGTGTGTGTGTGTGTGTGTGTGTGTGTGTGTAGTGTGTGTGTGTGTGTGTGTGTGTATACACATTTGATCCTCACAACAACTCTGGGAGGTAGGGGCTGTTATTATCCCCATTTTACAGATGACCTAATAAGAGACAAAAAGCAAACAATTATGTACATCCAAGATATATACATTGTAAATGGGATATAATTTCAGAGGGTAAGGAATTAGTTTGAGCAGCTAAGTGGCAAATAGATAGAGTGCCCAGCCTGGAGTCAGGATGACCTGAGTTCAAATCCAGCCTCTTACTCAGACACTCTTAGAGACTTCTTAGCTGTGTGACCCTAGGCAAGTCACTTGACCCTGCTTGCCTCAGTTTCCTCATCTGTAAAATGAGCTGGGGAAGGAAATGGCAAACACTCCACTTTGCCAAGAAAACCCCAAATGGAGTCACAAAGAATCAGCCATGGATAAACAACAAAGAAGGGACTAGAAGTGGAAAACTGGGAAAGATCTCTTTGAAGACAAAGGTCTTAAAGGAAAGACAGGAAATAGAGATGATGAAGAAGCATATTCCAGGCATGAGAGACAACTAATGCAAAGACCTAGAGATGGGGTATCAAGTCTGCCTCTCAAAAGCAGCTCATCCCACTTTGAATACCTCTCATTTCTAGGAAGGTTGTTTGTTTTTCCTTCTTTTAAGCCTTACCATCTCTCTGCATTCTCCACCCTGCTCTGGTTTCTGCTATCTGGGGCCAAGCAGACCAGTCGGAAACCTCTTGTACAGAACACCCTTCAGATACTGGAAGTCAGCTCTCCTGTCCCCTGTAAGTCTCCTTCCTCCCCACCCCAGAAGTGTCTGAATACAACGAAAGGAGAGTTGGGACCATTCATCACCTCTATCTCTGGAGCCCTCCTGGCAGTAATAGATGTCTGCTGCTAAAGTGGCCAAGAAGTATCAGTGACTCATGAAGACAAAAACTAGGAAGTGTTTCTGCAGATTGCATGCTGAGCAGGGAGTCCTATACTATTCCTGACACCAGCCAAGGAGGACAGCTCACTGTATCCCCACCCATGCCCAGCCCAGTGTCTGGACAGCTCCTACAGTACTCCAGCTGCCCTCTCCAAGTGAATAAGCTCTCTCTTTATCCCTTATGCCTCCCATTTTTACCTCACCATGAAAGGGACACACATTTCCCTTTCCTTCTGCATTTCTAGTTTCCTTCAAAGCCTCAGCTCAAGCTTTTCCTGTCCACCTGTTAATATATACTACTTCCCTCAAACTATTTCATAGTCATTTTGAATTTATTCCATATTTGCTTTATATGTCTACATGTTGGCTCTCCCATTAGAATGTAAACTCCTTGAGGGCAGAGGTACTTTTATTTTTGTTACTATATTCCTACTGCTTAACACAGTGTGATTACTAAGTATGTATTTGGTTGATTGATTGAGGTATGGATGAGTAATAAAACTCCAAAATCCCAAAGACAATGAGAAGCAGAGTGGTAGACAGGGGAAAGAGTATGGGGTTTAGCATCTGAGGACATGAGCTAGAATCTTGGCTCTCATGCTTATAACCTGTGTGACCTTGAACAAACTATTTCACCTCCATGAGTCTCATATGCTAGATGGTCTCTGCCCTTTATAGCTCTAAGCCATCAATGCCAGGTTGAATGGGAATGTTGATGGCTTCATCCTTCAGATTAGGATAGGACTGATTGCTCCTCAAGGTGAGTCAGGTAGAGTTTCTCTGCAAAATCAAAGTCTCAGAATCAGAAGGAACCTCAGAAATGATCTAGTTCATCCGATACCTCGCTACCATCTAGACAGAGCCATAACTGGGAGCTCTGGAATCCAGAGCAAATTTAGTCTAGACAGGGAGTAAGGTCAGTCCATCTTGGTTATGAGCAGTCACATCAGAAGAGGGGAAGGAGGGCTATCATTACCAAATGTCTTGTCCCAAGAGTGTCAGGCTGGAACAGATAAAGTGGGAAAAGCAAGCCCTGGAAACAGGATGGGATTCTTGGGATGGCACCATCCAGTGGGTCAGAGAACAACTGGGGAAGGAAGGAAGTACTCACATGTATACATGCTTGGATACTGGCACCCAGGATCAAAGCACAGATTGCCTAATCCTAGGAGCAGCTCCTACCTACAAAATACCTCTGACAAGTGATCACTCAGCTTCTGTTTGGAGCCCTCCCAGGAAGGGGAACATGCTACATCTTAAGGCAGTCCATTCTACTTTGAGGGATCTAATTATTACTTGCTGTTATTACTTTTCCTTAGGGAAGAGAACAAACATTTAATAAGACTGTACTAAGTGCTTTACAAATAGTATCTCATTTGATCCTCACAATGACACTGGGAGGTGAGCGCCACTGTTATCTCCATTTTGTGGTTGGGGAAACTGAGGCAGACAGAACTGAAGTCCCTTTTCCAAGGGCACAAAGCTAGTTAGTAAGTATCTGGAACCAAATTTGAACCCAAGCCTTCCTGACTCCAGGCCCAGCACTCTATCCACCTCACCACCTCACTGCCTAGATAGAAAATAAACACTATGAAGATAAGGACGGCCTCATTTTTGTCTTTTTGCTCTCAATGCTTAGCACAGTGCCAGGTACATTGTCGTTGAGTCATTTTTCAGTCATGTCTAACTCTTTGTGACCATATTTGGGGTTTTCGTGGCAAAGATACTGGAGTGGTTTGCCATTTCCTTCTCCAACTCATTTTAAAGATGAGGAAACTGAGGTAGGCAGGGTTAAGTGACTTGCTGAGAGTCACACAGCTAGTAAATGTCTGATATAAGATTTGAACTCAAGTCTTCCTGACTCCAGGCCTGGGGCTCTGTGCACTATGGTGCCCCCTAGCAGCCCTCAGGTACATCATAGGCACATAATAAATGATTGTTGATTCTGGCCCTGATAATTATATTGAGCTTTTCTGTACCTCCCTTCCCTCCTCACCACCCCTGCCTCAGTTGCTCCAAATTAGGTCCTCTGGGACCACTAGAACAAATCAAATTCCTCTCTCATGACAGTCCTTCAACTACTTACAAATTGCTATTCCATCCTCTCGTCCCTTTCTCCCACCAATATCGTCCTTTCCAAGCTAAACATCCCCAACCCTTCAGCAAAAGCCCCTTCATGTCCCAGGTTGTATTTGCCATGCAGTCTACCATATGGGCTTTGAAATGCTGGCTTTCCCTCCCTTGCCCCCTGATGGCATCAATCTATGCAGGCGTAATTAATACAACTTACCTGCCTGCCTAATATGCTTGTGCTCATGGTGGAGAACCACATTTAGCATATTATGCTAAATAGGCCAATATCTTGTAAGCCTGCCAGCCCCACAAGGCTGTGTTTGAAATATACATTATAAATGGGGAAGGGGGGAACATCTACCTGCAAAGCAAGGATTACTGTCTGACAGTGCTGTGTGTTTAAAGCAGAATCCCCAAGCTCAAAGCAGTCTGGAAAATCCAGGCTCTGGCTAAGTTACCATAGGGGACAGTTGTTTTCTCTTCATCAAGGGCAGGAGATCAATGAGAGAGAGAGGTTTAGTCTGGCTTGATTAAGTCTTTATTGGGCACCTGCCTTGGACCAGGCACTTTGCTAAGCTAAGGATACAAAAAGTAAAATGAGCCAACCCTGACATCGGGAAGCTTACCTTCTAACCAGGGGTAAGACGTGTTCACAGGTAAACAAATACGAAGTGGCTACTAGCTAATTTCAAGAGGAGAGAATGCTCACAACTTGGGAGGGGGCAGAAAAAGCTTCCTATAGAAGACCACATCTCAGTAGTGCCTTGAAGGAAGCTTGGGGTTCAAAACAGGTGGAGCTGAGAAGGGAACAGATTCCAGACATTGCCAACAGCCTGAGCAAAACTCAGAGGCAAGAGGCTGTCACATTCAGAGAACAGCTAATAGACCAGTTTCACTGGTCCATTGAATCTGTGAAGGAGGAGTTCAGGCAACTGATGGGGAAAGTAAATGGGAGCCATATTGTAGAGAGCCATAAATATCACGTGGGGAATTTTGTGTTTTATCAGTGAAGCACAGGAGAGGCCCGTGAAGAAGTTTGAGTAGGAGAGTGACACCAGCTTTTGCAGGAGGGATTACAGTGGGGAGAGCCAGGAAACCAGGAGACTAATTAGGAGGCTTTTGATAGACTTGGCAAGAGGTGAAGGGAGCCTGAGCTAGGCGGATGGTCCTGTGAGTAGAAAGGGATGGATGGAGGAGAGGTCCTGGACCCAGTATTCTTGCTGATGTCTCCTCCAAGTGTTTAGAACAGGACTGGTATGTACAGCTATATTGGTCCTGCAAGGCTGGTTCTTAGCTAAGCTGTACATCTTGTCTCTGGTCTTCTCACCTCAATGCCCCTTCCCCAATTTCCCTGTCCTTCCTAATTGATACAAGTACTGCCTCATTGTTATTCCCTTCTCCCACCCGCACATCCACCAACCCTAGCCCAGGCCTTCATTACCTTCTTTCTTGATGATGGCAGGGGCTTCTTAATTTGCCTCCTTGCCTCGAGTCTCCTCCCCTCTCCATGTTTATCCTTTAGTCAAAAGGGAGTTTTTGAAAAGGAAAATGGCATGAGCCAGCCCATTTGACAGGCATGTGGAAGGTGGATCAGAGCCTTCTAAAATAAGAATGAATGGACCAAATACAAGAGGAAATGGTGCTGGAAATGGGAAATGGAAAAGACAGAAGGAAAGAAACGAGTGTTTGTTAAGCACCTACTATGTGCTGGGCACTGAGCTAAGTGTTTTACAAATATTATCTCATCCGATCCTCACAACTCTATTCTTCAATCTGTCCCTGTCTACTAAGCTGCTTTCCTACTGACTATAAGCACACCCATATCTTATCCATCCATACTAGGAGAAGCTGGGTTGTACAGTAGGTAGAGCACTAGGATCCAGACCCATGTTCAGGTGTGATCTCAGACACTTAGCTTGTGACCTTGGGCAAGTCACTTAACCTCTTTGTCTCAGTTTCCTCACCTAGAAAATGTATAATGGCCCCTACTGCCCAGGGTTATTGTGAGAATCAAATGAGATCATAATTGTAAAGTGCTCATCATAGTACCTAGCACATAGTAAGTGCCACACAAATGTTAGCTATTATTATCATCAGTTCTATGTCTCTTCTCCCTTTCATGACTAAACTCCTTGAGAAAGTCGTCTACAATCTGTCCCTTTTCTTTCATTCTATTCTTAACTCTTTAGAGTCTGGCTACCAACATGATCTTTCTAGTGAAATTGCCCTCTCCAAAGTTACCAGTGATTTCTTGATCACCAAGTCCAATGGCCTTTTCTCAATCCTTATCCTTCCTGATCTCTCTACAGCCTTTGACATTGTCATTAACCCTCTTCTCCATGGGACTCTCTTTACTCTAGGTTCTCATGATATTCCTCTCTCCTGGCTCTCCTCTGCTAGATCCTCATCCAGGGTCATTCTCCCAAACTGGGTGTCACCCAAGGTTCTGTCCTGCGCCCCCTTCTCTCCCCACTCTATAGTAGCACATTTGGTGATCTCATCAGTTCCCATGAATTCGGTTATCATCTCTATGCAAATGACTCTCAAATCAATTTACTCAGCTGCCTAACCTCTTTCCTGACCTCCATTCTCACATCTCCAAATGCCTGATGGACGTTTTGAACTGGATGTCCTGTAGACATTTTAAACTCATCATGTCCAAAATTGAACTCATTATTTTTCCCCAGAACCCTCTCTCCTCTTCCAAATCTCCTTATTACTGTGAAGAGAACCACTATCCTGACATTCACCCACACCTCAATATAGGTGTTATCCTGAGTCCTCACTTTCTTTCATCCCTTATAGCCAATTAGTTGCCAAATCCTTTCTGCCCTATTTTTGCAACATCATATATGTGTATGTATATATGTGTATGCATCTGTGTATATGTATATATGTATGCATATATATATATACATGTATATATGTAAAGATAGACAGACAGACAGATAGATAGATAGATAGATAGATAGATAGATAGATAGATAGATAGA
>NW_020949772.1:1010418-1026553 GCF_900497805.2 Vombatus ursinus
AGATAGATAGATAGATAGATAGATAGATAGATAGATAGATAGATAGATAGATAGATATGCCCCCTTCTCTTCTGATACTGCTGCCACCCCAATGCAGGTATGACCTAACACTCAGAATATTGCAATAACCTGCTGGTTATTAACCAGCATGAGGTTAATAACTTCTTATTTCTCCCCATCCAGTCTATCCTCTACTCAGCTACCAAAGTGATCTTCCTTAAGTCTATTTCTGACTATGTCACCCCTCCCACCCTGCTCACTAAACTCCAATGGTACCCTATCACCTCTAGGATCAAATACAAAATCCTCAATTTGGCTTTTCAAGCTTTTCACAATCTGGCTTCCTCCTGCCTTTCCAGGATAAGTATTCTTTACTCCCCTCCATGCACTCTACCATGCTGGTTTGCTCTTCTATGGGTACTGTCCAGTTATTGTCCTTCCTTAAATACAGTACTCAACTGGTGCTTAATGAATTGAATTGAACCGAATTGCATTGTGTAGTTCTTTGGGCAGCATCTTTTGAAAAAGGGATCAAATCAGGACAGATTTCCTAGGTGGACCAGAGAGTTGCTGCTGTCTCATCTATAAAGTGAATCCAAGAAAAGACTTATAGGTAAATATTCCAGAGCCTGCCAACCAATGAGCCTGGCTACAGAAACACCAGGGGCAATGCAGCAGGTTTAGTGCTAGGAGGGCATGTTTCCAGAAAAACAACTGAGCAAAAAGAGTCTATAAAACATTTGGCAAAAGATGCAGGGGTGTGATGGCTTAATGATGTTACTCTATATTGCATTAGCAGTGACCATTCTTGAAGGGAAACTTTTGCAGCAACCCCTGGCAGCAGTGGCAAGTAGTTAATAAACCTTTAAACAGTATATAAATATGACAGTATCATTATCATTGTTGTTAAAACCGTAATTAGCAAGAGGCCACTGGGGCTTTGTCTCAGGATGCTAACATGAATGAATGTTTAGCTTCATCTTCTTTTCACCTCTTCAAGAGGGACATGTTTGATGGTAGACAGATGGCATTATAGCCTTAAGGTTTGCAAAGTATCTCACTTATATTATTTCATTTGATTCTCAACACTACCCTGTGAGATAAGTATTACCATTTTGTTGTTGTTAAGTCGTTTCAGTCATGTTCGACTCTTTATGATCCCCTTTGGGGTTTTCTTGGCAACGATACTGGAGTGGAGTGCCATTTCCTTCTCCATTTCATTTTACAGATGAGGAAACAGGTTAAGGTTAAGGTTAATGAGCAAATAGGGTTAAGTGACTTGCCCAGGGTCACACAGCTAATAACTGCCTGAAGCTGGATTTGAACTCAGGAAGATGAATCTTCCTAACTTCAGACCAGGCATCCTATACCCTGTACCACCTAGCTACCCTTAGGTATTATTAATATCCCTTTTTACAGATGAGGAAACTGAGGCCCAGGGCTGTTAAGTGACTTGCCCAGGTTCACATAGTTAGAAAGCTTATAAGACAGAATTACAGCTGGGGTCTTCCTGAATCCACTCTCTACTCCCATTCTCTCCACTGTACCACTTAGCTGCCTAATAGCTAGTAACTGGGTAGATGGAGAATTGAACTCCTCCTCCATATCAAATCCTTGTGAAGCAGAAAGGCTCTCAGTCTTGGGTTGGACACTCTCTCACCTAAATCTCATTGTCATCATGCCTCTCTTCCTAAGTTACCTTCTCCCCCAGTGGTACAGGAGAAAGAGCACTACTTCTAAGGTCTCTCTGTGTCTAAGGTCTCATATTCAAATTCCGCTTTTGATACTTACTTATTGTTGTGACCTTGGGCAAGTCATTTCCTTCCTGAGTCTCAGTTTTCTCATCTGTAAAATGAAAGGATTGGTCCAGGTGATGTCAGAAGTCCTTTCTAGCTCTGGTTTTAGGATCCTATGACCTCCACATTGTCAACTGCACCCAACCAGTGCAGGCCACCCATCCTGCCTGGACCCATATCACATGTGACGCTTGGGAGCTGTGGCCATGTTGGCCCACATCAGGATATTTCTCCCTGTTAACCCCTAATGAATTTGCCTCAAGTGCTAGAAATCCCAGCTAATGGCACTAATTATAAGCAGCGAGAGAAATAGCAGCTAAAATTTAAATTATGCTTTAAGGTTTATAGAGCACCTTTTTATTGGACCAAACCTTTGATTTCACTGGTGTAGGGAACTCCTCTACCGATGTTGATCAGTATCTGCCTGCCCAATGGCCACATAACCAGTATGGGGTCACTGGTAAGACTTGAACCCAGGTCTTCCTGATACAGTGTGCAACTCTCTATACATTATATCAAGCTACTTCTCACATGAGGCACTTTACCTGTGTATATCATTTGCTCCTCTCAACAACCCAGTGAGAAAAATCCTACAGCTATTGTTATCATCATTTTACAGATGAAGAAACAGGATTAGAAAAATAAAGCCACTTGACCATTTCCACATTTTTAAAGTGTCACAAATATGACTTAAACCTTTCCAACACTTCTAAGGTCAATGAACTTTCCACTACCCCACAATGCCTTCCTCATGACATCTCTTCTTGTTCTCCTTCAATAGAATACTCTAGCCTCTAGTAAAAGACACTAGATTGGAAGACACAAGCCTCGGGGTCTAGACTTGCTTACATTCCAATAGTGTTTTGGAAAGCCCCTTTCCATATCTTTACCTGCTTCCCTGCTGGTAAGACAGGAAAGGATGCCTGCTTCTCCTGATTCACAGGATCAGAGAGAGTCAGAGACAGAGACACAGAGAGACAAAAAAGGAGGAAGGGAGAAGGAGAGAGAGAAGGAGGGGAGAGAGTGATAAAGAGAGAAATGGGGAAAAAGAGAGAGAAGGAGGGGAAAGAGAGAGGAGAGGAAAGGAGAGGGAGGAGAGAAAGACAGAGAGACAGAGACAGAGACACAGAGAGACAAAAAAGGAGGAAGGGAAAAGGAGAGGAGAGATATAAAGAGAAATGGTGGAAGAGAGAGAGAAGGGGGGAGGAAAGGGGGGGAGAGAGAGAGAACTGAGTTGTGCTTTCAGTTCTTTGGGGAAAAAAAGGCATCATAGAAATGCAAATTGGAACAGGTTTTGTTATTGTTGTTATGTGCCCACCAAACCCCTAGATTCAGGAAATCAGAGATGGGTTAAAAAAGTAACATCATCAATGGAAGTTGCATAAAAACTCTGGGATTAGTTTCGCAGAAAACATACTTCAGTGACAAAATGAAGTATTTCCTGGTTCTAAAGGTGTTAGAAAACTGTTCCTTTTTTCTCTGCCAACTATGTATCCCTGATGATTAGAGACACAGAAGGCAGGGGAGCATTGATTTCATCTTCCAACTTCAACATGTTGCAGCTATAGGACCCTATGCAAGTCATCTTCTCTTTCTGAGGTTTAGTTTCCTCATCTGCAAAATGGGGGAAATAATGCCTGCAGGTTATAGTGAGGACCAAATGAGATCATTATAATGTAATTGTATATAACTTTGTTAACCTTAATATGCCATATGTTTATATTTATATTATTGATATTACAAATATATAAATATTATCATTGTTACATGAATGATTAACTCCTTTTTTCCCAACTTGCAGAGGTTATGGCTAATAGAATTGTATATTTAGATCTGGAAAGGATCTTAGAGGCCATCTAGACCTGCCTTCTCATTTTACAGATAAAGAAACTGAGGTCCAGAGAGGTTAAGTGATTCACCCAAGGTCACACAGATAGTAAGTGATAGAGGTGGGACGTCAACACATATCCTTTGACTTCAAAGCCAGTGGTTTTCCCATTATATCACATTGCTTATTTTGCCCTTCCTTATTATTATCTCAGAGGGCAGTGATTCCTCTTCTGGCCTAGATATGATTATTGTAGCCAGTATAGGTAGGTGATAGACAGTAGGCAATACTGTGAGTGTATGTTGTAATCTATTCTTAGTAAAGAGACACCAGGAATAAGGAAGAAGTAGGCATATAGGTACTATTCCTTGGTGTGGTTGCTGAATGTTTCATGCTTTCTCTAGAAAAAGATTTTTTTTTTCAGATTAGACTGTTGTTCAGTCGTTCAGTCATGTCCAACTCTTTGTGACCCCATGGACCATAGCATGCCAGGCCCTTCTATCCTCCATTATCTCCCAAAGTCTGTCCTAGCTCATGTTTGTTACTTCCATCATATTATCTATCCTTCTCATCCTCTGCCATTTCCTTTCCTTTCACCTTCAATCTTTCCCAATATCAGAGTCTTTTCCAATGAGTCCCAGCTTCTCATTATGTAGCTGAAGTATTTAAATTTCAGCTTCAATATTCCACCTTTAAGTGTTGACTGATTTGGCCTCCTTGCTGTCCAAGGGACTCTCAAACGTCTTCTCCAGCACCACAAATTGCAGAGCTCAGCCTTCCTTATTGCCCAACTCTCATGGCCACCCGTTGCTACTGGAAAGACCATAGATTTGACTATACAGACCTTTGTCAACAAGGTGATGTCTCTGCTTTTTAGTTGATGTTCAGATTTACCCTAGTTTTCTTTCCAAAGAGTAAGTGTCTTTTAATTTCATGGTAGTGGCCACCATTTCAATGATCTCTGAGTCCAAAAACATAAAATCTGGCAATGTTTCCATTTCTTCTCCCTCTATTTTCCAGGAAATGACGGAACCAATTGCCATGATCTTACATTGTTGTTGTTGTTGTTGTTAAGCTCCAAACCAGTTTTTACACTCTCCTCTTTCACTCTCATCAAAAGGCTTCTTGATTCTTCCTCACTTTCTACTGGCAGGATGGTATCATTTGCGTATCTGAGACGATTGATATTTCTCTCAGCAACCTTAATTCTGTCTTTTGATTCATCCAGCCTGGCAATTCTCTTGATGTACTCTGCATATAAATTAAGTAAATAAGGTGACAATATACAGCCTTATCGTACTCCCTTTCCAATATTACATCAAATACAGTTATTCTCTATTTGGTTCTAACTGCTGCTTCTTGATTTGCATACACGTTCCTCAGGAGACAAGGTGATTTGGTACTCCCATCTCTTTGAGTAGTTGTGATTCACACAGTTTAAGGCTTCAGTGGAGTTAATGAAGCAGAATTAGATTTTTTTCTTGTGGAACTCCCTCACTTTTTCCATAATCCAGCAAAAGTTGGCAATTCGGTCTCTAGTTCTTCTGCCCCTTTGAAAACCAGCATGCTCTTCTGGTAATTCTCAGTTCACACATTGCTGAATTCTAGCTTGCAGAATCTTAAGCATAAACTTGATGGTATGTGAAGTGAGTACAATTGTTCAGTAATTTCAACATTCTTTGGCATTTTCCTTCTTTAGGTTTGGATGTAAACTGATCTTTTCGAATCCATTGGCCACTATCAAGTTTTCTAAATCTTTTGGCATATTGAGTACATCACTTTAAGTGTATCATCTTTTAGGGTTTTAAATAACTCAACTGGAATTCCATCTCCTCCACTAGCCTTATTGTTAGCAGTACTTCTTAGGGACCACTTGACTTCATTCTCCAGGATGTCTGGCTCTAGATTATTAACCAGATGGTCATTATTATTGATGATGTTAAGATCTTTCTTATATATATTTTTTCTGTATATCCTTGCCACCTCTTCTCAACCTCTTCTATTTTTGTTAAGTCCCTACCATTTTTGTCTTTTATCATGACCATTTTTGTATGAAATGTTCCCTTGATATCTCTAATTTTCTTGAAGAGATCTCCTTTTACCATTTTGTTATTTTCTTCTATTTCTTTGCATTACTTATTTAAGAAAACCTTCTTATCTTTCCTTGCTATTCTCTGAAATTCTTCATATTCAGTTGGGTAGAGCTTTCCCTTTCCCTTCTCCAGTTTGGACTAGATGCTTACATAATTTCCTTTCAACTCTAAAATTCTATGATTCTGTTAATATTGGTAGAGTAGTTATACTAGGTTCCATTACATAATACTCACTTATTCTGCCCAGAAAGTGACCCAAATTCTTCCTTCAATCCCTGAATCAAACACATTATGCTTTCTTTCCACCACATATAGAACATGGCCTTTAAAAGAATGACCTGAGTCTCATTTTCAATACCACTAAGGTGTGGGTGATCAATATAGAATCACAGAATTTTAAACTGGACCATGGTGGTTATCTGCCCCTACTAATACCCAGTTTTGAGAAGGAAAGATGCCTACCCTCCCTAACTCACAAGACAGTTATGGGGAAGGTGCCTTAAACACCTCAACCATGCCACAGAAATAGGGGTATTATTATTTTCATTATTCTCTAGGTAGAAAATTGCTGACAAATTGCATTGTCCTGAAGGGCCCAGTTTTTGTGGATTTTTCTTTTGATTCTCTCTCACCGAATCAAGTAATGCCACTTGTGGATTATAAGGGTTTTGTGCTTGTCCAAATTAATTTTTATCTTCTGGATGGAGTAGGCCCAATCCTTTCAGTGAGCTGTGGATAAGGACTGGCACCCCATCTAACTATGATTGAGTCTAAGAAAACACATCTTGAATCAAAATGATGCTCTTTCAGAGAAGGGCTTAGAAGAGAGACCACAGTTCCATAGAAACAAGAGTGTGGGATGGTCCTGGAAGAAGTGTCAGAAGGGCTAAGGTTCTGGATGAACTGAGGCTGGTCAGGAAAGTTATAGATAACCAAAAGGCCTCTTTGAGCTATCTTGATGAATAGAAGAGGATTTCAAAAATGGAATAGAATGGCTGCTTAGGAGTTATGAAACTATGAAAAAAAGATGACAGAGAGATGGTAGCTGTTTTCCTCTTCATTAGTTTGTTTTCTCTGTCAAAGAAAAGTATCTTTGGACTGGAAAGGACAGAACAAAAATGACTAGGAGGGAGGTGATACCCAAGTAAACAACTAACTGTCCTTTGTGAGTTCAAATCACCAGGAGAAGTTCTACTACATCCTAAGGCAGAAAAAGAAGGGAAGGGAAGGGAAAGATAGAAGGGAAGGGAAGCATAGAATGGAATGGAAGGGAAGGAAAGCAAGGGCATTTATTAAGTGCTCGCTGTATGCAAAGCCCTGGGAATATAAATTTAAAAAGCAGGACACACCCTGATCTCATAGAACTCATATTCTAAAGAAAAATTTAGAAGAAGGTTCAGATTCAGTGCATTTAGAATGGCCTGGTGGCCCTAAGGGATCAGGAACTTGTTAGGTAGCAAGGTCCAAAGAATCAGAAGATGGGACTGCTGAGCTACTCTTTGTGTTTTTGAAATATCATGGAGAATGCGAAAAGCACCAAAGACTAGAAAATCTGCACCAATTTTCAAGAAAGGGAAGATAATGGATTGCATCAACTGTAAGCCAGTGAACTTGATTTCAATTTCTGATAAAATTTTAGGACATATTTTTAAAGAGATGGCTAATAAACATCTAGAAAAGGAAGCAATGATCAAAAAGGGACAACAAAGCATCATTAAGAAGTCTATACTAGACTAACCTCATTTTCTTTTTTGGCGTGGTTGCTAAGCTAAAAAATCGGAAAAATTCAATATGCTAATTGAAGACATAATACTTAGATAAAACATAGTATGTGCCCTCATGGAGCTCACAGTCCATAAGAAGGATGTTCCATCAACCCAACACACACAACTAATAAAATATTATATGATGAATGCAAAAAGGATATCTTTTAATATATGTAAGACTTGGCTCCTATTTTTCATGTCTTAGAGTCCTCTAAAGAAATGAATCTAGGGCAGCTAGGTGGCACTTGAATAGAGCACCGATCTGGATTCAAGAGGACCTGAGTTCAAATCTGACCTCAGACACATAACACTAGCTGTGTGACCCTGGGCAAGTCACTTAACCCCATTGCCTAACCAAAAAAAACAAAACAAAACAAAACAAGAAATGAATCTGTACATTGCAGTTTAAGGATCACTTCTTGACTCTCTGCTCTTTAATGTTTTTATCAGTTACTTCCCAATCATTTGCAGAGGGGGCATGTTTATAAAATTGGCAGATGTCCTCACACTGGGAGAAAAAGCTAACATAGTGAATGAGTCATATTCAAAAAAGAGTGCAACAAGGCAGAATGTTGGTCCAAATATAATTTAATAAAATGTGATAAGAGTAAATATAAACTATTATATTTGAGTTTAAAAAATCCATTTCCCATGTACAAGATGATAAAGTCATGGGTAAAAAGCAGTTTTTCTGAAACAGTTCTAAGCATTTTGGTGGTTCTAACTCCATATGAGTTTATAACGTGCTAGGGTAGTCCCTGAAGCAAGTGTAATCTTAAGTTATGTTTTTTTTAAAGGCATAGATAGGGGCAGCTAGGTTGCACAGTGGATAAAGCTCCAGCTTTGGAGTCAGGAGGACCTGAGTTCAAATCTAGCCTCAGATACTTGACACTTACTAGCTGTATGACCCTAGGCAAGTCGCTTAACCATGATTGTCTCACAAAAATACAAAAAAAAATTAAAATAAAAATAAAAAACAAAAAAGGCATAGATAGTGTCCAGGAGTAAAGAAATTAAAGCCTTGCTGTAACCTGTCCTAAGTAGATGATATCTGGAGTCGTGTTCAGTTCTGGGTGCTATATTTTAGGGTGTACATGGACAATCTGGAGAGCATACAGAGGACAGTGACCAAGAGGCTAAGGGGACTCTGAAACCTATATCCTATCAGGTAAACTTGAAGGAAAGGGAGATTTATTAGCCTCGGGAAGAGAAGCCTTGTAGGAGATATGATAGCTAACTTCAAGAATTTGAAGAGCTGTCATGTATGTGAAAGAGGGGTTGGATTGATTTTGCTTGGCTCCCAGAGACCATAACCAGGAGTAATGAATGGATATCTCCCTCTGTATCTCCAGCACCCAGCACAATGCCTGGAATAATGGTTGGTTGGTTGGTTGATTATTGTCCTTCATTCTCAAAAAGGACCAAAATGGCATCTCTATGTTGGGGTCAAAGTAGAATATGTCCTGCTGTGACTGATCAGACCAATACTAGCTCAGAATGCTCTACCACAGATCAGGCACAAATAGTCCATGTGAACATTTGGAATGGAGATGTCTCTAAATTTGTGCATCTGGAATATAGTAAGTGCTCAATAAATGCTTGATTGAGTGATTGATATGACTAAACTCCCAAGGCTTAGCTTCTGAGTTAAAAATGGACTGAAATCTGTGTTGGTAGAAGGAGTTCCCATGCTGCTGGGAGTTCCCTATGCTGATGAAATCAAAAGTGATTTGCATATTGTCTTAATTATATTAATAAAGCTAACCTGAAATGAAATTGTTTGGGCTAACCATATGTGGAATAGATCACTGGCTCCCTTTGAAAAAGGGCCTAAATATTTCCCAGCTAGCAGACATTCTGTCCTAAGGACCAGTCCCTGAACATAATAGAAAATAGCACTTGGTTTCCTTCTTTTTGAAAAGGCCTGACCAAATAGAAGACACAAACAACTACTTCACATGTTTTTAAAAAATTGCTGATTCATATCCAAGAAAGTTTAGTGAAAAGCAGAAAGTAAGATAAAATCCCTGGGCTCAACATTTTTAAAAGTTTGCTTAAGTCATCCAAGGACTATAGAAGAAGCATCGGTTTAAAAAAACATGGAGAAGGAGGAAGGGAAAACTCAGAGAGCATGACAGAAAAAGAAGAATGGGTCGATTTCAGGAGGTATTTTTTTTTAATTTCCAATTTTTTCTTCCTCAGCAGTATTTACTTTTCCTTTTTATATTTGAGATTAATGGCAAAGGTATTGCTAATGCAACACAGGATAAAGATAAACAGCTTTTTATATGGATGGCATCCTTCTGGACACATGGCCTGATTTATGAAAATGTAGTCTGTTTACTTCACTTTGTGCCAGACGGTTGAGACAAAAGAAAAACGTGTACCTGGTTCTAAAAGCTCTGGTGCATCTATGGTAACCCTTTCCTTTATCCCCCTCCTCTTCCCTGAGCTATTCAGTCTGTAATCTAACACTAGCAATAATAGCTAGCATTTGTATAGCATTCTAAGGTTTGCAAATATATGTATACATATATATACACACAAATACATATATACATGTGTATATGTATATATATTTACTCACATATTTATTTGATTATTTATTTGAATATATGTTAATTCATTTGATTCATTTAAATATGTATTCATTTGATTACACATATATATACATACATATGCATGCACACATAAATATATTGTTGTTTAGTCATTTTTCAATTACGTTTGACTCTTCATGATCCCATTTGGAGTATTCTTGGCAATGATACTGGAGTGGTTTGCCATTTCCTTCCCCAGCTCATTTTACTGCTGAGGAACTGAGGCAAACAGGGCTAACTTTGCCCAGGGTCACACAACTAAGTGTCTGAGGCTGCATTTTAACTCAGGTCTTCCTGACTCCAAGCCCAGTGCTTTATCCACTGTTCCACTTTGCTGCTATCTATCTGAAAATGTATGTGTGTATATGTATATACACATATAAGTAAGGATATGTATATGTATGTTTAAATATATACTAACATAATGGATGTATACATGTATATATGCATATACATACATATATATTTGCATATGTGTGTACATTTATGTAAATTCACTTGATCTAGGAGGTAAGTGCTATTATTATTCCCATTAATAACCCAGTCTCTGGGGTGGGAAAAAATGCTCCCATAACAGATTTTTAAGTTTATTCTCATTATTAATATTTTCTCCATCACTTTCTTAGGTCTAAACCACCAATGAAACAAATCATCAAGCCCTGATGTATAGTATTTTTCAATTTCTGAGGAGCAAATGCTTGCACTGAAAATTTGCCAATCGATTCTCACCATTCCATCTGGGTTCAATCCATCCATGTTCCCATTCCACATTTACATAGCTGTCATTAGACAAAGACACTAAAGTTTATCCATTCCAACTTCCATGCCTTGCTCCTAGCTCTGCTCTCTGGGACCAGGTGAAGGAAGGCTAACCCTACCTTTCAGGTGAAGACAGCTACCATCTCACCCCATTCCATACCCCTAATCTACTCTTCCCTAAGCTAAATACCCCCAGTTCTCTCAACTTCATATGTCACAGACTTGAAAATATTTATCAGTACAAGTTCTTGCACATATGAAGCCATTAATAAAGTGGGAAGGAAATGAATTCATTTTCTAGAATAAAATCAAATGGTCCTGTAATCTGGATACCCATTTTACCTTTTGAGCCTACCAAGGTGAAGATTTGGGTCTTATGAACAATTACTTCAAAAGGATGGCTGAGAGCGGTCATGGGATCATGAGAACAAGGGACCTTGAAGATCAGCTGGTGCCCTCATTTTACAGATGAGGAACCAAGACTGAGGGGAATGAAGTAACTTGCCCAAGGTGACTCAGGTAGTAAGCATCATTGGAAAAATGAGAACCCAAGTCTTCTGATTCCAAAAACAAAACAAAACAAAACAAAAAAACAAAAAAAACATGTCTTTAGGTCTTAAATCAACTGAAAGGCTATCTAGAGGGTTCTTTCTATTGCACCACACTTTTTTCATTTAAGGTTTTTTTGTTTATTTTTTTTTTTTACCCCTGAAGCACTATCTGAGTGAAGGGGAGGATGCATTTTATTTCTTATCATTTGTAGTCTTGAGGTGATGCTTTTTTAGCCTCTTATCATTTGTAATGGAGGACAGTGAGGTTGCCCTCCTATCCTTTATAATCCTGACATAGATACTTGGTTTCTGTCAACAGCCTCCTTCTTTTGCTTCTATGCATAATGAGACTTCTCTTCTGGTTTCTCTCAGACCTGAGGATTCCAAAGCACTTTGGAAAGGATTAGTGGAGTGGCTCCATAGCCTTCCAGTAGGTTAAAGAGCAGAAACAACTTCTTAAAAATGGAAAAATGAGGTCCAGCAAAGGGGTGGTCCCCCACCTAAAAAAATGCAGGTGAAAATGGTGATCAAATTCAAGAAACCACCTCCATGAGTCAAATGTAATTCTTAAGTTTGTCTTATTCTTGGCATCCACCTCCCCATTGCCCCAAATAAAACCTAAGTTTTGTCTCGCTTTAATGGCTAGTTTCCCCCAGGAGAGCTAGGGAATCCTGCTAAGTGGTAGAGACCTAGAATTTGACCTTTAGAATTTTCATGTGCCTTCATTTGGATTCATGAATTCTGAAAACTCATTCCTTGATGGTAAAAGTTACCAGTGAAAGAAGGCCAAGAAGACTGGTTTCTTTATAGGTAGGACACTAAAAAATTATAAAACCTTTAAAAATAAATATTTCATTAAAAGAAAGAAGGGAGGGAAGAGAGAGGGAGAAGGTGAAAGAAGGAATATAAAGTGGCTGCCTGATCTAATCCCATACTTTTCCAGAAGGTAAAATATTTTACCTTATTTCACTATTTCTTTCAGTATTTCCTTTCTTTCTCTCTCCTTCCTATTCTTCCCTTTCATTTATCCCTCCCTTCTTGCCTGTCTCCCACCCTTCCATTCTTCCCTTCATTCCTTTCTCCCTCAGATTCATCTCCCTTCCCTCTCTCCCTCCTTTCCTTTCAGTCCATCTTCCATACTTCCCTTTCTGCCTGCCTTTCTTTCTTTCCTTCCTTCCTTCCTCCCTTCATCCTTCTTTCCTTTCTCCTTCCCTTCCCTCTCCTCTTACCCTCTTTCCTCTCTTCCTTCCCTCTCTCCCTTCTTTCCTTCCTTCCTTCCCTTCCTCCCTTTGTTTTTTTCTTTCCTTCTCTCTTTCCCTCTTCCTTTCTTCCTTCTGTTCCTCTCTTTCTTCTTTCTTTCCTTCCTTTCTTCTTTTCTCCCTCCCCCCCTTCCATAACTGTTCTTGATCCAAAGACATACAGAATTCTTGGGGCTTCAAAGGAAGAAGAGATCAGAATCAGACCTAGTACAAAAAAAGTCTTGCTAAGTGGGTGTTAAAAGTTATCATTCCTGCACTGAAGCAGGATTGTTAGTCCAGTCTGGGTCAAAATTCTGATTGCCCCAACTATTTATGGCTGTTCAAGGAGGGAACTGATATTTAGCCTTGAGCCCTCAGAGACAGTTTTGGGCTGCACACAGGCCAGTTTGGAAGAGTATGCAGCCAATGTGCCCTCTGCTAAAGTGAGTGCACACAGCTCAGTGATTTTTACTCAAGCCCCAATCTCCTCATGTTGAACTTTGAAATACAGCATCTGACTAAAAGTATGAAAGCTTTGAGGCTTCTTCTTTTCTCTGAGTGACTTTCAGATTGAAAACAAATATAAGGAAGTAAGTGGAGCCTATTAAAATCCATACACATGGATGGTTCTGAGCATTTCCAGGAAATATTTTGAAATAAGCCATGAGGAGGATGTACCGAAGCAGTAGCCCTGAACCACAGAGAAGGTTCCTGGTCCTTTCCAGGTAGAGAGGGAGTTGGGAGCTGTGACATAGGAGCAGTGATCTTAGGAAATAAAATGTCATCTCCCACAATGCATTTTCTAGAAAGAAAATTAAGGGGGAAAAAAATCACTGCCTGAGGTTATTGTAACTGCCGTGATTCTTCCAAACTGAGACAGGGCAAAAAACAAGACTGGGAAGAGAGATTGTGTGAGTAAAAGAGAAAAGCAGATATCTTTATTGATATCCAGGGATCTTTCTAGAAACTTGAATTCAGAGAACTGGGAAACCTGGGTTTCAGCAGCCCTCAAAGTATCAGCTGGTTGATTCTAGGCAGTTGATCTACCCTCTCAGCCTCAAAGTCTTCCTTGATAAAAGAGAAAGTATAACAGTTCATGATCTACTTCACAGTGTTTGCTCAATTAATCAATCACCAAGCATTTATTATGCACTTTATCCCAGGCATTGTACTGGGGATACAAAAGCAAAAGTGAAATCTATCCATCCCTACCATCAAAAAGCTTACAGTCTCAGCAGTGGAAGCAACATGTTCAAATACAGGTGTGTGTATGTTTCAGTTGTTGTCCTTTTTTGAAGAGGATCAAAATGACATCACTATGTTTTAGTGTATCTGACTGTGGCTGATCAGACCAATGAAAGCTCAGAATGTTCTACCACAGATCGGGCAAGAATAGTCCGTGTGAACCTTCGGGTTGGTTTCTCTAAGTTTGTGTATCTTGCGCTTCTCTTGAGCTACCTCAATTCTGCTTTGCTCATAGAACACGATGCCTTCTCTGATGAGGGCATGCCATGCTGAACAGGTCCATGCCAGTGTCTCTGATGTCACACAATCAATTCCAAAGTTCTTAAGAGAGACCTGGAGAGTGTCCTTGTATTGCTTTTTCTGACCACCATGTGAATGCTTGCATTAACACCAAGAAAACAAAGGTGCTCCATCAGCTACCATCCATTCATATGTGGAACCATCAGTTACAGCAAATGGAGAAGTTTTGAATGCTGTGGACAAGTTCACTTACCTTGGTAGTATACTTTTAAGGAATGTCCACATAGATGATTAGTTGATGCACACGTCATCAGAGCTAGCTTAGTGTTTGGGAGACTCCAAAGGAAAGTATGGTTGAGAAGAGGCATTAAACTGACTACCAAACTGAAGGTCTACAGAGTCATTGTGCTGACCTCTTTGTTGTATGCCTGTGAAACCTGGACAGTATACGAGCGCCATGCCAGGAAACTAAATCGCTTCTATTTGAATTGTCTTAGGAAGATTCTGAAGATCACCTGGCAGGATAAGATACCAGACACCGAGGTCCTTTCTCAAGCAAAACTCCAAGCATTCAAACTTTGCTTCAGAGAGTGCAACTCTGATGGGCTGGTCACATTGTTCAAATACAAAATGTAGGCTTCTCCCCCACCCCCCCCAAAAAAACCCACTATTTTATGTTTATATGTAGGTAGATAGATGATAGATAAACAGGCAATTCAATTCAGTAAACATTTATTAAGTACCGACTATATGCTGGGCACTCTGCTAAGTGCTAGGGATACAAAAAAAGGCAAAAGATAGTCACTGACCTCAAGAAGTTTACAATCTAATGGGAAAGACAACATAAAAACAAATATGTAGGAAGCAAGCTGTGTATAGGATAAATAGGAAATAATTAGCAGACGGAAAACATTGGAATTGAAAGGGGGTGGGGAAGACTTCCTGTAGAAGGTGTGATTTTAGTTGGAATGTAAAGGAAACCAGGGAGGTCAATATGATGGGTTCTCTGTACCCTGTCTGCTCTGGTCAAACTACAGCCAGAGTCATACAGCTAGGTCTAGATGCCACATGTTTGGAAGAATTCTGGTAAGTCGGAGAACATGGAAAGAAGGCCAACTAGAATAGTGAGTAGACTAATGGTCATATTGTGCCACATGAGAATTGACTGAGAGAACTGGAGCTTATTTAGTCTAGAGAAAAGAAGATGTGGAGAAGATGTGAAATATGTGAAGGGCTATGAAGCAAAAGAAGAATCAGAAGAGCGCTCTTGGCCCCAGGAGAAAGAAGTGAGTGCAAGGAGTAGAAGTTTAGTGAGGGCGTATTTAGGCTTAATACAAAGGACTTTTCTAAAATTAGGGATAACCTAAAAGTGAAATGGGCTCCCTCAGAAGCTAGTGTGTTCCCCTTTCACTGGGGCAGCTAGGTAACACAGTGAGTGGATCAAGAACTGGGTCTGGAGTCAAGAAGATCTGAGTTCAAAGGCAGCCTCAGATATTTACTAGCTGTGGTTTTCTGGATGAGTCACTTTACCTCTGAGTGCCTCAGTTTCCCCTACTGCAAAATGGGGATAATAATAGCACCTATCCCATAGGGATGTTGTAAAGATCAAAGGAGATAATAATTATAAAACCCTTAGCACAGCGCTTGGCACATAGTAAGCACTATTTAAATGTTCCCTAATAGTAATAGTAGAGCAGCTAGGTGGCACAATGGGTAGAGAGCTGGCCCTGGAGTCAGGAGGACCTGAGTTGAAATCCAGCCTCAGATACTTACTAGCTCTGTGACCCTAGGCAAGTCACTTAACCTTGTTTGCCTCAGTTTCCTCATCTGTAAAACAAGCTGGAGAAAAATGGCAAACCACTCCAGTATCTCTGTGAAGAAAATCCCAAATGGGGTCACACAGAGCCAGACACCACCGAAACAACACAACAACAATAATAGTAGTAATAGAGGTGGTGGCAGTGGTGGTAGTAGTAGTAGTAGTAGTAGTAGTAGTAGTAGTAGTAGTAGTAGTAGTAG
>NW_020949772.1:1026563-1165534 GCF_900497805.2 Vombatus ursinus
AGTAGTAGTAGTAGTAGTAGTAGTAGTAGTAGTAGTAGTAGTAGTAGCAGCAATAGTACCAGTAGTACCAGTAGTACCAGTAGTAGTAATACCATACAGATGATTCTTGGTCAAGTTCAGGGCAGACTAGATGGCCTCTCAGGTCCCTCCTAACTCTGAGAATTTGTGAAGAAGATGAAGAAGATGAAGATGAAAGAGGAGGAGGAGAAGATGAAGATGATGATGAAGAAGAGGCATTTAGAGTGCTTTTAAGGTTTGCAAAGAATCTTACACATTTATCTCTTTTGATCCTGTCAGTAACAGTGTGAGGTAAGTGTTGTTATTCTCATTGTACAGTTGGAGAAAATGAGACTCAGAGTAGTTATGTGACTTGCCCAGTGTCACACAGCTACTAAGTGTTTGAGCCAGCATTTGAATTCAGGTCTTCCTGACTTCAATCCCAGCTGACTTAAAGGGTTCGCTCCCTTCTAAGTAGCTTAATTTTGCACTTTCTTCCCTTCAATTCCATCAACGTTTATTTACTTGTCCAGAGTGAAAGTGGATTTCAAATAGTACAATATATCACTGCAGAATGGGGCCATGGGCTTCTTTTAAATAATGCCTTCTGCCAGGTAGGAGGCAAGTGGAAAGGACAGAATTTCAAATTTGGCCGATCTGTCTTTAAAAAGAAGAAAGAAAAATAAAATACGAGCCACATAAAGTGTACCACAAAATCTGGTGATATTTAAATAAGATTTAAATTCATTCTGCATTTAAACAGAAAAGTGGGAAGTGGTATTAAATTCACATAAATGCAGGATTATGCCGACCAGAGTCGGAAATATTAAGTGTGCCCACGTAACAGAAGAAAGAGGATGGCAGGTAACGGGTTCAGAAGAGAGCTCTGAGTTTTAATAGATTGTTTTCCTCTAAACCATCAGCATTGTAAAGTGGTGGTTAATAAATTATTTGACATGTCCATTTATTCATATTTTAACTAAAAGTAATGAACAAGCTTTATCAGTTTACCTAGGGAGCCAGTGCTCCTCTGAAGAAGGGGGTTACTTTGTCATTACCCGGGAACGGGACAGAGATGAAAACAGGCATTAGGGGACATGGGAAGCAGCGATCTGCTTCTTTTGGTTCCTGGGGCTCTATCTAATTTTGTTAGCATCTTTTTTCCCCCACTTTTTTTAAGCAATTCGGATTAAGCAACTTGGCCGGGGCACACAGCTAGTAAATTTCTGAGGCCAGATTTGAACTCAGGTCCTCCTGACTCCAGGGCCAGTACTCTATCCATTATGCCACCCAGTTATCCAATGTTCACTTTCTACATTAGAATGTAAACTCCTTGAGGGCAGGAACATTTTTACTTTTACTTTTGTATCTCTAGAATTTAGTGCAGTGTCTGGCACAGAGTGAGATCATAGATCTAGTCTGAGATCTAGATCTCAGAGGCTCTCTAGCTTAACTCTCTCAATTTAGAGGAAAGTGAATTCCAGAAGTGACTTCCCAAAAGTCACAAAGGGAGAATTTCATTCCATTCATAGGTCACAGAGGATGAATAAAGAACTGGAAAGGACCTCAGAAACCAAATAATTCTTTCATTTTACAGATGAGGAAACTGAGGCTGAGGGAGGAGAAGTGACTAACCCAAGGTCACATAGAGAATAAGCATGAGGATGGGGGAGTGGAAGCAAGGATTTGAACTCCAGTGACACTGCTTCTTAATAGCTATAGTTTATATTTTCTTTAAGATTTGCAAACAACTTTACAAATATAATCTCATTTTATCCTCACAGCACCAAGAGGTAGGTGCTATTATTATCCCCATTTTACACAGAAAAAAACTGAGACAGATAGAAGTTAATAGACCTGCCCAGGGTCAAACAGCCAGTAAGTAGCTAAGACCAGATTTGAACTCAGGTCTTCCTGATTCCAAATCTAACATTTTTTCCACTACACCACCTAGATATCAATTAAAAAATATATCTTTGGATGTTACCTAAGATTTAATTGTATATCTAAAGAGAGACAGCATGTGAGAAATGGAATAGCCCTAAATTTGGAATCAGGCAATCCTGGCTGGGAACCTACCTGGGTCTCACATTTCTTAAGTGGGTGTGCCTAGGCAAGTGCCTTTCCTTTTCTTTCCTTGTTGTTGAGTCATTCAGTCCTGTTTGACTCTTTGTGACCTCATGGACACTATTGCCCTTCTATCCATCACTATCTCCTAAAGTCTTTCCAAGCTCATGTTCATTGTATCCATGACAATATTTATCCTCTGCCAGCCCCTTTTCATTTTGCCTTCAATCTTTCTCAGCATCAAGGTCTTTTCTAATAAATCCTTCTTCTCATTCTGTGGCCAAAGTATTTAAGCTTCAGCTTCAGTATTTGACCTTCCAACTGATAGCCTGAATTAATTTCTTTAAGCATTGACTGATTCGAGCTCCTTGCTGTCCAAGGGACTCTCAAAAGTCTTCTCTAGCACCACAATTCAAAAGCATTGATTCTGTGGCACTCAGCTTTCCTTATAGTCCACCTCTCACAGTCATCCATTGATACTGGAAAAACCATGGCTCTGACTATACAGCCTTTTGTCAGCAGGATGATGTTTCCTCTTTTTAGTATACTATCCAGATTTGCCATAGTTCTCCAGTCTATTCATCTGTAAATTGAGGATAGTCGTATACATTCCACCTAACTAATGGGGCTGTTGTGAGGAAAGTATTTTGTAAATCTTAAAGTACTGTCAAGCTCTTGTATTACATCTTCTCTTAAGTCATTAGATTGTCAGTTCCACAAAGTCGGGGACCAGTCTTTGCATCCCCCAAATAACCCAGTAGTGCCTTGCAGAAAGTAAAAAGAGCATCTCTGTAGGACTACCATGTTTATATGGCTTTGGGACCGGGTGATTCTATCTGTTTTGGGAGGTCATGAGTGAACACTCAAATATCTCTGAAGCATGAGGTTCTGAAGAGCAAGGGGTCTTCACTTAAATGTTGAAATATCATCTCCCTGGGGGAAAATATATACCTAACACACTTTAAAGTTTAATCTGCATTATTATTAACATTTTATCCATTCCTTTCTTAAGCCTAGATGACCAACAAAACAATATGTCAAGTCCTGATTTGTAGCATTTGCCAATTCCAAGGTGTCGATGCTCATAATGAACATTTAACAATCAGCTCTTACTAGCTGATTCCGGTATAACCCCATGAAGGAGAAAGTAGAGGAAGGAAATAGCTTCTGGTTGCCCAACTGGGGAGATTCCCTTTATGTATCACTGTCATGTGTAAACATTTTAGTTTTCCTTTCTTTCCTCTAGAGGCAATATGGAGCAGTAAAAGGAATATTGGATATGACACAAGGAAACCTTAATTAGAATTCCCACTCTGTCGTTTCCCATTGGTACGGCCTTTGGTAAATTAATTTCTCTGTTTTCTCACTGGTAAAACAAGAGAGTTGAACTAGCTGACCTCAAAGGTACATTCGAACTCTAAATCTGCTGTTCTATGATCCTGAAAAAGCAGCCTTTGAAACATTGATGTAGCCACTCTGTTGTAGGCATCAAGTGTTTTCCTCATTTTTGGTGATCTAAGACTTATGAATCGATATGGTCTCATCCTACATACCCTGGCTGGGTCTAGAAACCATCCAGTCCTCCACATATCAAAATCAGACATCTGCTCTGTAACCATCCCTGAAAAGTAACCGAGCAAGCCCTGATTGAAGAGTTGAAGAACGTTAGTATCTTCACCTAATCCTCTCTTAATATAGCTTGAAATAACATTGGTCTTTCAGGCTTCCATGGCTCACTGTCAACTAATGTTGAGCTCGCCTTCCACTTAAACCCCCACATCTTTGTCAGATGAGACGCTATCACCATTACTGCTGTATATAAACAGGATTATGGGAATCTTCTCCACTGCCCAATCTCAAGCATGCCCACATTTGTAGTAAATTAAGCCATGGATAGACAATGATTTCTATAACTTAAAATTTAGCCAGGCTGCTCTTGGTTTTAGGATGTGCAGTTACTGCTACATGAGTCAGTATAGTAGGAGCTGAGGAGACAGTGGGATGAGTGATGACTGCATGAGGCAAACCAAAGTGTTTTCTTAAAAAATTAAGCTTTGGGGGCAGCTAGATGGTGCAATGGATAGAGCACCGGCCCTGAAGCCAGGAGAACCTGAGTTCAAATGCGGCCTCAGACCAAAGACTTGACATTTACTATCTTTGTGACCCTGGGCAAGTCACTTAACCCCAATTGACTAAAAAAAAAATTAAGCTGTGAAGATTTTGTAGAGGAGTAGAGAGGATCTACTTTGGGTAATATGAATGATTAACGCCAAAGGATTTCAACAGATCAGAAACATAGTGTCATGTTGTAAAGCTATGGGAGACTGCCAAGCACAGAATGAGAAGGTGAGACCCTATCCCCCAAATCTCTCCCCCTCCCCCATAAGTCTTCAAGGTTAGTAATGCACCTGGCTTCATCATGATGAATCCCATGTGTTAGAGACAGCTGTCCAGGATGTCAGTAAGAGCTGGGTTCAAATCCAACTGGTGACACTAGTTGGGCAATCTTGGGCAAGTGACATAACCTCTGTGTGCCTCAGGAAACTCCCTAGAGCATAGCTAATGAGTGCAAGATTGAGTGCCATCTGTGTTTGTGAAGTATTTCCTGTACTGAGAGTTCTCCAAGCTGATGGGCTCATATTTCTTTCACATATGTGGGTTGTTATTCAATCATTTCAGGCATGTCTGACTCTCTGTGATCCCATTTGGGGTTTCCTTGGCAAAGATAATGGGGTAGTTTGCCATTTCCTTCTACAGATAATTTTACAGATGAGGAAACTGAGGCAAACTGGGTTAAGTGACTTGCCTTGGGTCACACAGGTAGGAAGTGTCTGAGCCCAGATTTGAACTCAGGAAAGCAAGTCTTCCTGATTCCAGACCCAGTGCTTTGTCTACTGTGCCATACGTATGTATCTATGTATGTATCTATGTCTCTGTGTGTGTATGTATATGTGTGTACATGTGCATATGTGCATATGTATGCATATATATACATGCACATGCATATATATATACATATATGTGGGTGTGTATGTGGGTATACAGAGCATTTTAAAGGTTACAGAGAGCTTATATTCATCACTTGCTAGTGCTAACCCCTATGAAGTTACCTTGTCAAGAAAAAGAAAGAGATATATATTAAATATTTAATATATGACATTATTTATATAGATATATATTTTATATATAAAGTATTTATATTACATATACTTCTATTTATGTAGATAATATATTTTACATATAAATTATATATTTTATGTATCTATTTATTTTATGTTATATATTTATCATATATACACATACATTTGTATGTAGGACTGTGCTGATAATGTTTAACAACTGACTCTCCAAAAGCAAAAAAATGCAAGCATGACACACTTTTAAGTTTAATCTGCATTATTAACATTTTCTCCATCACTTCTTTAAGTCTATGCAATCAACAAAACAATAAATCAAGCTCTTATTTATAGCATTTGCCAATTTCCAAGGTGTAAATACTTACATTAAAAATTTAGCAACCAGTTCTCAGGAGAATCTGGCTCCAGCATACTCCTGCTTTTACATGTTGCCTCCCACAATAGAATGTAAGCTCCTTGAAGGCAATGATTATTCTGTTTTTTGTCTTTGTATCCCCCAGAAAATAGCACAGTGCTGGTAGATAATAAATACGTGATGCCTGACTGACTGATCCTCATAAAAATTTTTAGAGGGGTATAATTATTACTAGTGTTAGGGACTGAACCTAGGATTTCTTTGGCCTAGGGAACGCCCTGGAGAGATGATCCTCTCTACCAATGCAGATCAGTAGCTGTTCTGCAAATTATAGTCTTAGAGAACTACCAGGGCATTGAGGAAAACAAGTTCAAATCTCACCTCAGACACTTACTAGTTGTGTCAATCTGGGCAAGTCATTTAACTTCTGTTTGCCTCAGTTTCCCCATCTGTAAAATGGGAGTAATCATAGACCCTACCTCCTAGGGTTGTTTTGAGAATCAAATGAGATAATATTTTTATAGTGCTTTGCAAACCTTAAGGCACTTTATAGTGCTATCATCATCCTCACCATCATCATCATCATCATCACCATCATCATCACCATCATCATTATCATCATCATCATCAGTGATTTGCCCAGAATTACACAGTCAGTATGTGTCAGAGGTAGGTCTTGAACCCAGGTCTCCTCTCCTTCATTCCTCTCTGTGCTCAACTCCTAATTCTATAGACTTACTTTCTTCACAACAACCTTCTCACCCTGGAAAATCCATACACCCCTGAAGCACCTTCCCTCGATAAAACAGTTCTTCTCAGAACTTCTGGAAGTGCCCAGGTCAGATATGTCCCCACTTTCATTCCTCTCCAGACTGCTCCTGACTCTCTGGACTCCTTTCTCTCCTATCTGATATTTTTCCTGCCCTTCGACTTGCCCTTTCTTTATATGTTATCTTCTTCCTTTAGAAGGTAAGTTCCTTGAAGGCAGGCTATCTTTCTTTTTGCTTATATTTCTATTCTCTACTCTTAGCAGAGGACAGCTAGGTGGTACGGTGGATAAAGTGCCATGCCTGGAGTCAGAAGGACTCCTCTTCCTGAGTTCAGATCTGGCTTCAGACACTTACTAGCTGTGTGTCCCTGGGTAAGTCATTTAACCTTGTTTGCCTCAGTTTCTTCATCTGTAAAATGAGCCAGAGAAGGAAATAGCAAACCACTTCAGTATATTTGCCAAGAAAATCCCAAATGGGGTCACGAAGAGTGGACTTGACTGAAAATGACCGAACAACAAATTCTTAGAATGAGGTCAAGGCATAACACAGATGCTTGCTGACTTCTGGTTGACTTCCTGGCTTCAAGGTGGGCTCTACCCATTAAACCACACTACCTGTCACTGCTATTATCACACTTAACAAAGGAAGAAACTGAAGCTCTCAGGGGTTAAATAACTTATCTGTGGCCCAAGTAAGTGCCAGGGATGGGGCTTGAGGCCAGGAGCTATGGCTCAAGGCTCATGTCCTAAAATTCGAATAAGTGCTCACGTTTCTATGGAACTTTAAGGTTTTTCAAAGTCTTTTTCTCACAACCCCCTTTGTGAGATTGATAGCATGTGTCTTTTTCTCTCCATTTTACAGATGAGTACATCAAGGCTGAAAGACTTGGCCATGGTCAGGTAGCTGGGAACTTTCAGAGGAGGGATTCAACCTCAGCCCTTCTGAGTCTGATTCCATTTGTTCTTTCTACTGTTCCCCAGTCTCTACAGAAGTCTTTCTACACTAGCTGTACTCACTTCAGATTACTCCTTTAAAAGCAACCCCTCAGAGCTCTTGGACTCAATTTGTATTGAATAAGCCATCCATTTGCCTTTAGTGCTCTGTTAGTGTTCTTAGATGGTAGGGGTATGTGTGTGTGTGTGTGTGTGTGTGTGTGTGTGCGTGTGTTTATATTCTCTCTCTATGTCAGAAACACCACCAGGAATTTTGCACCCTGAGGGTAGAATCATTATTATTGTTGTTGTTCTTTGTCCCTTGTTCCTGAGGAGGACCGTGACATCAGGAAGGTGACGCCATGTCATGCAAGTGAATTAAATTTAAGTGATGGAGGGCTGTGCAAAATCACCAGCCTCACTCTGTCCTCTGGAGCCATCTGAGTCCAATGGCAAGATAGAGATCAGGACAACTGGAAATGGCCCCCACCAGGGGCAGAATCAATTAATTGAGAATGATAGGGAGTTGAACAGAGCAAAACTGTCATAGATGACAATCTTATGGCATATTCCATCCATTTGGGAAAGGGGAGCAGTCCTTTGCTCCTTTGGGATTTGGGGAGAGAAATGGACCCCCAAATAAGGGCACAGGCAATAGGCTCCTGAGTGGTAGCCCAGAGCCAGGCAAAAGTGAGTTCACACCAGGAATCATGGACTTTTGGAAAAAAAAAGATGGTGTCCAGGCTGCCACAGGAAAGAAATGCCTGGTCCCCTGGAAATTTTTTTACCATAATGCAAAGTCCAAGTTGTCCTGGGTATTCAAGTGGATTGAGCACTGGTCCTGGAGTGAGGAAGATCTAAATCCATTTCTGACCTCAGACTCTTACTATTTGTGGTAATCCATGCAAGTCACCTGCAGCCTCCTCACCCTAGAGGCTCACTCTGCCCCTATGGCCCTTTCTCTGATTGGTCAGATTCTTAAGGAAAGTGCCCAGCATAGTCATATCCTCATTCTCCTCAAGGCTTCACTCCTGACTCTATGAACTTTTCCCACCAAACTCCCATGTAAGTATCTTCTCTTTCCTCCCCACTCCTCACTTTTCAGTTTTCTTTTATGTCTTGCCTTCCCGAATTAGAATGGAAGCTCCTTGAGAGCAGGGACTATGTTTCTTTTTTATTTTAGTTGTATTTCCAGAATTTAGTACAGTGTCTAGCACATAGTAAGCCCCAAATAGTGCTTGTTTACTTCACTTAACTTCTATCAGGCTCAGTTTTCTCATTCTGTAAAATAGGGATTTGAGTATCTACTAGGGTTGTTGTGAAGATAAAATGAATTAATATTTGTAAATACTTCCCAAATCTTAAAGTACTATGTTAATGTGAACCATTATAGTTATTATTTACCTGCCCTAGTTGCAGTTCTGCTCCAATTAGACAGAAAGTGCCTTAAGGTAGGGACTATCTATAAGTTTCTCCAGTATTCTTTTCCCCAAGTTATGCACAAGCCAATTCTTAACTCTTAGGAACAACCATATGTTTCTACTTCACTTTTCCCTTAATCACTAAGAAAGATTGGCCCCATTTCATTTGCTCTTATTACTAAATAACAAATCTGGATTAGCTGAGATAATATGTCTAATAAGAGTCATATAATTTCTGGGCCCAAGGGCTTAAGTTTTGCCTCATGTCGAGGGTGTCCCCAAAAGAGTGGAGTAGAAAGAGAATTAATATAAAATATGAATCAGAAATGAGGCAGAAACTCATTTCCTTTCCACAAAAGAAATGCTGAGGGACAAAAAAGACTCACAGCATGCATTGACAAGTCTTAAGCAATCAGCGCTATAATTCCTTTCAAAATCTACTGGGAGGTTGAGTCATAAGTACCAGGAAATGAAGCAATTTGTGGGACTACTGAATAGGCATCCCACATTTCACCTTGGCTTGGCCCTGTTCCCCTCACAGCAGTTCTCTTCTGGCAAGCCTAGCTAGGGATTGAGTTCATCTTCCTGGTGGTAGTCACCTTCTCCAAGAAATACTAGAAGAGTTGTCAGGATCTTTCCTCCATACCACCATTCAGCACTGACTAAAGGACCCAGAATCACCAAAACTCTTGAACTTGCAAGGGGGACTCCAAAGCTGGACATGTCCATCTGAGGAATTAGGCTCATTCACCTAAGATCAGGCAACAGAGAAAAGACATCCCAAAATCCAGAATCAGGATGACTCAGGCAGAACACGGGCTTTAGCGGCCATGCGCGTATGGCCATATGGTTGCCAGAGCAGCAGATAAGTTAAATTGCCTTTCTCTCACTCATCAAAAGAAGCAGCTTGACCCACAGTCAAGAAAAGAAGAAGAAAAGAGAACCAGAGGGAAGATACTCCCCCTTTTGAATGCTACTGTGTCATCAGCCCTGCCTGCTCAGTGGCCAATAAGAGGGTTATTTTGTCATCTCCAAGGCAGATGAGCGCTTAGTTACACATGACTGATGGGAAGCAGCCAGGCGAGAAATTTTTCATTCTAAAAGCACCCAGGTTCTGAGCCAGCACACCTGGCCAGAATTAAAAAGAACAGCTTTGCAACATGACCTTTTCAAACCCCAGTTAAAAACGCAAGGTGTTTTGTAGTCTTTAAAGGGGTATCAAAATGCCGTCCTCATCGTCACCATCGTCTTTATCTTCACCATCACCATCACCATCATCAAAAAACCATCAAGTAAGCTAAATACTAATAGAGTTTTAAAATTATATCATGCTTTATGCCTCTTCACCGTTTTTATCCAATAATGGAATTTTCTTACTCCTTACCTAAGGAAATGGTCATGCACTCTTATTTGTTGAAAGGCACTATTTTGTGATAAAAGATCACTGGACTTGGAGCAAGAGATCTGGATTTGAATCCCTCCTCTCTCACATGCTAGCATCATGGCTTTAGGCAAGTCACTTTTCCTCAATGAGCCTCAGTTTTCTCAGTCATAAAATGGAGGAGAATAATTCCTACCCTCCCTATATCTCATAGAACAACATATAGGCATATGCATTTTGTAAACTCTCCAGGACTAACCATGACAAGGAAGCAGGGCATTGTGGCTAAAGATCTGGGGCCTCAATGCCTGGAAATGTAGGCTCAAGTCCTACCTGTGACACACATTGGCTGTGTGACCTTGGGCAAATTACTTAACCTCTCATTGCTCTAGGCAACTCTATTAAGATTCTAAGGTGCAAACTTGCATTAACAGGGGAATTTCCTCTAGCAGTGAAATAACAAATCCAGTCCCTATGCTATCCTTAAGGCACAAAACAAAACAAAACAAAAAAGAGATTAGTTGGTCTGGGTCCACACATGTGAAACTTTGAGGAAGAAGGATGTGAAGAAATGAATTTACTGAAGCAGCCGGTTTTCCTGGACATTGGTTATTATCTAGTGGCTTGTCCAGATTCCAGCTTGGCCATTGGCTGTTAGTTTGAAGCAGGTTTGTTTGGGTGGACACAGCCTGAATTGGAAGGAAGAGAAAGAATTAAGCAAATTCAACTGAACATTTATTAAGCATTTTCTCTATTCCAGCGGCAGCTAGGTGGCACAGTGCCTAGAACACCAGGACTGGAGTCAGGAAAACACCAATTCAAATCCAGCCTCAGATACTTACTAGCTGTGTGACCCTGGGCAAGTCACTGAACACTGTTTGCCTCAGTTTCCTCATCTGTCAAATGAGCTGGAGAAGGAAATAACAAACCACTCCAGTATCTTTACCAAGAAAACCCCAAAAGGGATCATGGAGAGTTGGGCCCAACTGAAAAAATGACTAACCAACAGAAAGGTTCCCAGGCACTCTGCTAGTTACTAAAGATTCAAAGAGAAAAAGGAGACGATCTCTTCCTTCAAGGCATTTACATTCTCCTAGAGATTTTCAAGTATGGAAGATCCAAGTACATAAGCAAATACAAAATACACATGAAAAAATTGCAAGAGGGACAGAGGACCTGAGGAAAGGCCTCATGTTGTATGTTGTTGGTGGCACCTAAATAACGCTTCAGAATCTGTAGCAGGGAGAAATCTAGCTGTGCACTGACATGGAGCCAACCCTTCTGAGCTTGTTTCATTAAGTTTTTCAATCAGGCTTAAGTACTTTTTCTTTTGGCAGATATTTTAAGACTACAAACATCTCAAACTGATAAATGGATCTATGTCTGAAATATTATTATTATTTCTCTTTTTTTAATTATTGATTTTTCCTCTGTGTATTAAGCTACAAAACATTGCCTCCTGTTTCTTTTTTACTGGCGCTGCCTCAGCTCAAGAGAGCAGCCTTCCATGGAATTGCTTCCCATAACATCTGAAACTAGTTATTTCTACCTTGTTTTTTTTCAAGCTCTCCCAAAGGCTGAGTAGCAATTTTGGTCTTGGAAATGGCCACGAGCAAAAGGTGTTGACGTAGCCTGATACTCAGAGGTCCAAGGCAAGAGGGAGTGAGGAAAGACTTTTGACAGCAGAAAATCAGAAACACACTCGTCTTCCAGTTGAAAACCAGAGGGGCAATGGAGAAACCATGGCAGCCTTCTTGGCATTTGACTGGTCTTGCTAAAATGCTCATTCTTGTGTGGGGGGTGGGGTGGGGGGGGAGGTGGCCTAAAAGAAAACAGAACGAGACTAAAGCAGTGTGGTGCTTATGGAAAGTGTGATGGATTAGAGTTGGGGGACCTGGGTTCAAATCCCTTCTTTGCCATTTTCTATCTTGTCACTTTAAGTAATTAACCTTATTTTTTTGCCTAAGTTTGCTCGACTGTAAAATGGGGATAATAATAGCACCTACCTTGTAGGATTGTTGTAAGGATAAAATGAGATAATATTTATAAGGTGTTTAACACAGTGCTTACCATATAGTAGGTGCTACATAAATGTTAGCTATTGATGATGATGATAATGACGATGATGATGGTGGTGGTCCTTGATTTTTAAATACCAAACAGAAGTTTGGTTGGTTTGGGTGTTTTGGGTTTTTTTTCATCTAAAGGTGATAAGGAGCCATTGAGGCTCCTTGAACAGAGTAGTAACTAACTCTTCACATAGGAAAGACTAAAGGGATGAAAAATGTCTATGGTCAGTTCTGAATGTGAGTTATGGAATACCACTATCTCTGAGAAATTGAAAATGAGTGTTAGCTATGTGACCTGGGTAAGTCATTTAATCCTGTTTGCCTCAGTTTCCTCATCTGTAAAATGAGCTAGAGAAGGAAATGGCAAATCACTCCAATATCTTTGCCAAGAAAAGCCCAGAGGGGGTCATGATGAGTCAGACGTGACTGAAACAAATGAATAACAAGATCTCTTAGAACAAAGGTGTCAAATTCACAGCCCCCAGTATGCAAACCATATTAAAATGTAATTGGGAAATTATTAACAAAATAAATAAAAAGACAGTAGAACATAGATAATGCTAATTTGTCATTTCTAAGGCAAAATTCACTGCTGGGATCCATTTCTATTTGAGATTGACACCTCTGATCTAGCGGTATCAGCGGAGAAGTTTGAATAGGCAGTAGAAACTTTAACTTTACAACAAGGAGTTATAAAGAAGTAGTGGAGTGATGGTTGGCATAAAGAAAGTACGATCAAAATAACATGAGTTGACCATATGTAAGGGTTAACCCATGAATAGCCTGTATGGGCGACCAGTATCCTCATGATATGAAGACAAAGCAAGGTCAGCCCTTGTCATATTGCCCATTGCCTACAGCATATTTATGCATGCATAAGAGTCTAACATGATGGGCAGCCATGAATGGGTTGCAATCTGCCTGTTGGAGTGAAAGCTCATATTCATGAGATCAGATTCATTCATGTAAATACTGGGTACTAGGGATACAATGAAAAATAACTCACTTTCCTTGACAAGCTTAATACTTTGATACATCTCTCTAGATCTTTCCTATGTCTCCATCACACTCCACTGTTCTTATTTTCTGCTGGTATTTCTATTTCCAGCATTTGTCACAGTATTTGGCATATAGTAAGTACTTTATAATGAATTGTTGACCCTTCCTTGTATTATTTGTTGGTGTTGTTCAGTCATTTCAGTTGTGTCTGACTCTTCATGATCCCCTTTGGGGTTTTCTTGGCAGAGATACTGGAGTGGTTTGCCATTTTCTTCCCCAGCTCTTTGTACATATGAGGAACTGAGGCAAAGAGAGTTGAGTGACTTGATCAAGTACATGTATCCAGTAAGTGTCTGAGGCCAAATTTGAACTCATTTCTCCCTGACTCTAGGCCTGGCTTTCTACCCACTATGGCACCACCTCGCTGCCCTGCCTCCTTTCATTATAGCATGTTTTATATCCTGCTGCAACCTCAAATAGAGTGTAAGCTCCTTGAAGGGAGGGGCTATGTAATTTTTATCCTTGCATTGCAGGTACCAAGTACCTACTAGGTCCATTAAGAATATATTTTCGTGGAGCAGCTAAGTGGCACAGTGGATAGGGCACTGGCTCTGGAGTCAGGAGGACCTGAGTTCAAATCCAGCCTTAGACCCTTGACACTTACTAGCTGTGTGACCCTGGGCAAGTCACTTAACCCTGATTGCCTCACCAGAAAAAAAAGAATACATATTTTACCTGGAAAGACTTGTATAGACTGATGATGAGTGAAATGATCAGAACCAGGAGAATACTGCACACAGTAACACCCACCTTGTTCGCTGACTAACTTTGATAGACTTCGCTCTTCTCAGCAATGCAAGGATCTAAGACATCTCCAAAAGTCTCATGATGAAAAATGCTATCCTCATCCAGAGAAAGAACTATGGAGTTTGAATGCAGATTGAAGCATACTATTTGCTCTCTTTTTTCTTCTGTTTTGTTTTGTTTCCTCTTTCTGGTGGTTCCTCCTGTTGGTTCTAATTCTTTCTTACAATTAATGTGAAAATACGTTTAATAGGAATGTATTTGGAAAGCCTATATCAGATTGCATGTCGTCTCGGGGAGGGCGAAGAGGAGATGGGGGAGAAAATTTGAAACTCAGAAGCTTATGGAAGTGAATGTTGAAAACTAAAAATAAATTAATAAAAAACAATTTTAAAAAGAACATATTTTTGGAATTAATTTGAATTGTTATCACTGGATGGCAGATATGGATGGACATTACACAATTAGGTGTCACTGCTCCATGTCATATGAAATGATCACTGAGAGACAACAGATGAGTGGTCCAAAATAATTCTGTGTAGGCTGAGTCTGTAAAGGCTAAGGGTAAAAAATATATAGAAAGATGGGGTTAATTTGATGAAGGAATTCTGAAGGAAATGTCCCAGTAGAATGTAAACTTCTTGAGGGCAGAGATTGATTTTCATTTTGGTTTTATATCCTCAGCTCCTCAGCACCCAGCACACTGAATATTGGGCAGAGGTGTGTCAATAATTATCTCTCCAAAAAAATTGTATGCATTACTTTTACTTTTAAATTTAATCTGCATTATTGTCATTTTCCATCATTTCTTAAGTCCACAAATCAATGAAACCATAAACCAAGTCAAGATTTATAAGATTTGCTGATTTAGTACCTACTATGTGTGCTAAGGTGTGCCAGGTGATGAAGATACAAAGATGAAAATAGAATGGCCTTGCCTTCAAAGGGCTTACATTCTATATTTCCATGAAGTCTCATTGCTTGCTTTCCCTTCCCTTTGTTTCAGGTGTCTGACAGATGTGACTACGTCTTTGTCAATGGAAAGGAAATGAAAGGCAAAGTGAACGTTGCAGTGAAGTTCACCTACCAGCACCTGAGCAGCCCCCTGGAGATGACTGTGTGGGTGCCCCGGCTCCCACTCCAGATTGAGGTCTCTGACACAGAACTCAACCAGATCAAGGGCTGGAGGGTGCCCATTGTCTCAAATAAGAGGTAAGTTTTATCAGACTGTACCCCTGCCGTACACACACAAACACACACACACACACACACACACACACACATACACACATACACACACACACACACACACCTGATATGGTACAGTGGAAAGAGTGTTGATTTTGTACTCAAAGGCTCTGGATTCAAATCTCAACCACCTCCTGACATAGTAGAGAGAGTCCTAGATTTAAAGTTAAGAAGACCTAGTTTTGAATGCTTCCTCAGGGACTTAACTAGCTATGTGGCCACGGGACAACTGATGAGACAGCCTCTCTGAACCTCAGGCTCATCTTCTGAATGGGAATAATAATACCTGTAGTGACTACACTACAGGGTTTGGTATTTTTTGGAGGCTTTATTGAGATGGTTTTAAAATGCTTTGTAAACTTTAAAGCACCATCTGAATGTCAGTTATTATGATCGTCTGGGTCGCCTTGGGTCAGTTAACGTCTCCTTGCTTCAGTTTCCTCATCTATAAAATAAAGGGATTGGACTAGATGGCATCTCAGGTCCCTTCTCAGTTCCAACTCTGTATTTTCACACATGACACGCAATCTCCCATCTCTGTGCCTTTGTACAGGCTTTCCCTCCTGCCTGGAGTGCATTCCCTCCTCACCTTAGCCCTTTAGAATCCCTAATTTTCCTCAAAGCTCAGTTTAAGTGTGACCTTCTACGTGAGGCCATTTCTCAACCTTCCCCCAACTTTTAGTGCCCCCCAATTACCTTGTATTTATTATGTACATATTTTACTTATATGTGTGCATGTATAGATTGTAAGCTCACTGAGGACAGGAACTGTTTCATTTTTGGTTTTGAACCTCCATCACCTAAAATAGTACCTGACACATGGTAGGTGCCTAATCAATGCTTGTTAATTGAATAGTATGTTGATTACTTGATCCTGTGATCCTATAAGCTGAGTAATTTCTCCAATACTCATTGAATCAGAGACTCTGAGTACAGTCATCTGGTCTTAATACAATTCCATGGAAAAATCAAAATGCCATCATCTATTCACACCAATTAGATAACTTTGAGAGTGCACAATAAGAGAGGGGTGGAATGTAATGAGGGCCACCATCTTAACCATCAAAAACTTTCCACTATAGCAACTAATGGAAAAGGATACCTTACTCTGGTCAATATAAAGAGAATTGTGTAAACCCAATCTCTGCCTTTGAGGAGGTTATCATTGAAAACAGACACTCTAGGATCAAAGTATTTAAGGGGACTTTAGAGGTCATCTAGTCCAACTCCCTCATTTTATAGAGAAGGAAACAAATTCCGAGGCCAGGAGATGAAATGACTTTCCCCAGATCACACAGATAGTAAGTATTAGAATCAGGATGATAACCCATATCTTTAGATTCTAAATTCAGTGTTATTTCTATTACACCTGCTTTCCTAGTGGGGAATGGTGTGTAAAGGACAGAGACAGACACAGGTAACAGAACATTAGCTTTATCTTGACAGCACAAAACATAGAGACTGCCAGATGGCATAGTGGATAGAGCCTTGTGCCTGGAATCAGGAAGATATGAGTTCAAATCCAGCCTCAGCCAATTACTATGTGACCTTGAGCAAGTCACTTAACCTCTGTTTGCCTCAGTTTCCTTGTCTATAAAATGGGTATATAATAATAGTACCTTCTTCCCACAGTTATCGAGGATCAAATGGGATAATCATTGTAAAGTGCTTAGAATAACCTGGCACATAGTAAGTGCTATATAAATGTTTGCTATTGTTATTATTATTATTATTATTCTCTGCAATTTATAGTCTTAGTGAGCTTCCTGGAGCTGAGAGATTGTCCAAGGTTGCAAAGCCAGTATGTGTTAGAGGCAAGACTTGAACCCAAATCTTTCAGGCTCCATCCACTAAATCAAAAAAATTCAAGTGGCTCAATGGGACCAAGGCTTGATTTGTAGTCAAGGAGAAATTGAACTAGCCAAGGGTTCTTAATCTAGGTGCCTATAGAACACATCGCCCTTCCCCCTATGGACGTGAATAGGGAAAAAAATTACATTTTCATTTTCCAACTGATATTTTAAGATTTCCTTCAATTATGAATTAAATTCACTTAAATTCAATTAATTCAATTATGAATTAAAAAAATATTCTGAGGATTCTACAAGTTTAACCAGTCTGCCAAAGAGGTCCATGACAGCAAAAAGGTTAATAACTGCTGGGCTAGATAATATAACATCTACATCCATATGGAATTTTGAGATTTGTGAAGGCTCTTGTAACTGTTATCTCATTTGATCCTCCCAACCATGCCATGAGGTCAGTGCTGTTGTTAACCCCATTTTAGAGATGTGGAAACTGAGACCCAAAAGTTTTTTTAACTTACCTAACTTTTTTTAACTTACCTAAGGTCACACAGTATCTAAAAGCTTAAGGAAGGATTTGAAATCAAATCTCACTGACTCCAAGGACAACACTACTATAGTAATCTTTTCTAGTTAGCCTCTGAAGTCCCTTCCAGCTTGCCATCTATTAATCAATCAACCAATAACATTATTTATTAAGTATCTACTATGTGTCAGGCACTGTGCTAGGTCCTGGGGATATAAGTACAAAGAATGAAACAATCCCTATTCACAGTGAGCTTACATTCTAACCCATCGATGAGTTAAAGGATGTCAGTGCCAAGCATGTGAAGACTTCCTCTGGCGGGGAATGGGTGGATGAGAACAATTTGTTCCAATGGCCATGGAGGCAGCTGAAACAGGTGCTATGGAGCACTTAGAGCTTGGTCAGACATCAAAGATGCCAAGGGCATCCACTATATCTCTAGTCATCACTTGACTTTTGTTTTGCCATTGGACTTCCATGATTCTAGAAGACAGAGGCTGATGACTTTGCGCAACTCTGCCTCACTTAAGTCCCGTTCACAGGGGAGTCAAGACGTCACCCCATGATATCACTGGTCTTCTTTGAAACAAAGACAAAGTGAACAAATGCAAATATATACAAAGTAGTTAAATACAAGGTAGTTTGGGAGGGAAGGATCAGGAAAGACTTCAAGTAGAAAGTGTCACTTAAGCTGAGATGAATTCTGGAAGATGGAGATAAGAAGGGAGTCACCATATAATGATGAAGAATATTTTTTGTGAGCAAGTACACTTTAGCAAAGGAAGAAGGATAAATTCTCAGTAAGAGAATTGAGGTAACAAATCCCTCTTCTCCTTGGGATAGTCCTACTGGCCTCAGGAAGAACAGGGCTTCTGGCTTTGATTGGGAAGTGTGGATGGAGGAGAGATTGTTGCCACCACTGAAAAGGGCAAAAGGTACTGTATCCCTGTAAGTCTGTGTCAATAAGAACAGAGTTTTGAGCGGGGAAGCAGTCCTGTGGTCCAGCCCAGCTGTTGTAACAGCCGCACAGTCCAGATGGTTAACACAGTTTGTGAGACTGAGTAACCTCTGTGGTGGAGATGGGGATGTGAGCATCTATACTGAGGGTTTGGGTAGGGGGTGTCCTCAGATCTAGTAGAGGAAAAAGAAACTCTAAAGAAGTACCAAGCAGAGGAATTGATCGAGATGCTGCAGTGGGCATGCTTCATCATTTCGAGGTGTCCTACAAGAAATGGGGAAGGGAGATGCAAACACTGACCCAATAACACGCAGATTTGACTGCCATTCTTAGGAGGTGACCTCTGGCCCTGAATGAAGCCTACCACTCTTCCGGTTCTAGCATCCTAAGAATCTAGTGCACCAGAGACTTCCACAGGGCATGGGCCCCAACCTGTCTATTTGGCAGAGATGTGAGAATTGGTATGAGGAAGAGAAGTAGGAGAAATAAGTCAGGCAGTTTGGTAGGGCATTGTGCCTGGATCTGCTCCTGTAGACCCTGTGCCAGTGATTTAATCTCTCTGTACCTCAACTTCCTCTTTTGTAAAAATGAAGGGGTTGGAATCAATGACCTCTGAAGTCCCAAATAGTTCCAGATCTACGATTCTACAGTTTGACTTGAAGCCAAAAAGACCTGAGCTTGAATCCTGCTTCATGACTTGTTAACTGTGTGACCCTGGGCAAGTCACTTAGACTCTGAATCACAATAAAATGGGTAAAAATAATTGCACCTATTTTACAGAGCTATTTGTGAGGAGCAAATGAGATTTTATATATATACACACACACACATATGTATGTATGTATATAATATATATTATGTATTTATTATATAATTATATATGTATATTATATATTATGTAATATATATATTTGTAGAGTGTTGATAATATCTGCAATTCATTATTTTCTTATCTTGAAATAATAATGATTTATATGGTACTTTACAGGTAACAAAGTATGGTATTGTTTTAATTTTTTTATTTTATATATGTATATACACATATATAATATATTATAGATAATTACAGTGTGTGTATATATATATATATATATATATATATACATAAACACACAGGGATAGATAGATAGATAATTAGTACTGACTTATCTTTGCACATAGTGTATCTTCCTAATAGAATGTAGGCTCCTTGAGGACAAGGAATTGTTTCACTTCTATCTTTGTATCCCTGGGGCTCAAAATGGAATCATCTTACTGAATAAATGCTTGTTCATTGATTGGCTATTGATAGCGTAATCATTACGCTCACATAGAACCCCCTACCCCATTCTTTAAGATCTTAAGTTGCCGGAGACTAGTGATGTCAAGCTCAAATAGAAATGGATCCCTGCGAGCCATAGATTGACCTAGAAACCACAAATTAACATTGTCTGTGTTGTATTTTTATTTATTTTGTTAATTTCTCAATTACCTTTTAATCTGACTCTTGCTGACTATATGTGCCAGTAGGCCATGAGTCCAACACCTTTGCCTTAGACTCTAAAATGCCTAGTGTCTTCTTGGTTGTTATCATAAAGCAATCATACCTACAATGCTTAAAACACTCTGGAGATAAAAAGAAAAAAGTCAAAGAGTCCCTTTTCCTCATGAAGCAAAGACTCTATGGGTGTAAAGGAAGGTAATGGCTCCTGTTCTTGTCCCCTCTAACTCTGCCAGGCCAGTCCGGGACAGCGATGATGAGGAAGAAGATGAAAGGCGGGGCAAAGGCTGCACTCTCCAATACCAGCATGCCATGGTGCGTGTCCTTACCCAGTTTGTGGCTGAGGCCTCTGACTCTGGAGGACAGCTGGCCCACCTGCTGGGCTCTGACTGGCAAGTGGACATCACGGATTTGGTGAACAATTTCATGCAGGTGGAAGAGCCACGGATCGCCAAGTTGCAAGGAGGGCAGGTTCTGATTGGGCAGGAGCTCGGAATGACTACCATTCAGGTAAGGAAGCCCAGAGAGCTGAGATCCTGGCTCTCTCTGCCTCAGCCCTGCCCCTTCAAAGGAGTTTGCCCAAAGGTGAGAATTCTGCTCTGGGGGTAGTATCTAGGGCCAAAAAGGAGGCCATCTCCCTCCCTACACCCTTATGAAGGAAGTTCTTGACAAAGTCGAGAAAACTTGGGCTTAAATCCTACCCCTGACGCTAACTAGCCACATGACCATGGGCAAGTCACTGGATCTCTCTGAGCCTTAAGCTACTATCAGGGTATATATGGGCTATACTCTTCCAGGGAGTTCCCCACACTGCCAAAACCAAAAGTCTTTGACATAGCTATGGACTCACTCATGAAATGAAGGAAAAACCCTGAGAGACAAGAGTTTTGGGGTAATTAATAATCTGTTTATTAATTAGGCTAGCTGGCAATCAAGAAATTGATGGTCAATGGTTTCTCTTGGTAACCAAAGATCCCCAGTGGAGACCCTGAGAGCTTTAAATACCTTTCTAAAAGGGAATGCCCCTGACAAGTGAAAATCAACCCTGACTAGTGGACATTTAATGAGGTGGGCTAGAAGTCTTCACCTCCTCCTGCTGAGAACATGGCTTGGTCATGAGACTCAGCTGCATCCAACAATCTGGACCGAGGGATCCATCTCCAGCCATAAAGGTCTGGCTGGTTTTTCTTCTTCATGAGCTGGGTCACCCTAAACTCCAATGAAGGGGTACAAAGACAGGGGCTCCTTTCCTCAGGATAAGGACTCTTCCAGACTAGATTCTGTTTCTACTTTGAACAGATGCTAGGTCTCCTGGTTGGATGGGGTCCTGCCCAAGATTAAAGAGCATATTCCTTGAGGTCTAGGAGTAATGTGTCCTTCAGAGACTGGCTTTTTATAGGAGGTGGGCCTTAATGAGGAAATGGAGGAGAAAACCCTGGATCACAAATTAATAATTAGTTTTTAATATAACAGTGTAAAAAGTTATCTCACACATTGTCTAGAATGCATCGAACAAGAGCAGGAGGTCATATGACTGTGGGCTTTGTCATTGTCTAGGCTACATCTTTGAAATCTCCAATATGTTGTAAGACAGTATTTCCTAAATAGGGAATTTCCAAGAATAGAGACAGGAGATCTATGGGAGGTTATGAATTTTTTGAGACAACTAGTCACGCTGCTCTGCTTGCATCCTGGGCGTGATCTATTCCCTTGTATTCCACATTATTTTCTCATCCCTTGTCATCCTCTCTTTACTATTGCTTCATTTCAGTAATCATTCATCAAGCTGGATCTGCATGCAGGTCACTATGCCAAGTGCCAAGGAGAGGTCCAAGTTACCCTAGATAGGGTAACTGCCCTCATAGACCTTCCAACTTGAAAGGAGGATACAGCAAATATATAAATAATTTAACTTTCATGAATTTGTTGATCCCTCTTGTGATGCAAATTGCAATCTATCCATGCCTGCCTATTATGAGCAACTCTGATCCATCTCCTCTGACAAATCTGCATGAGACTCATGTGATGTGCCCAGGGTGCTTTCAATCTCTTGATATCACATGGATACCAAGGGACAGCACTAGTTATATCTCTCAAGTCCATCTTTTTTGTTCTGATCATGCATTTCTTAGATGATGGACCATTAGAGGGTGCCATAATGCATACAGTGCTGGGTCTAGAGGCAAGATGACTCATCTTCATGAGTTCAGCTCTGGTCTCAGACATTTGGTAGTTGTGTGACCCTGAGCAAGTCACTTAACCCTGTGTGCCTCAGTTTCCTCATCTGTAAAATGATCAATTCTTCAGACTGTAGTGTGCTATGACTTGTAGCCAAAAGAAACAGGAAAAATATCATAAACATAAAAATATTGAGAGAGAGACAGAGACAGACAGAGAGACAGAAAGACAGAGACACTGAGAGAGAGCTGGTCTGGAAGCCAGAGAGACCTGAGTTCAAGTCTTACCTTTAATGTATATTGTCTGGGTGACCCTGGGTAAGTCATTTAAAATCTCTGTGCTCTAGGCAACTTTCTGACTATAAGTCACAAAGTAGGTGCTGATCTACATTAGCAGAGGGCATTTCCTCACTAGGAATTCCTTGTCCCATTGAAATTATACATCCAATACAAAAATCCTGACGAAGATGGTAATGATGATGATAATGATGATAATTAGGAACAAGTAACCCAATTGGTAAGAGGGTGAAGAAAGATAATACATTTCTAAAAGCTCTTTAGGCTATTTGAAGATTAGACATTTGCTTCTTGAGTTGGAAGAAGTCTTACATAACTTGTAACTGGGAGAGATCAATCGATTTGACAATCAGCAAGAATTAATGAAGTGCCTACTATGTGTCAGGCACTGCACTAAATGTTGAGAAGACATACAAAAACCAAAATGGTGGCTACTTTCAATGAATTTACATTCTATCAGGAAAATAGCACACAACTACATACTTGAGATTTTCGGAAGTTCCCAATAGGGGAAGAGGGGCTGTGACTCCCAACCAGTAACTCTCATTCCTGGGTATTTTACCATCACAATATTTCAGTGAATCATGCAGCATTACCTTGGGAAAGAACATTATCCTCTGTCTAATCCAAACCATGCTCAAAACCATAACACCCTCTGTTTGACAAGTGTCCATCCAATTTTGTCTTAAAGACTTCCAAAATTCTTCACTTCCCGAGACAACTGCTTTGGGAATTTAGAAGGAAGTTATTCCTTAAAAGGAGCCTAAATTTGACTCTTGGCAATTCCTGCCAATTGTATCTGATTCTTACTCCTCATCAGTCTTCTAGATGACAGCCCATGTTTCCTATTAGTATTCTTCTGGGCTAGACATTCCCTTTTCCTTAACCAGTCTTCGTATGGCATGAGCTCAACCCTTTCGCCTTTCCTGTCTATTCCCCTCAACACTCTCTAGATTAATCAACATCTTCCTTAAAATGTGAAGCCCAAAATTGAACATGTCATTATTTACTTAAATTATTATTCCTCATTTTAATTCCCATATCAATTTATCTTTCAGTTACCAAGATCATCTCATTTCTGATGATACAACATATCTATATAGCTTGCATGAATTTATCTTATTGATATAAGCACTTCTTCCAGTGGGACAGATCCATGCCCTCTCATCCTTTACAATTCCTTCCCATGGTTCCCCTCTAATTTCTCTACCCAAAGGTGTCCATTAAACTCCCTGTGGAGTTTCCACAAGATCACTTGAGATGTTCTAGATATTAGTAAAGTATGCAGAGATATCTACCAGCTATCCTTTACTCTGGCTACATGGCTGCCTCCTCCACCCACTTCCTTTTCCAGCCATATTTGGAGGCAATAGGTGTAGTGGAAAGAGTTCTGAACTTGGAGTCATAGGACCTGGGTTCAAATTCTCTTCCTGCTACTAAGTGTGAACTTAGCCAGGAGTGGGGAAATTGTGGCCTCAAGGTCACATGTGGCCCTCTAGGTCCTCAAGTGTGGTCCTTTGGTTGAATTCCTTAAGGCGATTTGTTCTATGAAGTTTGGATTCAGTCAAAGGGCCACACCTGAGAACCTAGAGGGCCACATGTGGCCATGAGGCCACAGGTTCCCCACCCCTGAGGCAATTCACAATTTCTCTGAGCTTCTGTTTCCTCATCTGTAAAATTAGTTTGGACTAGATAACCTCTGAGTTCCCTTCTAGCTCTGGATCCATGATCTTCTCTGGCATAATTCTTTGTTAGTAATAGGTTATACTCTATCCACTACTACTATTGCTGTTAGTGTGACCCATGATTTTCATTCATCAGATTCTGTGGCATTCCATAATTCGTAGCCTCACTAGAAAAGTACTGATGTTAAAAAGATGCCCCCTTCCCATCTTTTGTGATACAAATTTCAGAAATTCAGGACACTTTTTATAGAGTCTTCAGAGGTTTTCTCAGTTCCTTAAATATATCTACTTTTCCATTAAGAGATACTGAGTCCCATTTGTATCCCGAGCCAATTTTTCAGGCTAGGAGCAATGGCCCCTCTAATCTTGCATTAAAAAATAAAGCTGCCCTTTGGTTGCTGCTAGAGAGTACTCTTAGTCTTCTGTCTCTGGGGCCATCAAGTGTTTCTTTTTCCTTAGTGCTTCCTTGTCCCTTCATAGCACAAGTTTTCTCATCTGCCATCACCTTAGAACACACAGCTCATCTCTCATTGTCAAAGTCAGACATGGGAATTAATGAGGGTAGCTGGATGGGGCTATACAACTTGGGTGTGAAGGCTTAAGGAGTTTGGGGTCTCAAGGTGCAATTCAACATACGTACTCATAAATCTCCCTGGCAGCTCTGAAAGGGGAATTCAGAGAGAGACAGATGTCCATGAGGTCAAGCTTTCAGCAACAATTCAATTATAATCCATTCAATCCAGAAAAGTAATTCTCCAAAGAGTACTGTTTAACCACCAGCCCATCCCACTTACTTATTTAGGCTATGGGAAAGAAAAGAAAAAAAAAGCCCTCCCCAAACAGCATCCCCCCAACTCTTAAGGACTGTTTATGTCAATACCTGTTCCATGTGGCCCATTATCTTAGTTCTTTGCTAAAGACCTAGAGGGATAAACATAAAATTCATTGTACAAATTGTACAAAAAAAATGTACATTGTACAAAAAATGTACACAACTTCACTGACATTGGGGAGGAGAAGGAATGTTATCTCTAGATGGTACCAATGAATAGAGTGCTAGACTTGGAGTCAGCAAGTTCTGAGTTCAGATCTTGACACAGATACTTACTAGTTGTGGTGTGAGCCTGGGCAAGTCATTTTAACTCTGAGCCTCAGTTTCCTCATCTGTAATATCACCAAATTCTCAGGGTTGTTGTGAGGATCAAATGAGAGATATGTAAAGTGCTTTGTAACCCTTAAAGTGCTATGTAAATGTTATATGTTACTAATAATATTTTGCTACCAATTAATTAAAGCATTAGTTATTAATGTAGATTGTCAATAATTGGTGTTTTATTCATACTGATTATTATGTTTTATTCCTTACATTCTTATTATTATAGGTACCTTAAGGTCATAGGGCAGGTTTTAACCTAGCATTGAATAATATTTCCAAATGTAAATAGATCTTTTGTAGCTGGTATTCAAAGTAATACATACAAGGGGCAGCTAGGTGGCACATTGGATAGAGCACCAGCCCTGAAGTCAGGAGGACCTGAACTCAAATCCGGCCTTAGACCAAACACTTGACACTTACTAGCTGTGTGACCCTAGGCAAGTCACTTAACCCCAATTGCCTAAAAAAAAAAAAGACAAAGTAATACATACTGAATAACAGCTCCCATCGTGGTGAAGTGGGAAGAAGACTAGACTTGGAGTCCAAAGTCCAAATTCCAAGTTCAAATCTTGGCACTGTCACTGAGGATCACAGGCTCATAGAATAAGCTAGAAGGGGCCTTAGGGGCCATCTAGTCCAATCTCTTCTTTTTATAGATGAGGAACTGAGGCCCAGAAAAGTTTAATGACCTATCCAAGATCACATAGTAAGGATCAAGTAAGATTATAGCTGTAAGCAGCTAGATGGTTCATTGAATAGAGCTCTGGTCCTAGAGTCAGGAAACCCTTAGTTTAAATCCTACCTCAGACATGCAAACTGTGTGACCCTGGACAAATCATTTACCTTCACTTAGCCTCAGTTTCCTCATCTGTAAAATGGGAATGACAAAACCACTTACATCACAGGATTGTTGTGAGGATCAAATGAATAAAAATTTGCAAACCTTAAAGTGCTTTATAAATTCTAAGTATTATTATTATTATTATATTAAGTAAATTGCTTTGCATTCTCTTTATATATGTATATAATATACATAAAATACATGATAAAATATATAAATACATGTAACTATAAAAATGCTAGCAATTTTTAAATAAGTGCTTTGCATCTCTTTATGTATGTAATATACATTAAAACATATTAAAACATCAATATATGTAGCTCTATAAATCTTAGTTATTATTAATAAGTGGCAAAATTCCAAGATTCCTTCTAGATCTAACCTGTGACTTAAAGACTTCCCTCATAACTTCCCTGGGAAATAGGCATTGCAAGTATTACCATCCCCATTTTGTAGATAAGGAAACTGAGGGTTAGAAGGGTAAAGTGACATTCCTGTAGTCACAGAACTAATTAATGACAGTGGGAACTGGAACTCAGTTTCCTGAAACCCAATGCCTCTCTCCACTCTACTCCTAGTGATGAATGAAGATGTTTTCCTTTAATAATTCAAGATCGAATGGAAGGTTGATTGGCATCAACTGTGGTTTGTGTGTCTTCTCTTTTTTGTTTTTCTCATAAAGGGTTGCTTCTGCTGGGGCTATTTTTTTTGTTTTTGTTTTTTGTTTTTTTTGTTTTTAGGCAATTGGGGTTAAGTGACTTGCCCAGGGTCACACAGCTAGTAAGTAAGTGTCAAGTGTTTGGTCTGAGGCCAGATTTGAACTCAGGTCCTCCTGACTTCAGGGCTAGTGCTCTATCCACTGCACCATGTAGCTGCCCCTGGGGCTTATTTTCAGAGCAGAATATGTATTTTAAAAAAATAATTCTAATGCTGATTCTTCTGTTCAGATCCTGTCCCCGCTGTCGGACGCCATCCTGGCTGAGAAGACGGTGACTGTATTGGATGAGAAAGTGACAATCACTGACCTGGGGGTCCAGCTGGTGACTGGGCTCTCCCTCTCCTTGCAGCTCAGCCCAGGGAGCAACCGAGCAATCTTTGCCACCTCCATAGGGCAGGAGCTACTGCAGATGCCTAAGCAGGTACCAGGGCCCCTGGTCGTTTTATGGACCAACAGCTCCATGATACAGCCTGACTAGACCCTCCCTACCCCCTAACACTACAGGTGTTCAAGAGGCGGCTGCCAGAAAGGTTGTAAGGGGGAATGAAGCATGGAACAGGCCAGTGTCTCCCTTTTCCAGGCAATCTTCCAAGTAGCTGCCAAATGACCATTCTTAAGTCACAGATTTGACCATCTCACTCCCCCACTGAAAACATTTTGCTGGAAAACTAGATCATTATGTTAGTTCCCAGTCATTTTCAAACCATGGCATCATACCACCATCATCAACCCCTTTTTTAAACTCTCCTTTACACTTTATATTCTCCTATTAGAATGTAAGCTTATCAGGGGCAAGGATTGTCTCCCTCCCTTTTATTAGGATTGCCAGTATTTTGCAGAGTTCCTGACACATACTAAGTGCTTAATAAATACTTTTCCATTCAGTCATTCACTCATCCATCTGTTTTTTCTTCAGTTTTGCCTCTAGGACAGAATATCAAGTCATCAAGCATTATTACACACTATATATCAGAGTTGCCCTCAAGGGGCTCACAATCTAATGGGGGAAGCAGCATGCAAACAACTGTGTGCATATTGTACATACATACACATGCACACAGAAACTCATATAACATATTTACATAGAATATATTTATGTATTTCTAAACATAAATATACACACACACAGAGGGGTGAGCTGGTAAATGTTGAACAACTATGTAACAAATGTGCATGACAATTTAAATATTAAATTAAAATTGCATGAACACTCTCTTAAATCTAGACAATCAACCGAACAATAAATTAAGCTTTTATTTGTACCATTTGCCAATTTCTGAGGTATAAATGCCCACCTTGAAAATGTGATGATTGTAAGCCAATTCAAGCTGGCACCAGCAAAATTATATATGTATGTGTGTGTGAAAAAAATAGGTAGAGATAGAAATGTGTGTATATGTATGTGTATATATGTTTATGTGTATGTGTACAATGTGACATGTATCCGGTCACCATGATCACACACACATACATGTATACATTCATATCTGCATCTACATATTGTAATAAGCATATGCTGTAAGTGTAATAAATAATATATACCCGTATGTGTATAAATAAATTAGGAGTAATCCTAGAAAGTCTTCTTGCATAAACTCCTTAAGAGGCCTTTGCAATCTGGCTCTGGCCTAACCTTCCATAAGACTTCACGTTACTCCCCTTAGCACACTCTTTGTTCTAGCTAGACTTGCCTACTAGCTCTTCCCCCACTTTGATAAACCATCTCTTGCACCAAGGTGCCTAGACCAGGGTTGACCCCATCACTTGGAATGTACTCCCTCCACTTTTCAGAATGCTTAGCTTCCTTCAGTCTTCATCTCAGGAGCCCCTTCTGTGAAATCGTGCCTCCTACACAAAATTGTTTTTCCTGATTGCCTGGGTTGTGGATGATCTTTTCCTCCTGAAATCACGCCGCATATATTCATCTAGCCTAGTCCCACCCCCAACTCCTTCTGTAGAATGTAAGGTTCTTGAGGGTAAAGGTCTGTTCCATTGTTTTTGTTGTGGTTTTTGGTCACCCAAGTTTCTAGCCCAGTGTCTTGCAAATAATAAGCACTTGGTGGCCATATACCAGGTACTCAAAGGTTTGCAAAACATTTATCATCCATTATTTCATTTGAGCCTCAATAGGACTCTGTGAGGTTGGAAATCTTACTATTGCCATTTTGCAACTGAGGATACTGAGGCTGAGAGTGGTTATGAGACTGATTAAGGGTCACACAGTTCACAAGTGTCAGAGGCAGGATTTGAACCCAAGGCATCTTGAGTATTGTTGAATGGTCTCAATGACTACTCACCCTTCTTGCTTAAGATTCTGTGAATCCCAATGCCAGCTGATTCTCCCTTAGGTCTTTCCCCAGGCACCTCATCTATCTTCCCCTAGGCTCTAGTAGGTTGAAGCTTTCTGCTACTGTTCCTTCAGGGAGGAGTATCAGGTAGTAAGAAACTGGCACCTGAAAAGCATGAACCTCCTACCCATTTTGCTGTGCCCACTGAGTGCCCTCTGACCAGGTGTTTGCTAATCTTCCTTTGCTCTGGTTAAGCTTATTGGCTTTTCAGGCAGTGGCTGCCATCCAAAAAACACTTGAGTGTCAATGATCTCTGTAACTGATCAGAATTCTTACTGAGGGCCAGCCATAGCCCTTCTGAGAGATCCAAGTTATAGATCCCAAGTGAGAAATAGAAAGTGAGGCCATGTTTACTAGGTGATAAAGATCTGCTACCTATTTGTTGTCTGGGAAGAGTTAAGAAAGTGATGTGCCTTGGCCAGAAACCAGGCCAGTACACTAATCCATTCCTGACATAAAGAACTAAACTTGAAATCTCTTCCAGAGTTGGTTTGATGGTATTTACACCCAGCATGCAACTTGGCTCTGACATTTCAGTTGCAAAGAATCAAAAATGCATTTGAATTGCTTCTCTAATTTCTTGTTGAGCTCTAACTATGGTGGTATGACAAGGGCTTTGCCCACTAGGGATGCCCATGTCAGAGAGCACCAAAGGTACTTTTAGCCCTTTAGTAACATAGAAAGAACTATATTATTTATTGTAGGATTGTAGGTATAGAGCTAGAAGAGAACTCAGAGCTCACCTAGTCTAATCCCCCTCATTTTACAGATGAGGAAACTGAAGCCCAGATAAGTTAAATAACTAATCTTCACTTCTTGGCTTCCCTGACGTCCTTCAAATCCCAGCTAAAACCTTACATTCTATAAGAAATCTTTCCCAATCCCCATTAATGCTTACACCTCCCCTTTGAGGTTAGCTCCAATTTATCTTGTATTTATCTTGTTTGCACATGGTTGTCTGCATGTTATCTCCCCACTAAACCGTGAGCCCCTTGAGATTAGGGACTCTGTTTTTAACCTTTCTTTGCATCCCTTGTGCTTAGTTTAGTGTCTGGCATATAGTAGGCACTTAATAAATGCTTGACAACTTGACTGGTCACAGGTGCCCCACCCCTGCCCTAGAGAGTTATTAATTGTATTGTAGTTGTTCAGTTGTTTCAATCATGTCCCCATTTGGGGTTTTCTTGGCAGAGATACTGGATTGGTTTACCATTTCCTTCTTCAGTTCACGTTATAGATGAGGAAACTGAGACAAGCAGGGTTAAGTGACTTGCCCAAGGTCACACAGCTACTGAATATCTGAAGTCAGATTTGAACTCAGGTCTTCCTGACTCCAGGCCCAGTGCTCTATCCACCATGCCACCTAGCTGCCTATTAATTGTACATTCAATTTCACCAAGGCTCACTTTCTCCATCTATAAAATGGTGATAATAATAGTGCCTACCATATAGGATTGTTGGAAGGATCAAAGTAGATGATATGTAAACAGACATTCAAAGATGAGCACATGATCAATCTCAGCCAGAAGGGTGTCCTAGTTAAAAGTATAGAACCCCTGGAAATTGATGACTATTATCTGCTCTGGCTAGGCCTGCCCAAGTGAGCAACTGATTCACCCAAAAGCCTTGAAAAGGCCAGTATTCCAAGAGGGACCAGGGAAACAAGTGAAAGTAACCCCCACTCTCCAGCCTATCATCAGCCCTAAGATGCCAAGTCTGCAGACAAAATGAAAGATAGCTCTAAATACGGCTGGTTTGATTGTTAGTGTCCACGAAAAGCACATAAACCCCGGGCTCTTACAGAATGTACTTCTGTGAGTACACAGTAGTCAAGACCTAATAAAGCCAGGAAACACAGCACCATGAGGGCATCGTCTCTCGGACTGGGTCCTCCGATGTTTGTTGTGAGTAATAAGTGGAACCTTTGTATTAAAGCAACTTATAAAATAATGTAGTAAATATTGTGTTTTTCTTTTCACTTAAACACATAACACTTGTAAATAACCCCAGTAACCAGTAATGCCTTTTGACATGTGATTTATTATCCTGCAAAAGCAGAAGCCATACAGCCCAGGGGACACATCTTTCTTTTAACACCTCCAGGAGAAACAAATCTTATTACCAAGTGTTTAAAACTGGCCATGTGTTTAATGTCTTCACAGAAATTCATATTCTTCCTTAGCCATGGTAGGTCTTGCCTTTTATTTCCACTGAGTAGGAGAGTTCACCCTTTGTATTTCTATTGTCTTGTGGCATGAGGGCCAGTCACTGGGAAAGAATCACACTGTTACGGAATCTCAGAGTTAGAAGGAACCTGAGAGATCACCTAGTCCAATGTATATATGGCATTCCCTCTTCTGCCTCCATGACTCTGTTCGATTTCTCCCCCGGCCCCACCTCCATCCCAAACATTCACACCTGCCTTTCTGGAAATGAAATCTACTTCCTCCTCAATTCTACCTCTTATAATTTTTCACTCCCTTCTAAACAAAGCTTACGTTTCACCTCTTTATGTGATACCTTTCCAGATCCCCTCAGTTATTAGCAATATTCCCCACCTTGAAATTACTTTGTTATTTTGTATATACTTCGTATTTACTGACTTGTGTACTTATTATATTTCCCGATCCCGATGGACTGGAGACTCCTTGATGAGAAGGACTTTTTTTTTCCTTTGAATCCAAAGTGCTTACCAAGATGTCTTAATAATAATAATCAACACTTAATAAATGTTTGTTGAATTAGAACAGATTGGATTGGATTGGGTTTGGTGAGGATGGTTTGGGTTGGATTGGACTGGGTTGGGATGGGTTGAGGTGGATTAGTATCCCATCTATACCATCATCAGCAAGTGGTCCTCCAGAGTTAGAAGACCTCCAGTGAGAGGTAATCTACTCTAGGCAGCCACTCCCACAATCTGATTACTCCAGTTATTAGAAAATTGGTCCTGCCTCAAATTTAAAATGGACTTTCCCCAACTCCTACTCACTACTCCTAGCTTTGTCCTCTGGAGGTAGGTCCTTGAGGCTCGAGCGTCAGTAAGATTTCTTTTTTTGTAATTTGTATGTGTGCTTTATTAACAGGAAGCTGCCATAAGTTGCTGGATCCAATTCAGTGATGGCTCAGTCATGCCCTTGGATATTTATGACATAAAGGACTTCTCTCTGATGGTGACATCCCTTGATGAAAAGGTGGTCTCCATCCACCAAGACTCCACATTCAAATGGCCTGTTATTACTGCTGAAATGGAGGAAGGGCAGGGTGCCCTGGTGAAGGTGGAAATGGTGATTAGTGAATCATGCCAGAAGTCTAAGAGGAAGAGTGTGCTGGCTGTTGGGACGGGAAATATCAAAGTTAAGTTTGGCCAGAATGATGCCAACCCCAACACCAGTGACAGCAGACATGGGGGAAGGGGTCACATGGAAACCCATGCCAGTGACAGGAGGTTTAAAACAACCTGGCAAGAAAGAATGAGGCCAGATGGGCAGTTTTTCAGCAATTTCTCCATGGACCGTATGGAAGGCAGGGGAGCCACAACAGACAGATCCATCTTCTGGAAGAAGAATAAACAAGAAAATCTTTTAGATGATAATAACCACCTACAAACCATCCCCATGGACTTTACCAGCTTCCCTGTCCAAGTTGATCTCCCAAGGAACAATGGAGAGACAGAGGAGAATGACCTACTCCAAACACCCCGGGGCTTAAGTGACTTAGAGATTGGGATGTATGCTCTGTTGGGTGTCTTCTGCCTTGCTATTTTGGTCTTCTTAATTAACTGTGTGACCTTTGCATTGAAATACAGGCATAAGCAGGTTCCTTTCGAGGAGCAAGAGGGCATGAGTCATTCACACGATTGGGTGGGATTAAGTAACCGGACAGAACTTTTGGAGAATCAACTGAATTTTCCCTCCCCGCAGGAAGAGCAGATCACTGCCATTGACCGAGGGTTAGATTTTGAGGAGAGTAAGTATCTCCTCAACACAAACTCCCAAAAGAGTCTTAATGGTCAGGTTTTCAAGTCTTCAGAATCTCCATTTGCTGATGGGAAAGACCAGAAAAGTGAGCCCACAGCTTCCCCTACCTCTAAGCGAAAAAGGGTGAAATTTACCACCTTCACCACCATTTCCTCAGATGAAGGATGCCCCACGGTCAACTCCATCCTGATGAGCAGTGTGGATGACATCAAATGGGTTTGCCAAGATATGGATCTGGGAGAATGTAAAGAACTGACAAACTACATGGAAAGATTACATGAAAAGGTGTAATGGGATATGAGGGAACATTTGCTTTTCTGCTCACCTTCTGCCTTTAATTTGGGGTAGTGGGGCACAAAGACATCTCAGAAGGAAGTCAATTGGCAGGAAAAGAGAAGAGCAACATCTTCAGCTGAGGACCAGAAAACCACCTGAAGTCAGCAGGATGGAGTCCAGGAGTCAAAGTCCAGATAGGAATTCTCATTCCAAAAGTCTTATTCAAAGCTAGGTTTATTTGATGTCTGCCAAACTTGGCAGGATTTTCACAACTGGAGACAAAAATAAGATTTGATTTAATGAACTTTTCCAGGAAAGAACAATTTCTCTTCTTCTCTCTATCAATCTCTCTCTCTCTCTCTCTTTTTTTTCTTTTAAATAAATGTAGTTATTTGGATATTACAAAATCCAAGTAGCTCCCATACAGACTGGAGGAAAAAAAACAAGACAGGTTCAGTTTTTTTTTTAATGGATCAATGAAAGGAAGCACACCAGCTAAAATAACAGCAAAATATCTAGCCATGAACATTATTGATAATGGACAGAGGTTGGTTTCACACTAGACACTGAGAAGTGACTATTGTGACTTCATATCCCCCAGAGAATTAAGGGGGGGGGAATCTCCTTAGCAACCGAAAAGGCAGGCAATTATTGCCCCATAGAGAAAGGGGGAAAGCCTTCCAATAAGATGTAACCATATGTGTAATAAGATAACGAGAAATAAACTCCATGGGGTGCTTTGGAGTAGTCTTTAGTTTTTGAAGTAAGGGACAGTCACACTGGCATCAATTTACCAGACACAGAATTCTGATTAGGTTCAAAGAACCAGTTTCTTTTTAGCAAGCTCACTCCATCCATCTCTAACATTTCAATTTGTACACCTCATCCATAACCCTGCTATTCTATAAGGGTTGAGTCACTGTCATGGGGCACTTTACAGTCCTCAGTAAGGGTTTTCTGGGCTTCAGAGGTAGAATTAGGATGGGATGAGGGTGCCAAGGGTAGCTGGCATCTGCAGAGCTAGCTTCCTCCCTACAATGGACCTCTCAGTTGCCATCCCTGAAACTTCTGGTCCTCTGCATAGCATAACCACTCCAGTTGCTTGCCAGCCCCAGGGCTTGGGCTAAACTTTCTGGGGATCTGCACCCAATAGAAGCAAAATCTTCCTCTTCCAACCTTCCTACCCAGATGGATTTTCCTTGAGTAACAGAAATCCTAGTTACATCTCTGCTAAGTTGGGAAACCATCCTTGACCTTTCTCTATGTCCCTTCCCCCCCACCAAGCTCTGCAGCATTTCACAGGATTCATTCTACCAAGCCATCTGGAATCACTTGGTACTTGCTTCCTGTGTGGTTATTTTGATAAAGTAGCTGATTGGGTTTGGAAGGGAAGGATAAGCGTTATTCATGCTAAACTCAACATAATCTAACTCCCGTTACCTTTTAAGAAGAGATCACTGGGCTATTTCATTATCTATCTCTAAGTCTGCTCTCTGGTGTCTCATATCTGAAGACTTTCCCCATAGACACCAAGATGGGAAAGCTAGGTCTGAGAGTATAAATATTCAGGGAAAGAGGAGGAGAAACCCAGCACTTAATAAAAAAATTGTTTACCATGAAAGTCATTGTATTTCTTCCTTAGTTTAATCCAATTAGAATGTGAGTTCCTGGGGGGGGGGAGGAACTCTTTGTCTCCCTCCCCCTTTCTTTGTACCCCCAGAGCTTAGCACAGTGCCAGACATGTGATAAACACTTAATACATGTTTGTTGACTTAACTGATTACTGATTAAGATAAACTTTCTGCTAGGCAGCAGAAAGACAAAGATGGAAGCAAACCTTAGTCCTTGCCCTCAGAAGCTCACAGTCTACTTGGAGGGATGCAATATGTCCATCAGGAAGGGTTATCATGGCAAGTTATTTCAAGAGGGAATGAGCACTGCCCACTTAGGGAAGAGGTGGGAATGAGGGGATGGAGTTGTTGTTAGGGATCAAAAAAGGAGTCCTTGACACCTGACCCAGTGAGTTGAAGGAAATTAGGAATCCTAAGAGGTGGGGGTGAAGATGAAGGAAAGTTTGTCCCCAAACTGGGGCTTCAATAGCCAGAAATCACCTGCTTCCAATCCTAAGTCTGACTAATTTGGTTTTGCTGCTTTTTAAACCCAGCACACATCTCCCAGGTTTTTTTTTTTTTGTTCAGTTACATCCTTATTTCTCTTTCACTCCTTATCACTGCCCCATTCAGCTCACTGCTCCTGCCCCTCTCCCATCACTTCCCTAGTCAGAATCCACTATACTTAGAATATATTGTAGATTGTAAGAATGTAATATATATTTATAAACATACTAACTGTAAATAAAATTTGCATTTGGTGGCTTCAGTTCTTCCCTCCTTTCTGCAGATTGTCCCCTGGAAGGGCTTGGCAGTCAGTTTTCAGAGAGCTATCCAAGGCTCTGGCTTTCAGTAAATGAAAATGCAGATTTAAGGATCCCCGCGCAATCTAATTACAAACCTTTACATCGTGTAATGCTGCTCTTCATGTGGAGAGGATGTTGACACCCGATCATAAAGTGCACTGTGCAGCAAGGCTCTCATTCTGAATGGGAAAGTATTTGCAAATAATCACGTGTGTACATCCCTACTAAAAGCCTGCTGAGTGTGCCTGAGATGACAGTAAGTGGTAGGTGGGCTGAGGCAGGTGCTGAAGCCCCTCAGTAAAGGGTCTGCCTGCCTAGAAGAAAGGGAGGTCTTCGGTATAAATTGGCACATTTGAATTTCTCAAATGAAGAAAGTGCGTACACCCAGACATGTGCCTTCCAGGGCATTTAGTGGGAAAGTACAACTTGGGAAGAGAACTCTTGGCCCAGATAGTGGATGGAGTGGAAATCATGGGGGCAGCTAGATGGTGCGATAGATACAGCACTGGGCCTGGAGTCAGAAGACCTGAGTTCAAATTTGGCCTCAGATACTTACTAGCTGTGTGACCCTGGCCCAGTCACTTAACCCCATTCACCTCAGTTTCCTGATCTATAAAATGAGTTGGAGAAGGAAATGACAAACCACTCCAGTACCTTTGCCAAGAAAACCTCAAATTGGGTCACTGAGAGTCAGACACGACTGAAACAACTGAACGACCAAACTGGAAATAATGCCAGATTTGTAGTCAGAGGACCCATGTTTGAAGCTCAGTTCTATTTCCTTCTCTATGAAAGCCAGGACAAATAATAAAATAACCTAGTATATTTATCTAAAATACTCTGTAATAACAAAATAATAATGAAAACTTACACTTACATAGAATTTTAAGGCTTGCAAAGCACTTTGCCTATATTATCTCGTTTGATCTTCATAATCCTGGGGGGGGCGGGGTAAGTGCTATTATTATCCTCTTTTCTCAGTTGAGGAAACTGAGGCTTAAAAAAGGTTCAGTGACTTTGCCAGGGTAAAGTGGCTGGTAAATATATGAGGCAGGATTTGAACTTGGATCTTCCTGATTCCAACTCCAGCACTCTATCCATTATGCCAGATTTTTTTGGTCAGTAACTGTAATTTCATTGGTGTGAAGAGTGCTTCTTGAGGAAAGTTCCTCCACCAATGCAGATCCAGACCTGTTCTACAACTTAAAGTATAAGATACTACAAAATGCAGACCAGTTGCCTATATACACGTAGCCTTAGAGTTAGGCAAGTCATTTTGCCTCTCTTTGCCTCAGTTTCCCTTTCTTAAAAATGAAAATATTTGACTAGATGTCTTCTGAGGTTCCTTCCAGCTCATATGTTACTATGTTGAATATGAAAGTGTGTGCCCTCTTTTAATAAAGAAATGTACCTCTCTCCCAAGAAATATTACATAGAGGCATGGTTTGGGAGAAGAACAGCAAGGTTTGGAAACAGAGGATCTGAGTTTGAATCCTGTCTCTACTACTTATTACCTGTATGACCTTTGATATGTCACTGAATATCCTTGGACTTCAGTTTCCTCATCTGTCAAATGACAGGTTGGACCAGATGACCTCTAAGGTCACTCTACAATTAAGTTAACTGAGGCAAGCAGAGGTTAAATGACCTTACAGGTCATCTAGTCCAACCCCCTCATTTGACAGATGAGGAAACTGAGGTTTAGAGAGATGTGGTGACACCCAAGGAAAAAAAAGTGTCAAAGCCAGGATTTGAACAAAGGTACTCTGACTCCAAATCCATTACTCTTTCCACCAAACCTCATTGTTATTTCTGCTCTTTGTCCTGTATTTACTTCCATTCGGTCATTCTAAAGCCACTTATCAAATGTTTGCTATGTGTAAAGGATTGTGTTCTCCTGACTCGTTCTGACAAAAGGTTGCTCTTTGGGTAGGAATATTTTTACATCCACTTTTACATTCAGAAACTCAAATTTCTGAAGTCAAGATTGGGACATAGCTGAATATCAGGTCATCTGAAAAAATCTGAGGATGGCAGTGAATTGTAAGCTTAGAAGGAGTCAATACTATGATAGAATATATAAAGATGTGTATGTATATACATATATATATATATATACAAAAAGTTAACATTCTCTTAGTTTGCATTGAGAAGCTTCCAGTCCAAGACAAAGAAAATGAGCAATGAACAGAAAGAGGTAAAGTTAAGCTTGACAGTCAGAACAACTTTCCTAACCATTTGAACTGTTCAAAACTGGTATAAACTGACTGAGGAGGTACTGAGCTCCCCTTCTCTGGAGGTGTTCCCATTGAGGTTTGATGACAACTTTTGAAGTAACATGTAGAAGAAAGTCTTTCTTGATTTTGACAAGGTGGCCTCTGAGACACTTTACAACTCTCAGTCTAAAACTCTATGATCCCTAAAGTCATTTCCAGCTCTAAATCCTATGAAAGCAAAATTCCAATAAATTGAAGGCTGGTTATGAAGATCTGGAGTCAAAATAGTTTCCAATTTGGATGAAAAAGCTAATACATAGTGACAATGGCTGATTCACTTTTTCCAGGTCACTAAGACACTGGAAAGGTTGGGCTTTCTTCCTTTTTTTCTTTCTTCCTCTCTCTCCCTCTCTCTTTCTCTCTCTCTCTCTCTCTCCCTCTCCCTCCCTCCCTTCCTTCCCCCCCTTTTTCTCTCTCTCTCTCTTTCTTTCTTTCCTTCTCTCTCTCCTCTCTTCCCCCCCCAAACTTGTAAAAGCACAGAATGTCATGTACTGGCCTCATGGGGAATGAAAGATTAAGGCCCTGTCTAGCAGAGAATGGTTGATGAAGAACAAAACTCACCATTAGACTTTTCCCAAAGTAACATGGCATAGGTTACCATGGAAGGTAATAGGTTCTCTCTTGGGTCTCCAGGCAAAAGTTGGATCACCCCTTTGGGGTTATGATGTCTTAAGAATTCTTGTTCAAGTATAGGATGGACACAAGATGGTAGCCAATATCCCTTCCAGCTCTGTTGTGATTCTGTGGTTGTCCAAAACAAGAACAAGTGGGTATAACAGTTGGAATTAGATGCGTACAGCTGAGAATAAAGCTAAAGTCTTGGAAGGGTCCTAATAAAATGTTCCCACACTCTGTCGATGTCATAGTTGTGTTTTGTTTCCATAGTCATAGAGGGATGATTGGATTTGAAACCAGGAGACATTGATCAAACCCTGCCTCTCATACTTATCTACGTGACCCTGGGTAAGTCACTCACTTCTCTCAAACTCAGTTTCCTCACCTATAAAATGGTGATAATAAGACCTGAAGCACTACCGGGTTGTAATGGAAATCAAATGAGAAAGCATTAAATGCTTAGTAATAGCAAGGTGGTGCCAGGCCTGGAGTCAAGAAGACTCTTCTTTTTTGAGTTCAAATCTGGCCTCAGATACTTACCAGCTGTGTGGCCCTGAGCAAGTCACTTAACCTTTTTTGCCTCAGTTTCCTCACCTGTAAAAGTGAGCTGGAGAAGTAAATGGCAAACTACTACAGTATCTTTGCCAAGAAAACCCCAAATGGGGTCAAGAGTCAAACTCAACCAAACAACAATAACAATCCTTAAAAATGTTGTTTGCAGAATCCCCAGTTGTGATGTTCTGTTGACAGGTTATGAATTTAAAGTACTAAATTTGAGTACTTAGGGGTCATGCCTATTCCTTATGAAGGTTAAACATGATAAAAGCAATGAAAAATTATGTAGTACTTTAAGGTGTGCGAAGCACATTATATATATTATTTCATTTGACCCTCACAACAACCCTGTGAAATAGATGTTGTTATCCCCATTTTATGGATGAGGAAACAGACAGAGTGGTGAAGTGGCTTGCCCAGGGTTACACAGTTAGGAAGCATCTAAGGCAGGAGTCACAGTCAGATTTTCCTGATTCCAAGTTCAGAGTTCTATACACTGTCATAGGTCAAGGGTCATAGGTCTAGGGCTGGGAGGAACCTTAAAGATAGTCTAGTACAACTTCCTAATTTTACTGATGAGAAAACTGAGATCCAGAGAAGTTGCCCAAAGTCACACTGCAAGTAAATACCAACGTCAGAATTTGAAGTCAGAGCTTATGACTTCAAGTCGAATGATTTCTGAAAACAATGCTGTATGATCCCATAAGGCACTTTCAATATTTCTTTAAGGATTTTTGCCAATCTCTGGAGAGTCACAGATCATTTGGTGGGAGGAACTATTCCTTTATTTGTTCAAATAGAGCCTGGAATATTGTGAAGGATGTTCAGGTACGAACTGAGGGACTGACTACACAGTAAGTTTCCTTCCACCTCTAAGTTTCTAATTTTAAGAAGAGACAGAGACAAAGATAGAGAGTCAGGGAAACAGAGACAGAGACAGAGAAAGGAAGAGAGAGGTAGATAGATATACTTTGGATATCTCATATACTTTGTATAAATTTTGTATTTGCTTATCTTTGTACAGTAGAATATTTACACTTACCCAACTAGATGATCCAGTGGCTAGGGCACTAGGCTTAGAGTCAAGACCTGAATTCAAATCCTACCTCAGACACTGACAAGCTGTGTGATTCTGGACAAGCCACTTAACTTCTCTCAGCCTCAATTTCCTCTACTGTAAAATGGGAATCATAATAGCACCTACCTCACAGCATTGTTGTGAAAATCAAATGAAATAATATTCGTCAAGCATTTAGCACAGTACCTGACATGTAGTAGTACTTAATAAATACTTGTTTCCTGCCTGTCTGCTCTCCTTCCCCAAGAAAAATGTAAACTCCCTGAAGGCAGGGATTGTTTTTGTCTTTCTTTGTATCTTCAGTGCCTAGCACATAGTAGAGGCTTATTGAAGACTTGTTGAATGAATGAATGAATGACTCCAAGAGGATGCTCAGTGGGAAATAAAACGCTGAGAAACACCCGAGGAATAGTTTTCACTTTTTCCAGGTCACTTGGACACTGGAAAGGCTGGACTTCTTTCCTTCCTTCCTTCTTTTCTTTTTTTCCTTTTCCTCCTTTCCTTCTTTCTTTCTCTCTCTTTCCCTTTCTTTCTCTCTTCTCTTTCTTCCCCTCTCTTCATTTCCCTCCCTTTTTCTTTCTCTCTCCCTCCCTCTCCCTCCATCTCTCCCTTCCTTCCTTCCTTTCTCTCTCTTTCTTTCTCTCTTTCTTTCTTTCTCCTTCTCCCTCCCCCACTCAACTTGGAAAAGCCCAGAATCCTCTGTACTACTCTCATGGAGAGTGACAGATTAAAGCTCTCTCCAGCAGCTACCTGGGAGGGCAAGCCCACATACAAGCAGCCATTCTTAAAAAGCTACAAATGAAAAGAACTTCGAGCCAAAAGGGAAGCAGCCCTAGTTAGCATGCCCCTGCTAAGGCCAATTTTTTCAGTGTTTCTCTCAGATCTTTCTTTGTCCTCCTGTTTCCCAATTACACTGACAGCTAGTGGGGAGCGTGGCTTCCAGCCAACTGAACCTCAGATTCATGGAACTAAAATGCAGAGGAGACCAGTGCGCAGCAGGCCTTCCATTTTCAGCTCTAATTAGTGGCCCTGGCAGTTAATTGAACTCATTGTGGCTTTAGGCTAGACTAATGGCTGAGTTTGGGTAAGTGACACGCACACCAGTTGGTATACTTGGCTCAAGAGGGAAGGTATTGAGGGCTCACTAAAGCCTGATAGGCCTTCCAGGAATGTATCTCATTGAACAAGAGCTTTTTGAGTTTAAGCCCTAGGCCTACACTTGGCTTCATACCTTGCACTGTGCAAATCAGGCTGTAGGAAGAAACTGGGGGAGGGAAATTTATTTTACTCTCTGCCCCCTCCCTCATGATAATTATAACTATTAATGAATGATGCTGTTAATGAATGATGCTGTTTGGCTTTTCACCAGATATAGGCATTATCTTCTCACTGCTTTCCAGTTATGCCCTTTGCCATCCTAACAATAATAATGCTTTGAAAAGATGCCTTGGGCTGATAATGGAAACTTCAAAGCAGACCCAGAATTCCAGAATCTCATAGCTGGAAGAAACCTCAGTGACTGGCTGGTTCAACCCATACTTTAACAAGAATTCCTTCTATATTAGCCCTGACAAGCGATCATCCAATCAGTACTCAAAGACAGTCAGTGAGAAGGGACCCAACATCTCTCAGAGTAGCCCATTTTCCCTTTGAAGGACTAGCATGGTGATGTAAGCTTAGATTTGCCTCTTTCTGAATTCTTCCCATTGTTCCCACTTTTGCCCTCTGGGGCCAAGCAGAAACAAACCTAACTACCCTTCAAAGAAGGGATCACCAAATACCTGAAGATAAGTTATTATGTCTCTCCTCGGACGTCTCCAGGCTAAATATTTCCAGTTCCTTCAACTGATCCTTATGGAATAAACTGAGACCCTTCACTAGCCAGTTTGTCTTCCTCTAGAGTGGCTCCTGCTTATGGCAGACGATACTCCAGATGAGATCAGGCAGAGACCATCTACCTTGGTCTGAATAGAAGCTGAAGATCAAACAAGATTTCCTTCAGCTGAATTCAATCAGTCAAACAATCCTCTAACTAACTTTTTAAATGCCTACTATATGCCAGGCAGGTACTGCGCTAGGAAATAGGGATACAAATACCAAAATGAAAGCTTTCCTACCCTTTAAGAGCTTATATTTGATAGGGGAAGATAACCCTTTATGCAAATATATACAAAACAAATTCAAGCCACTAGCAACTTGGAAGATCAGGAAAGGCATAAGAAGTAGCGTTTTAATTGGGCCTTAAGGAAAGCTAAGTATTCTAAGAGGTGGAGCTAGAGAAGGAGAACAGTAACAGGTATGAGGGACAGTCTGTGCAAAGGCATGGAGAGAAGAGATTGAAGATAGTCTACAAAGAACAGCAAGACCAGTTTGACTTGATCATAGATTCTAGCCTGAAGGAGAGAAATGTATAAGACTAGAAAGGTAGGTCAGGCTTTAAGCATCAAGAGAAGAAGCTTGTACTTGATCCTAGAGGTACTAAGGAGACACTGGAATTTCAACTCAATTCAAATAATTTATCTACTATGTCCAAGGCCCTGGGGGTGCAAAGACACAAGCAATCCCTGCCCTCTCGGAGCTTACCTTCACTAGGTGGCTACAACAAATGAAATCAATCAATTAATCAATAAACATTTATTAAGCATCTAAGCACTGGGGATACAAAAAGAGGCAAAAGATAGTCCCTGCCCTCTAGGGGGCTTACAATCTAATGGCTACATAAATATGTATGAGAAATATGATATAAATATGATATGATTATATGATATGAATATGAGAAATAAATATGAGGAATCACTACCTAAGAAGGATCTGAGAGAGCTTCATGGAAGATGTGGCACCTGTGCTGGGCCTTGAAGGAAGACAGAGATTCTGGGGGACAGGGATAAAGATGGAGGTACATTGCAGCCATTGGGTACAACCTGGACAAAAATTCCAGCCAGTGGGTACAACCTGGATAAAAGCCTGGAGGAGGGAAATGGAGTTCAGTACTTTAGCTGGGCTGGAATATAATCACCCTGTTTGTTTGCCTATCACACAACTGACTCATATTAAGCTTGCAGTCTGCTACAATTGTCATGATAGAATCTTTTCAGAGGAGCCTGCTCTCCCTTGGAGAAGAGGAGGGAAAGGAGGAAGGGGAGGAAGGAAAAAGGTCTGCATTCCATTCTAGAACTTAACTCTAAGGTCAGAGCTCCAGGAGGACCCAAGGGAGTACTCATACTTTGGATAGCTAGAATGGTGATGAAATTTTTCACAACACAATGTTTAAATTCACCTCTTTCTGAGGGACAAAAAGTCCTTCCTTGGAAGAATTTACCATTCAATAGGGAAGATAAAAGATTGGCGCCAATTCTATAAAGCTACAATGGAAAAAGAGAACTTTCAGCTGGGATGATCAGAATTTGGAGTCAATAGGCATGGGTTCATCACCATATCAATAAGCATTTATTAAGTGTGTGCCCTGCATGGAACAAGGTTCACAGACCATAAATCTCTAAAGAATTTCAGAGTCCATATAGAATGATTCTCTCTTTTACAAATGAAGAAACTGAGTCCCAGAAACATGCCCAAAATCACTCAGATGGTATGAGAGAAAGGATTCAAAGCCAGTCCTCTGACTCCAGAGCCAGGGATTTTGTTACTGTACCACTGATGGGTATGGACCCATCATTCAGTTTCAGAAGCCAAGACCTTTGCCTCTTTCACCAAAAGGAATTTGGTTCCCATTTGTCTATGGACCCCAGGAAACCCTTGAACTTTTTTATGGTCTCTGGTTCCTTATAGACTCCCCTTATCTCCCTTTAAAAGCCCTGGCCCCACCTTTTGATCTTATGTGAATGCCTTTCAAACTTCTACCTTCCAGTTCTCTTCATTATCTATTCCCATTGTTTATTCAATCTCTCAGACTTTCCAATCAGAATTCTCATCTAGAACCTTTTCCCAACCACCACCCCCCCCCCCGCCCCCGGCCACCCAAAGTTACTTTAGTATATATAAGATCCACCCTGGTCCCTATTCAAACACTGAGATTTTTTCATGCCCAAAAGGCTGAGACTGTCTCATGCCTGCTCATCCCTACAGCGTTACTAATATTCAGATTCCTTAAGAGACTGGCTTATATGTTTTATCTCTAATAAATTTTTTCTCTGGCTGGAAGAAGATTTGAGTTGAATGCTTTCAGGCAGGGTCGAGCACCGCGACCTTGGGGTGCCTCTGTGCACCTAGGAGCACCCCAAACCTCTAGACCTCTTCACCACCATTCAAGTTCCTAGTCTGTCATTTACTAGTTGAATAATTCTGGAAAAGTCACTTCATCTCTCTGAGCCTCAGTTTCCTCATCTGTAAAAGAAATATGATAATACTTTTATGCTCTATTTCCCAAAGCTGTACTCTCTAAAATATGCCACCCAGAACAGAACATGGTAGTCCAAATATAGGGGGTTTAGTAGCCAGCAAGCTCAATATGAATCAATGACACGGGAGCCAAAAAGACTTGTGTGGACTTGGTCTTCCTTTAAGAGAATCACAGCATCCAGGAATATGGAGGTGATGTTCTCATTGTCCTCTCCTCTGGTCAGACCACATCTGGGGTATGATATTTAGTTCTGGGTGTCCCATTTAAGGCAGAGCATTAGACTGTGAGCTCCTTGAGATCAAGTACTAACCTTTACCTCTCTTTGTATCCTTAACTTTTAGCCCAGTGGCCAATATATAGGAAGTACTTAATAAATGCATGTTTGTTGACTGACTGACAAACTGTAGGGAGTCCAGGGGAAGGCCAGTCAGGATAATGAAAGGCGTCATGATCATCCCATATAAAAATCAGATAAAGAACTAGAAAAGAGAAGTAGAGAGATGGAAATAGAAGGCGATGTGGTACGACACGGTAGCTATCCTCAAGTATCAGAAGAGCTGAAAGAAGGATTCAACTTGTTATCTTTGGCCTTCTGGGTAATTTGCCAAGAGCAGTGGATCGAAGTTGCAGGAAGCAGATTTAGGCTAGACTTCAGGAAGAATTTCCTAACAATTAGAGTGGTAAATGTGGCATACAGCCTCAGTAAGCTGTGAGCTCTCCCTCCCTGAGGCCCTTGAGAAAAGACTGGATGACCACTGGCTGGGTGTGGCCTACAATCTATTTCATTAGATTGGGAGCTTCTTGAGGGCAAGGATTGTCTCTTGTCTTTCTTGGTATCCCCAGAGCTTAGCATAGTGCCTGGCACATAGTAGGTGCTTAATAATTGTTTATTGACTGTGTTGTAGAAAGAATCCTTGTTCAAAAACAGGATTTGGACAAGATAGATGGCCTCTGGGCACCCCTGCCAACCCAGAGATTCTCTGAGATTTGGTGAGCTAACTTTGAGAGAGCAGAGATGGTGCAAACCTGGGTGGGGAAGCTGAATGGGCCCAGTAACTATAGAAACTATTTTCACACTTGGTCTGAGTAATAGATGAGATGGAAATTAAATGCAGCGGTGGAGCCAGGCCCTGGAGGCCTGTTAGTAGAACAGCGTCTGTGAGCATCTTGTCCCTCCTCCCTCTGCCTAATTCTCTGGGCTCAGATAGGACTTTGGCAATCAATCATTAGCCTGCTCTGTGAAGAATACTGAGACAATTCGAATCTGCATGTGGTGGCATCCTCAGGACTTTCTCTAGCTCCCATCAGGAAAGCTCAACAACTCGAGTTTCTTTGTTTGTTTGTTTTAAGAGAAAACCGATTGAGTGTAAAGAGCATTGGGGGATAGGGAGCAGTTGGCCATTCTGTGACCTGGCAAAGGAGCAAAGCCGCGTGAGGCCAAATCTTCACCTGCTCAGGGTGTACAACAGAATGAATTAATGGTCACAGGATCAGCAGTTCTGACCTAGAAGACATCTTGGATCAATTGATTAATACTAATGATTGATTAATCAATAAACATCTATTAAGCACCTACTATGTGCCAGGCACTGTGCTAAGCACAAGGCACCTTAAAGATCCAAGACCTTCATTTTAAATAGAGGTCCAGAGAGGTGAGATTACTGTTCCAAAGTCTCATGTCTTCTTTTTTTTTTTTAATAGTATTTAATTTTTTCCAATTACATGTAAAGATAATTTTTAACATTCATGTTTTTACAAAAATTTCCAAATTTTCTCCCTCCCCCCTCCCTAAGATGGTAAGCAATTTGATATAGGTTATATATGTCTCACATCTTCTAAACAACAGATCTGGGATTATTTTGGTCTTCTCAGTAACATATTCAAATGTAGAGGGAAAGTGGATGACCACTGGCTGGGTCTAAAAGACATGGGATGTCTTTCTTCTCTGAAAGGCAATGAACCTGTTTTATACACCTCTATACTCTCCTTCTTCCTACCCCAATAGGGTCTAATACACTGTTGGGCCCCTAAGAAAGAAATGAACATTCCTCCTTTTCAGAGTAAGTCCACTCTGACTTGACAGTTAGATAGCTCAGTGGGTAGAGGACTGGGTCTGCAGTCAGTAAGACCTGAGTTTAAATATGGCCTCAGATACTTACGAGATGTAAGACCCTGGGCAAGTCACTTAGCCTCTGTCTGCTTCAGTTCCCTCAACCATAAAATGGAGATAAGAAAAAGCAGCTATTTCCCAGGATTGTTGTGAGGTTCAAATGAGATAATAATTGTAAAGAGCTTAGCACAGTGCTATATAAATGTTTGTTATTATCATTATTATTATTGAGTGTAGTGGGTCCTGGATTCAAGAAAGACCTGAGTTAGAATCCTACTTCAGACACTTAATAGCTATGTGAGCCTGTTCCCTCATCTGTAAAATAGGGGTGATAATAGCACCCACCTCGCAAGGTTGTGGTGAGGTTCAAAGGAGATTATTTATGAAGTGCTTTGATGGGACCTATTCAGTTGTTTTCCATCATGTCCAACTCTTTGGCATCCCATTTGGAGTTTTCTTGGCAAAGATACTGGAGTGGTTCGCCCCTTCCTTCTCCAGTTCATTTTACAGATGAGGAAACTGAGGCAAGCAGGGTGAGGTGACTTGCCCAGGGTCACACAGCTTGTAAGTGTCTGAGGCCAGATTTGAACTCAGGAAGATGAGTCTTCTTGACTCCAGGCCCATGCTCTATGCACTTCACCACCCAATTGCCACATGGGACCTGTACCTCCCTGCTTATATTTTACCTCTAAATCAGTTGCTGTTTTCATTCATATATGTTTTATCTTCCCTACCACAGGCAAGATCTTATCCTTTAATCTTTTTGTAAGCACTCTGGGCCAGTCACCCAGCATCACATAAATACAAGATCTGACTTGGTAGGGACCTTGGGGCCATCCACTCCAACTATTACAGCAGGATCCCTGATAGAACATACCTGACTGATGTCCATCCAGCCTTAGTGCAGTGCACCCCTCCCAATCCTGCCACTGAGGCATTTTTTTCTGCTTTTATATACCTCTAATAGTTAGAAAGTGGTTTCCACCCCACCCCACCCCCACCTCATATCCACCAAGCAGTCAATTAGTCAACAAACATTTAGTCAGCAAGTGCCTACTATGCACCATTGGATTATGAGCTCCTTGAGGGCAGGGTCTGTCTTTTGCCTCTTTTTGTAACCTCAACACTTAGCATTTCATACTGGACACTCTCCAATTTATCAAAGTACTTTCCAAAGTGTGATACCTGGACAGCTAGGTAGTGCAGTGAATAGAGTGCCAGGCCCAGAGTCAGGAAGACATGAGTTCAAATTCTGCTTCAGACACCAACTATATGACCCTGGGGAAGTCACTTAACCCTGTTTGCCTCAGTTTCCTTATATGTAAAATAAACTGGAGAAGGAAATGGCAAACCTCTAGAGTATCTCTGACAAGAAAACCCCAAAAGGGGTCATGAAGAGTCAGACACAACCGAAAAATAACTGAACAACTGACACCTAGAACTGAACTCAGCACTGATGAGGGCAGCCTACAGGAGAGCTATCACCGCCCTAGTCCCCAAACACATGTCTCAATGCAGCCCAAGGCTGCCTTAGTGCTCTTGCCTGACATAGTACACAATATGCACATATAGAGCTTGCAGTCCACTGAGACCCCTAGATCTTTTTCAGGAGAACCCTTTCAGTAGCTGATCAATTACTACATCATTGCATTGTAATTTTCCTAATGGAAAAAAAAGGCTGGGGAGAAAAGGGTTGGGGGGAACCTTATCTAAGCAATGGAAAGCAGACTCTTCTAAGGTCTACAGGGGTAACTATTTCTGGCCAAGGGAGCCAGAACACATTTGACATCAAGAGAGGAGGAGCCGATAAAGTCTAATCTGGCCTCCCATGGAAAGTTTAGCAAAAGCATGTGCCCCTCCCATTGATTTGGTGACTGGGGAAAACTACCCCATTTTGGCTTGAAGATTAATTAGTCAACACTGCTAATCAGGGCTCCATTGTAGTTTGCAGCAACAGTCTGAGCCAAGAGTCTGGTTTTTCACGTGCTCTGCTGATAGCCTTGCTCTTTTTCTGGCTCATTACATGACCCCAAACAGCCCTAGATAGTCACAATAACAGCAGCATTATATACCATCTTAAGGTTTGCAAAGCATTTACATATACATATATATATATATATATATAAAATCTCATTTTATCTCTTCCTTAAAGTTAAGTGCTATTGTTATCTCCACTTTACAAGTGAGGAAACAGAGACCCTGAGAATTTAAGTGACTTACCCAGTGTCACACAGCTACAGTGTCTGAGGCAAGATTCAAACACAAATTTTCAGGACTCCAAGACCAGCACCCTATGAACTGGGCTCTATGAGAGACAAAGCTTCACTTCATTTGATTAGCCAGGGCTAATGTCCTCCCCTATCATGCCCCAAAGAGCATGGGCTTCCGAGTTCCAGAACCCACGGGACTAGAATCATAGAGTGACCACTGGAACATGCCTTAGTTGTGATTTTATTTTACCTTCTAGTTTTCCAAATGAGGAATCTGGGACCCAGAGGAATTCAGACTCTATCACCTGAGGTCACACTAATAGTAAGTAAGTGGCAGAAGTGGAATTTTTAGCCTAAAGCCTCTGATTCAAAATCCAGTAAGCTAGAAGGATCTTTAGGGGCTACCTCCTCCTACCACCTTACTTTATAAATTAAAAATAAAAACACCTGAAGGTAAGTGACTTACTCAGGGTCACCTAAGTTGTCAATAGCAGAAGGAAGACTAGAATTCATGGTTCCCTGACATTCCAACCCAGAACTCCTCCCATACTCTCTTGAATCTGCTATTTATTCTCTCTATGACCTTGGGAAAATTACTTCTCCATTCTGATCCTCTATGTCTCCATATTTATTTACTTACTTATTCATTTATCTATCTAGTTATTTATTATCTGTCTATCTCTTTTCCACTATTTTAAAACAGATTTTATTGGTATCTTTTATTGTTAATGCCTAGATTTCCTTGTCCTGGCATTTATAAAATAAAACCATTGGTCTGAATGATCTCTTCCTAGGTCCTTTCCAGCTCTAAGTCTATGATTCTATTTGTGTTCTCCCTTGGGGGAGCAATGGCTCTAGGTTCCTTTCCATACCTTGGACTCTGAGTTCCCCAAGAGAGCGGCTTTCTGCATCCCCATCCCTGCTGGCTTTCTGTTTCCAATAGGCTTTGAAGATGTCACTGTCAATGGTGATAAATGTGTAAAGGTTCGGCTGGAGGGAGTAGGGTGCTGAGACATTCTTCTCAGCTGTTTGTTCCACCTTCACAGATCCCTTTGCTTCTGCAAAGAGAACCACCTTCCCAGGAGATCTACTTATTGTTGCTTCTAAGAGCCCACAGCCTACGGCTAAGACAGCTTGAACATACTTTAGGATGGATTTGGGGACTGGCACACTATCATACCATCATCTTTAAGAGACCTTCCCTTGGCTAGTCTTTTGCAGTTGACTAGATACCTGCAGGTCCTTTCAGAAGAAGGAGGAGTCTTTCAAGAGGAGACAAGTCTGCTTAGTTTAGAGGAGATGAGTAGGCTTCTTTCACTTGTCTGACCCAAGCTGGACCCTGATCATCAAGGCCCATTCAGGAGCCATGGAACTCCAAGTCTAAGCCAGGATTTGAACCTACTCTTTCCTGACTCAGGGTTCAATCCCTTCTCCACTATTTCACACAGTAAACACAAGCCCCTCAAAGACAGGAACTCTTTTTTTCCTTGATAGCCTCAGCATCTAGCATAGTTCTTTGTGCAAAGTAGGATCTTTTTTTTTTTTTTGGCAAGGCAATGGGGTTAAGTGACTTGCCCAGGGTCACACAGTTAGTAAGTGTCAAAGGTCTGAGGCCATATTTGAACTCAGGTTCTCCTTATTCCAGGGTCTGTGCTCTATCCACTGTGCCACCTAGCTGCCCCCACGATAGGCTCTTAATAAATTTCTGTTGAACTGAACTATTTTAAGCATCTTGTTCCCTCTTTAATTAATTAACAAGCATTATTAAACACTTAATATGTGTCAGGGACTGTGCCACACACTGGAAATACAAACAAAAAATAAAATAAAATAAAATAGTCCCAACCTCAGAGAGCTTATTTTATATTAGGGGAAGAATGTGTACATTAATTAGTGTATAAAAAATAAGTCAATCAATAAGCATTTATTAGGTACCTATTATGTATTAGGAACTGTGCTGTGCAATAAGGATACAAAGACTGCTATGATGAAACAATCTCTTACCTCAAATAGTTTATATTCTAACATGGGAGACATCAAGTACATGTATAATTATAAAGAAAATAAATGTAGTTAGGTTTTCAAAATGCTTTACAAACATTGTTTCATTTGATCCTCACAAAAACTCTGGGAATTAGGTGCTATCATTATTCACATCTTATAGTTGAGGAAACTGAGACAGATGGAGGTTAAGTGACTTGCCCAGGGTCACACAGTATGTGTCTGAGGCTGGATTTGACCTCAGGTCTTCCTGACTCCAGGTCCAATGCTTTATCTCCCATGCCACTTTAAATGTGAGGTAGTTAAATGTAAATGTAGCCCATAAGATGATGGGCATCTTTACCCCAATTCTTATTCACACTGATAGTCACTTCACCCAGAACAAAAAGCTGCATCTCCTCCTCAGAGTTTGAGGAGCATCCCTCAGGGGCTGAAGTAACCCTTCTCTAATGCTATCAGTTTCAGCCTCCATTCCAGTGCCTTATTTCCCATAACAATCACTGGTGATTGGTGTCCTAGTTTCTTTTACTCAATTAACAATCAGCTAGGTGGTGCTGAAGAGGGGGGGTTTTAGGGTGCTTCTAGATGCACAGAGGCACCCCAAAATCATGGGAAAAAGCCCAGATCACGGTGCGGATCTGCCTGAATAAATTCAACTCAGATTTTCTTCCAGCCAGAGAAAAAGTTTATTAAAGATAAGCATATAGACTAGACTCCAAAGGAACCCAAACATCAGTGATCTAAATGGGGGGGTTAAGGTGGTCAGGTGACACTCATAAAGATGAGTGGTGTGAGGCAGTCTAGAAAGCTCAACGTCCGAGTGGGGGCTGGGGCTAAGGTGGTCAGGCCAGGTGACACCCGTTACAATAGGGCATGGGGTCTCATCCTCTAGGGGAATGAGAAATTCCCAGCATCTGAGTGGGGGCTAGGGTGGATAGGCCACGTGACACCCATGAGGATGCGTGGGCATGAGGGGTCTCAGCTTCTAGGCTTGAGAACATCTCAGCATCAGAATGGGGGAAAGGTGAGTCTTAACTACAGACTGGGGGAGGGGTCTAGGAGTGGCCAAGCACTTTGGAGTGATGGGAGGAGGGGTCTAAGGAGTGGCCAAGCAGTTTGGGGTGAGGGGAGGCAGGGCCTAGGGAGATCTGGATAGGCCAGCAAGCTGGGGTGAACGGGAGTCCTGGGTCCTGGACCTTGTGGCACCTAGGCTAGGATTAAGGGTGGCCAGAGGAGGGGGGGCGGGGTTGGTTGGGAAAAGAAAGGGTCCAGGTGAGAATTTCCATTTGGAATGTCTGAGGGATTGAAACAGACAATAAGAATAGATAATGAAAGGAGCTGGAAGGGGAAGTTTGCTTTCAAAGGGCTTTTAAAGGGAAATAAGGCAGTTTCTAAAACTTTAAGGTATTCCTGGGACCAGTAGACAACTGAAGCCAGGTTCTTTTTAGGGGCCAGGGAAGAAAGATGTCAAAGAGAGATAAGTGAGTCTACAAGGAATCTAAAAGTTTTAAGGTTTTTCTGGGAATTGTAGGTAAACCTCTTCAGTGCAATGGCTAAAGTACTGGGCCTGGAGTCAAGGAGATCTAAGTTCAAATCTGGCCTCAGACACTTACTAGCTATGTGACCCTGGGCAAGTCCCTTAATCCTCTTTGCCTCAGTTTCCTCATCTGTTAAATGAGCTGGAGAAGGAAATGACAAACTACCCCAGTGTCCCTGCCAAGAAAACTCCAAATGGGATCATGAAGAGTTAGACACAATTGAATAATAAGAGCATTTCCAGAGGGATATTTACTGAGAAGATATTTCAAGAACACAAGTATAAACATTTCCTCCCAACACTCTTCCCTTTACAATCTTAGTCCTTAGGAATAGACTTAAGCTTTTTAAAAGTTGCTACAAAGTACGTACCCCACCAAGTTCACTGCTGAACGCAACATAATGGATGGATGATTCCCTCCCTCTTATAGTATCCAGCATCTTGACTGTAGCATCAGTCCATTACCAGGCTGTGTCTCAGGCCTTCCTGGATGTCCTGGTGGACCAGGCTCAGATGGCTGAAAACTCTGGCCTGGACCCTTGCTTCCAGACCTCTGGCAGACTTTAGAAGCTCACAAGATCACACATAGTCTAATCCTCCCCATCTCCAGTATTGCTTCAACTAAGGCAGGATTCAAAGAAGCAAAAGCAGAGGTATGTGTTCATGAATTTAGATCAACCTGGGTGGAAAGAGTAGACTGCCCATGCTGGCACTCCTCCTCCACAGCCCCAGAAGGACCACAAGTGCATGGCTTCTCTGAGAAAGGGCCCAATGTCCCTTCTCCACATGGATGCCCACAGTGGCTCATCCGCCTCACTGAATGCCAGAGAAGGAAAAAAAAAAAGGTCCAGTTGCCTCTGACAGAAAAAGTTCTAGCTCAGCAACCAGTAAAAAATTCTTTTGTTTGCCATGTACTTAGCAGACAGAGAAACTGAGCACACAAGTCCTAGAATAGAGAATCAGGCTTTTCATTATGTGTCATCAGGCACTACCAGAAGCTAACTCACAAAGCCTCCCTATGTGATTTGGCAGCAAAATATACTGTATTTTCACTGAGGAAGAACCTCTCATCAGCCATTCTCCTGATACACAAGGTGGTTTGGGGAGAACAGGAAGGATGTCATATATATGGTGGTACTTGACCTGTAACTAGAAGAAAGAGAGGGATTCAATGAGAAGATAAGGAGGAGGCAGTACATTCCAGGCCTTTAGCCCTGCAGTGAAAAGGAATGGAAATGAGAGACAGAAGGCCATGTGAGAGCAGGAAGGAATCATATTCAGATAGGTTAGGCTAAGGAAACTGGACAGAATCTAGATTTGTTTCTAATTGATCAGTTGAGTTTTCCTGAAATTGAAGCAGCATCTTTCTAGTACATTCCTCAGACAAACCATCTGGAGGTAGGGAAGAGGGGAGGTGTAGGATGAGGAAGGGAAGAGAAGCCTCTACCATAACCAACTTGGCTGGATCCCAGAGTGTGCTCACGGGAGAATTGTACAAGGAGGCTGCCTCAGCTACCACCTAAACCAGTAAGGTGAGTTTCCCTGGGCTTATCCCGTGGTGACACTTGCCCCACTGCCCTCCTGCCTTGCCACCTGGTGCTGATTGTCTATGCCCAGGAGAGGTTGCAGATGCATGAGAGAAAGCAGGACCACCTGCTTCAAGGCTCCTCATTTGTAAGGCTACCCTGAGGATTCTCTAACAGGGACAATGAAAAGAGGGCAGTGAACCTTTGCCCTTCCAAAGACTCAGCCTTGCCTTTTGATCTTATTCAGATGCGCCTTCCTCCCTAGCCCTAAAAAGAACCTGGCTCCTGTTTGTCTACAGATTCCTAGAAAAACCTTAAAGTTTTAAATTCCTTATAAACTACCTTTATTTCCCTTTGAAAGCTCTCTTTATCTCCCTTTGAAAGCAAATTTCTACCTTCCAGTTCCCTTCATTATCTATTCTCATTGTCTGTTCAATCTCTAAGACCTTCCAAATGGAATTCTCACCACTTCCCAACCACCTCCCCCCCCTTCCTCTGGTCATCCAAAGTTACTTTAGTGTCAACTGGCCTTTCATTGTGGCTACACCCAATCTCCCCTCCATTGCTTTACCTCCCTATGGCCCCTGGCCATTTTCCACCCTTAATCCTAGCTAGGCTCCAGGACCCAGACGTTCTGTTCACCCCAGCTTACTAGCCACTCCCATCCAGATCTCCCTAGGCCCTTCCTCCCCTCACCCCAAACTACTTGGCCACTCCTAGATCCCTCCCACAGTCTTTCTGCATATAAGGTTCATCTTGTCTCTATTAAGATTCTGAGAATTTCTCATGCCCAAAGGCTGAGACTCTCACTTGTCCTTATGGGCATCACCTGGCCACCTTAGCCCTCATTCAGACACTGAGAACCTCTCAGGCCTAGAGGCTGAGACTCATGCCTGCTCATCCTCATGGGTGTCACCTGGCCTATATGTGATTTATCTTTAATAAACTTTTTCTCTGCCTGGAAGAAGATTTGGGTTGAATTCATTCAGGGAGACCCAGCGCCACGATCTTGGGGGGTCCGTTCGAGCAACCCAAACCTCTAGACCTCTTCAAACCCGATCAGTAAAACATTGGCACCACACCCCACTCCAGACTGGTACAGGTAGAATCTGTATGGGGTCAGTGATGAATTAACCTGTGCCAGCCTTTGGTCTGTCCTCACCGGGTTAATGGCTGCATCAGTGATGTTAACATATTCAGCATAGGCTGAAATGCTTCCCTTAACCTGACAGAGTCAGATAATGAGACCCATGTCACTGTCTCTGTTTGTTCATTCCAGGGAACTCTATTTGGCTCCAATCCCAAATAACTTTTTGGATGTTTAGATATATGGAGTATAACGAGAAATAAAACCAAGGACACCTTTCCTGACTTTCAGTAATTAAGTAGCAATCAAGAGCTCCAGTGAAAATTTTCCAATTTCTTTTATTAATGTGTTGGTTTCCAAAGACGACAATAATAAAAAGGAGAAAGAGGGAAGATAAAGGGAATATACATTTATTAAGCACCTACTGTGTGCCAGGCACTGTGCTAAGTGCTTCACAAATATTATTTCATAATGCAAATATAATCTAATAATAAGAAGAAGAGTAACATTTAAGTAAATATTAATACATAAATAATAATAAACAAAATAAAATGAGTAAATAATGAATTAAAAATAATGAATAAAAATGACAATATATAATAATAAGAAAAATAATAAATCAGATCATTTATGGATCCTAGAGGGATTCTGAGTTATTTGTATTAATTATTATTCTCCTGATCAAATGAATTTGTTCATCTTCTTGGTCGAGGTGGAAACAGGACGGGAGAGGAGCTAAGCAGACATAAATCAGTATTGGCATACAAGCATAGCATATATGAATCTAGAGTTGGAAGGACTTTAGTGGCCACCTGGATCAACCCCCTCATTCTACAAGGAGGAAGGATAGCCATTTGTTGCTAGTGCTAACGTATAACCAAGTGGAATTTAGAACAAAAGAACCAGGACAGAGGTCCCCAGCTCCCTTTGTTCCACTTGGCCCTGTTCACGTTGCCTGAAGGTGATTTGCTTAGTGAACAGGTACAGAAAGGTGAACACACTTGGAGGGCTGTGTTTGAAGCAGTACACATATAGGCAATGAGTGTAGCTCATGTCTCTAAAGCTGATGGTGTCAGGGGGCTACTTGCTTTGTCTGATAAGCTGATGACCATGTCCTTAGGTCCTTGGTTCCACATGTCAGCCTCTGAAGCTAGCTGTGTGACCTTGGGCAGATAGATCCCTTAACTCCCCAGGGCCCCAGATTCTCGTTTGTAAAATGAGTTGTTATTTAATCATTCTTCCAGTACTGTCTGACTTTTCATAAATCCTTTTGGGGTTTTCTTTATAAAGATACTGGAGCAGTTTGCCATTTCCTTCTCCAACTCATTGTACAGATGAATAACCTGAGAAAAGCAGGGTTAAATGACTTGCTCAGGGGCACACAGTGAGTGTCTGAGGCTAAATCTGAATTCAGGTCTTCCTGACTCCAGGTCTGATGCTCTACCCACTGTACCATCTAGTTGTGTCAAATCAGTTCCCTTCTAGCTCCTGCTCTAAAGCTCCTGATCCTTCCTTTGTCATGTACTCTTAGCAACAAAATCACTGCTCTTCCTAGCTTACTAATGTGGCAACTGAAGCCAAGAAAAGTGACTTACCCAAGGTCATGGGAAAATGGTGTACCTTGATGTCCCCATGTAGCATCCAGGGAATTAGTGATCAGAGTTATCTCAAGTAGATGTTGGGTGCCTTGATTTGGATTGGGTTGAAAAGAATCTAGAGAAAACTGGATCTGTATTTGAATCTTCCTTTCCTCCTCTAATTCTTACTAGCTGCAAAATCATGGGCAAGTCACTTAACTGTTCTAAGCCTCAGTGTAGTCATCTGAAAAATGGGTAGGTAAAATACACCTCACAGGTTTGCTGTGAGACTTAAAGGAAATAATGTATGTAAAAATCCTTTTCAAACCTTAAACTGATACATAAACATCAGCTTCTACTATGATTTAAATCTCTTATTATTATTATCTCTTGTACTAACTGTGCAAAGAGGAAGGATCTGTGTACATTGTTGGAAATGTGTCCATCTATTAAGGATGTGAATGACCTACACATACTGCATGTATCCTCTCTTCCCTTTAGGAACTACTGTCTAGGTGATCGGGGTGTTTTAAAGCAAAAGGACCCTGGGGTTGGTAGGGAGACAGCATTGTGTTTCGGCTAGAATACTAGACATAAGAATATGGAAGTTGTTGTTGTTATTGAGATGTATCTGACTCTTGGTGACCCCATTTGGGGTTTTCTTGGCAAAGATATTGGAGTTGTTTGCCATTTCCTTCTCCAGCTCATTTTACAGATGAGGAAACTGAGGCAAACAGAGTTAAATGATTTTCCTAGGGTCACCCAGCTAGTAAGTGTAAGAGGCCAAATTTAAACTCAGGTCCTCCTGACTCCAGAGCTGTTGCTCTACCTAGTGCACCATCTAGCTGTCCTAATATGAATATGGAAGACCTCAAAGCAAATTTTATCTCTGACATTGACTAGCTATAAGACCATGGGCAAGTCATTTAATTTTTATGCGTCTCAGTTCCCTATCTGTAAAATGGCAGTCATAATAGCATTTACCTCCCAGAGATGCTGTGAGGATGAAATGAAATGATAGTATTTATAAAGTACTTTGCAAACCTTAAGCACTACATAAATACTCACTGTTGTTGTCATTACATAATACTTTAAAGTTTGCAGATCATTTCATGTTTTCTTATACAAGCTTCACAAGAACCTTGGGAGGTAGGTGCTATAATTATCTTCATTGTACAGATAAGGAAACTGAGGCTTCTTCTTCTTCTTGTTAGGTTGTTTTTCAGTCAGATCTGACTCTTCATGATCCCATTTGGGGTTTTCTTGGCAGAGATACTGAAGTGGTTTGCCATTTCCTTCTCCAGCTCATTTTATAGATAAGAAACAGAGTTAAGTGACTTGCCCAGGGTCACACAGCTACTAAGTTTCTGAGTATGGATGTGAACTCAGGAAAAGGAATCTTTCTGATTCCAAGCCCAGCATTCCATTCACTCTGCCACCTAGCTGCAACTGAGGCTAAAGGAGATTAATTAACTTTTCCAGAGTCACACATCTAAGTAATGAGGGGGAAAAAATTGCCTTTAAAAGAGGAGGATGACTTGTCCAAGGTAACACAGTGGCAGAATTGGGCTGAGAGTTATAACTCGGGTAGGATGGACAGGGCCTCGCCCCAGGGCGTGAATATCTAAAGGATCATACTTCTCTCCTGGACTGATCCTGTAATTTGCTATCCCCGTGTCATTTCCCTACCTGTCCTCTCTCCCCCAATCTATACCACCCCGTGGAATAAACGAACAGGGACAGATTCTCTGGGAGATGAGCCTCTTATCTCCTAGCAAGCCTACATCAGACCAGAACAGATGATCTTCCGCTTTGATCCTCCTCCCTTCAACTGAATTTACCCTAGACACTAAAATTCCTACTACAGGCTTGGCCTGAAACTAAAAGCCATATAGCACCCCTACCAGTCACGTCCACTTTCCACAATCCCCTGGCTGCCATAAACAAGGTTTCTGCACTGGTTGGGAGGCTGGAAGAGATGATGTCACAGGTCTTTTCTCTAAATTCTGTGATTCTCTAGCTTTGATTTTCCACCCTTCATCTTCTGCCAGAAAGCCCAACTTCTGTCCCCTCCCTGGCCATTAATAAACGTTTACAGCTCACTGTTCATCCTTCCTCCCACCAGACCTAATCAATCGCTTCCCTCTTAGCATTTGGTATTCGTCTGCTTCTGCTGATCTGCAGAGTGGCGTTTTTTCAACAATAGCGTTAACCTACTGAGCCAAAATTCAGAATATTCTGCATTATTGAGCAGTCCGTAGTATTGGCTGACTTGTATACTAGCATTTACTTTTCACACAAGAGCAGAAGATGACTTACAAGTTATCTTCAATGACGTGTAATTTGTAACACCAATTTTGAGAGCTGGGGAAGGATTCCCTGCAGGCAGGTGGGTAGAGGGAAGAAGGAGAACACAGATAAGGGGCTCTAGCATGGGGAATGTCTGCAGGAGCAGCATCTTAGGTTCTATTGCTGCAGGTGGAGAGGGGACTGTTTCCTGGCTTTCAGTTAAATTCAAGATGTATTTATTAACTACCTACAATGGACTAGGCGCCATGCTAGACACTAGAAACACAAAAATGGAAAACAAAATAATACCTGCCCTAAAGATATCATGTTCTTTTGTAGAGGGTACACCATGCACACAGACAAGTAAATACAAATTATATTTTTGTTGATCAGTCATTTCAGTCATGTCTGACTCTTTGCAATTCCATTTGGGGTTTTCTTTGCAAAGATCCTAGAGTGGTTTGCTATTCAGATAGAGAGAGAGAGAGAGAGAGAGAGAGAGAGAGAGAGAGAGAGAGAAATAGATAGACATAGATATAGATGTAGATAGAGATAGAGAGAGAGAGATAGAGATATATAGATACATACACATATACATACATACACACACAAAGTATGAAATGGCAGAAAGAGTATTGGGTATGGAATCCAAATGAATAAATGAGTGAATGAAGGAATGAAACCCCTAGTGCCATGCTAATGGCTTAGGATAAAAATATATAAGTGAGACAGGATCTGCCTTCAAGAAGTTTATATTCTAATGGAGAGGATAATACATATAAGAGAGCAGCGGTCAAAGAAGAGAGTTACGGTCTAGGAGGTCACAAAGGTGGAACAGTAGGGCAGTCCATTAACAGCCTCCATCCAGAGGCCATGGTAGTCATGATTTAATTACTGTTCTCAAAGTAAGAGGTGAAAGGGAGAGGAGGAAGGAGGAAAAGGCAATGGAAAATATCTAAGGTGGAGGTGAGGACACATAGTCTGAAGAGAGAGCAGAGCCAAGTTGTTTAGCTCCCCCTGAGATGTGACCTCTGGTGGTTGCATTTGGAGAATAGTCATAGAAGCAACAAGAATGGCAAGTGAAAAAAACCAGAACTTGAATTCAAATCCTAGCTCTGTCACCATCTGTGTGACCAGGCCAACTCACTTAAGCCCTCTAGTTCCACCTATAAAAGGAGAAGGTCAGACTAGATGACTTCTAAGATCCCTTCCAGCTTTAGATTTATTAGCCTAAGTACGGAGTAATATAGGGGTGGGGGAGCATTGGCAAGAAGAGCTATTAGAAAAGCCATGTCACCATCTAGGAAAAAAGGTCTGTGGAGAGGTGTCACTTGAGCTAAGACAAAGGTAGCTAAGGATTTGAATGTGAAGAGCTAAGGAGGGATTGTATGGAGGACAGCTTAGGCAAAGGCATGGAGAGAGGAAATGAAATACAGAGTTTGGGGAATATTTGACAGGGCAGCTTGGTCAAATGCAGTATATGAAGGGCAATCATCCTCCCACTCCCTAAGTTGTGCACAAGTAGCCAATTTGACTAGAATATAGTGAAAGTGAGTAATGTACAGTAAACCTTGGAAACTCAGCTGGAGCTTGATGGTAAAGGGCTTTAGCTATCAGACGCAGGAGTTTGTATTTTATCTTAAAGGTGTGAGGGAGTCAATGCAGCTTCTTGAGCAGGGGATAACATGGTCATGCTTGTGCTTTAGGGGTATCAGTTCCACAACAATATGGAGGATGGATTGAGGAGGGGAAAGGCTTGAAACTGGAAGACAACAAGGACACTCTTTCAGTAGTTCAACAGAGAAGTGATAAAGGCCTGAACGAGGCTGGTGGCTGTATGACTGGAGAGAAGGGATGTCTATGAGATTTGTTGTGAAGGTAAAAACAAAAATAAGTTATTATCTAAAGGCTGTGTCCTGGCTTCTAACTAAGGGTCTCAGAAAGAGGTATTTCCCCAAGAGCTCTGGATGAGGACTGGGAAGGAAATAGAAAGTCCCTACTCAGAAATGGTCTTGGGGGCAGGGTGGAGAACCCAGAGAGGAGAAGGTATCCAGAACAACATGAGGGGCTACAGAGTCAAATTGTTTTAAAGAGACTGAGAAGGATGAGGACTTAGGAAAGGACCGTCAACAATTAAGAGATCTTATTATTCTTCCCCCAAAACATACTCCTCTCCCTATCTTCTCCGTTTCTGCAAGGACATTACCATCCTTTCAAATCCCCATGCTGGATATTTTAGAGGCATTCTTGATCCTCCCCTCCCCCTTCCTCCTCATCTCACCATATCCATTCAGTTGCTACGTGTTGTCAAGTCTACCTTCACAACAAGTCTTAGAATTGGAGGTTTAAGGCTAGAAGGGACCTTAGAGGTTTATTTGACTCCCCTAAATCTTATAAAAAGAAGAAACTGAGTTTCTTAACAGAAGTCAAGTGGCTAGTGTCTGGGGAAGGCTTAGAACCCAAGTCTTTTCTGCATCTGCATCCAGCACTCTAGTCAACTGTCTCACATTGATTCAGTTTCAAATTGGTATGCATTTATTAGGCATCTACTCTGTTTTAGTCACTATATGAGGCACTGGAGACATAAAGACAAACACACAGAGTCTCTGACTTCAAGAAGATGGCATCCTATTGGAAGGAAACAACAACCAAAAATGGATAAGTAAATGCAGAATGTATGCAAAACAATTCATTTCATCACAGGGGCTCTAGCAACTGGGGAATCAGGTTAAGACTAATGTAGATGGTGGCAGGCACTACAACTGACCGTGCCTTGAAGTAAGGTAGAGATGCAAAGAGGCAACATTTTTTTTATTTTATTTTTAAATAGTATTTTATTTTTTTTCCAATTACATGTAAAGATAATTTGTAATATTCATTTTTTAAAATTTTGACTTCTAAATTTTCTTCCTCCCTCTGTCCTTTCCCCCTCCCGAAAAAGGAAGAATTTTAAATTGGTATATACATGTAATCATTTAAAACATATTTCCATATTAGTCATGTTATAAAAGAAGAAACAGACCAAAAAGAAAAGAAAACTATGAAAAAGATAAAGAAAGTGAAAATAGTGTGCTTTGGTCTGTAGTCAGACTCCATTAGTCCAGGGCAGTTAGGTGGAGCAGTGGATAGAGCACTGGCCCTGAAGTCAGAAAGATCTGAGTTCAAATCTGACCTCTGACCAAACACTTGACACTTACTAGCTGTGTGACCCTGGGCAAGTCACTTAACCCCAATTGCCAAGAAAAAAAAGGAACAGACTCCATTAGTCCTTTCTCTGGATGTGGATAGCATTTTCCATCATGAGTCCTTTGGAATTATCTTGGATCACTGTATTTCTGAGAAGAGCTAAGTTATTTGTAGTTGACCATCACACAATGTTGCTGTTGCTGAGTACAATGTTTTCTTGGTTCTGTTCACTTCACTTTGTGTCAGTTCACGTAAGTCTTTCCAGGTTTTTCTGAAATCTGCCTGATTGTCATTTTATTATATATCATTTTATTATAATAATATTCCATTATATTCATATACCACAACTTGTCCAGCTATTCCCCAAATTATTCCCCCCAATTTCCAGTTCTTTACCATCATAAAAAGTGCCGCTATAAATATTTTGGACATGCAGGTCTTTTTCCCTTTTATATGATCTCTTTGGAATACAGACCTAGTAGTGGTATGGCTTCATCAAAGGATTTGCAACAGTGTGATTGTCCTTTGGGCATAGTTCCAAATTGCTCTTCAGAATTCAGTTCACAACTCTGCCAGCAGTGTATCCGTGTCCCAATTTTCCCATATCCTCCCCAACATTTATCATATTCCTTTTCTGTCCTATTAGCCAATCTGATCAGTGTAAGGTGGTACCTCAGAGTTGTTTTAATTTGCATTTCTCTAATCAATAGTGACTTAGAGCATTTTTTCATGACCATAGACACCTTTGATTTCTTCGTCTGAAAGGCAGCATATTTGATAACTATATAACAACCTGTGAATTTGAGTTGCTATTCAAAACAAAGGGAAATAACATGGCATCATGGATAGACCCCTTGGATTTAGAGCTAAGGAGACCTGGGTTCAAACCTCACCTCTCACACTTATTTGCTGAACATCTGCTGGATGCAGATGCAGATGCAGAAAGACTTACTTCACAGGCAAAGTGATTAACTTCTCTGAGACTCAGACAATTCCCAAAGACTATGCATTATAGAAAAAAGAAGGAAATAAACATTTATTGAATGTCTACTATGTTCCAGGCACTGTGCTAATTTTTTTACAAATATTATTTCATTTAATTCTTATAATACCTATTGGAGGTAGGTGCTATTATTATTCCTATTTTATCATTGAGGAAACTAAGGCAGACAGAATTTTCCAGAGTTATATAGTACGGGATTAAAATTGCCCAACCTACAAGAAAAATCACTGAGGCAGAGCTCTGAGCCAATGACATTTTGTTAAAGGATCCATGATCCCCTCTAATGAAGTGGACCTCAGATCCTCCTCATGATCTGAGGTGCCCCCTTCTTCCAGGGCTTTATCTTTATAATTCTTGATTCCAGATTTGATACCTGAACATTCCAAGGAGGCTGTACAATGTAGAGAATCCCATCAGTTGATAGATCTTGCTTTGTGGACCAGAAAATGATGCATCAGTTAGAAATATGTCAGCAGGGGAGTCTTGGGTTGGACTAAGCAGGAGGCATCTCCACTGACTAAGTGGTCATAAGATGGTCACCTGCTCATGTTGGACAAGAGAGAATGGCCTGGAGATACAAAAATAAGTTAGGGGACTTTCCATATAATTGAGTCAAGAGTGGAGGGCCTCTAGGTAGCTTCCTATGATTTAGCAAGTGAACTTACAATCTACAGCTCACAGCTCTGGAGCCTGATATGCAGAACTTATAATCACTACCCCTATGGAATCATATCAAACTGGTTGATACTGATTGGAATAGAGTAGGAGTCTGAATGAATTATTTCTCACAGTAGCTAGCAAATGATTTGAACTCAGTTCAACTGAACTCCACTTCCAACACTTTGATCTGAATTGATGGAGAAATTCACAAGACCTTGATGTACTGATATGTTCCAGAGCCTTCAATGAAGGCAATAGAATTTTTGATCATACCAGTTTTTAAAACACACACACACACACACACACACACACACACACACACACACACACAGTGGTTTCAATCATATCATTGCCAAGAATCAACTCATCCCTAGCCTATTAAATTACATTTTTTAGTTTTATATTTTAGTTTGAAAAGAACACAGCTGCTCACGTGGGGCTGTTGTGGTTAGATGAGTTCACACCTGCAGAAAACAATGAGTTTTCCTGGTGATTAATATCCATCCACTAAATGCTCCAGGTAGAAAGCTATCATACTTCTCCCAGCCTTCCAATCTGCCTTGGACAGGCTGCTGATCACACACTAATAAGGCCTCACTGCAGACATGGGCAGGGTTGTCAGTTTGGACAAAGAGGAGCATTTGTGAAGCCTCTTGGCTGGCCATAAATCCTTATTCACTATTACTAGCTACAGTTTCCACTCACTCAGTCAGATGATGGAAGCATCTTTGAGATCAGTCATATCAACTTAATGACAATTTTTAACCCCCTTTCGGAAGGTGCAAAATAAGGGTATACTCTAAGCAGACTGAGCATAGACAGATGGTAGAGTTGATGTGCCTGAGATGACATGAAAGGGTGGAAAGGGCAGTGGACAAAGAATCCAGAGTCCTGGGTTCAAATACCCAGCACTTAATAGCTTTGTGATGGTGGGTGACTCACTATAACTCCCTGTGCCTATTATATAATAATTTTTACTATTAGCCAGACCAACTTAGATCTTCCTCCATTCTGCTGTCAAATGCCTTGATCTTTCCGAATCAACTTAGAAGAAGCTGCACTTTTATAAGTGATTTTGTTACTAAGAAGTACTTGGACACTGAGCCTTGCTGTTCAGGCATGTACCTCTCCATCCCTAAGTAATACATGAATAGGGATTACACTGACACCTATAGTGAATGGCCCTTGTGTTGACTACATCCTCAACTCCTCACTATCTCTCCCCCATCCTATCCAATCTGTTGCCAAAGTCTGTCAATTTCGCCTTCGTAGCATCTGTCAAATATTCCCTCTTCTCTTCTCTGACCCCCATCCCCTTACATTTGGATTGTTGCAATAGCCCGCTGGTCATCTTCCTGCCTCAAGTCTCTCCCTACTTCAGTACATTCTAAATTCAGCTGACAAAGCAATTTCCCTAAAGCACTGGTCTATGTCACCTTCCTACCCACACTCTAGTGACTCTTTACTACTTCCAGAATCAAATATAACAATCCTCTGTTTATCATTTGATGCCCTTCATACCTTGCTAATCCTCTTTCACCTCTTTCACCCCCATGTCCTCTGTGATACAGTGACATTGGTTTTATTGCTGTTCCTCAACCAAGACCAATAACACTCTAGGTATTTTCATTGGCTTTCCCCACTCTCTAGAATGCTCTCCCTCCTCATCTCTGAGTCTTGGCTTCCCTAGTCAAGTCCAAGCTGAAATCTTGCCTCCTCAAGAAGCCTTCCCATCTCTCTTATTCTAATGCTTTCCTTCTATTGGATATTTCCAATTTATCTTGTCTATATCTTGTTTGCACATAATTGTTGGTATATTGTCTTCTGTGGGACAACAACTGTCTTTTGCCTTTCTCTGCATCTCCGATACTTAGCATGGAGCCTAAGGAAAGGAAGGGGGAATAGAAGGAAAAGGAAGAAAACAAGTATTTATTAAGCACCTACTATATGCCATGAACCGAACTAAGTACTTCACAAATATTATCTCATTTGATTCTCACAACTCTGTGAAGTAGGTGCTATTATGATTCCCATCTTACAGTTGAGGAAACTGAGGCAGGCAGAGGTTAAGTGAGCTGCCCAGGGTTGTACAACTAGCAAGCATCTGAGGCAGGATTTGAACTCATGTCTTCCTGATTCCAGGTCTAGCATCCTATCTACTGTGCCATCTCTAGTCTAACTCTCTCGTTTTTTGGGTGAAGAGACAGATCCAGAGAATTTAAGTCCAAGATAACACAAGTTATAAGGAGCAAAGCTAGGATTAGAACCTATATCTTCAGACCCCAATTCTAATGCTTTATCCAGTATATCACACTTATATTCCACATCTGTAAAAATTGAGATGTTAAATTAATTTCTAAGGTGTGTCCACCTCTGAAACTATGGTCCCATGACATGGCCCATAAAATCCTAACCAAAAATTTCTTATATTTCCATTAAGTCCACTGCCTGGTTTGGGTAAGTAAAATTATTTCTCCTGCCCTTTAGAATTCAATTCAATGCAAATGAAGACAACTCTGAGGTTTCATCTCATACCCTGCAAATTGGTAGAGGTGATAAAAAGTAAAAAGAATCAATGTGAGAAGGTCAGTGGGAAGATGGGCATACTAATAACAAATAATGCTGTCATGGAGCTATGAACTGGTTTAGCCATTCTGGAGAACAATTTGGAATTATGCAGGGAAAATTACCTCGATCGTTCATACCCTTTAATCTACCTATCCCTAGAAAGATGCAGAAAAAGTTCCCATATACAGAAAAATACTCATAGAATTAACTTTTGGGAGAGCTGCAAAGGTCTAGAAAGAAAATGAATGTTCATTGATTGGAGAATGGCTAAAAATGCTGTAGCATAGGAATATAGTACCATATAACTATGCCACAAGAAACAATGAATATGACAGATTCAGAGAAACTTGGAGAGATTTGCATGGCCTGATGCAGAGTGCAGTAAGTAGAACCAAGACAATTTACAGAATGACCACAAGCAATTATAAAGAAAAACAACACTGAAAGTCATCAAAACTCTGATCAATGAAATAATCAAGCTTGTCTCGTTAGCACTGAAAACAGAACACATCACCAGGAGTGTAGCTAGAGGGTGCCAATTGTTAAGTTTTCATTGTGACTATTTGTATCTCAGAAATGGGCAAATGCTACAAATCAGGGCTTGATTCATTGTTTTGATGATTGTCTAGACTTAAGAAAGTGATGGAGGAAACAGTAATTTGCAAACTAAACTTTAAAAAGATAACATAAGTCATAGGGTAGCACATCCACTAGGATTTACTCTCCCAACTCCCACAGACACTGGAGATTCAGATAATCAACACTCAGCTAATAAATCCACTCAGGACTTTAGGGTTCACCGTAGTAGGATGAGAATGTCCTTTATAATACTGCACTATAGCACATGAGCCCCCATCAATGTGTTTCTATTACTGTCCCACCAATACAGAGTCCATGACAAAGTGGGTTCAAGCTTAGAGTAAATGTAACAAAGGGTATAACTCACAACTCCTAGAAGATCTTTTGCTGGAGTTCTCAAGATTTCCCCCTTATGTATCATGTAACTTTTCTGGTGGGATACTTGTTCTTCCTAGGATCTCCCTTTCCTCAGTCTGCTCTTGACTCCCAATGCAAGCTACTATCAGATGTTCTAGGGATACTACTAGGATGCCAAAGGAAAGTTCAAAATCCTCCAGAACTTGCAAGAGCTTTAGCCAAGGGGCTGGGGGGGGGGGGGGTAACCAAAGATAAGGCCAAGGCCATGGTTCTTCTCTCATCCAAGCAATTCCTTTTCAGAGATGTAACTAGAAGACTTCAACTATTTACATGGCCAGTTATTCAAATCCTTTATTTCAAACTAGCTTGCTAGTTTCCTGAAAATTTCACAGACTGTGACTGAGTCCCTCAACCAATTTGAGTATATTTCATGTTGTACCTAGTCAAAAATGACAAAATAAAAAGGCCAGGTTCACATCTAGTGAACAATCATCTTCCTGGTCCTTACCTGACAAAAGAATCAAGGTATAGCATCTTGTCACTAATTTTAAGTAAGAAAGTGTAATTGGATTGACTTAATTAATCCCTACACTTATAATAGGATGACATATATCTGACTAGAAGTGATCTTACAGATCATTTGGTCCAACCCCACATTTTACAGTTGAGGAAACTGAGACCCAGTGATGTTAAGCTTCCTTCTGATTATAGACCAAGTGCTACTTCCTATACAAGACCTCCCTTGACCTCCCCATTTATTAGTGTTCTTTCCTTATCATAATTTTTTGTATAAATTTACATATGGTTTGTACTTACTTACATATCAGGGGTGTGTGGGTAAATGTTTAACAACCAGCTCTCACTTTTAAGTTTAATCTGCATTATTAACTTTTCTCCATCACTTCTTTAAGTCCAAACTATCAACAAAACAATAAATCAAACCCTGATTTGTAGTGTTTGCTGATTGATTCTGAAGGTTTAATTATCATGCTAAAAATTTAACAATTCGCTCTCCCAAACTGGTTTCAAAACACCCATGCTTATCTCTACATCTGTTTTATATCCACATAACAGAATGTAAGCTCCTTAAAGACAAGGACTATATTACTTTTGTAGTTCTTTTCCCAATGCTTAGCACCTAGCACAGAATCATAAATTTAGAGGTGGAAAGGACCTCATGGAGTAGGTACTGAATAAATGTTTATTAATTGATTGATTGAGGGCAAGAAATGTTTTGTATTTGAATCTTTACTACCTAGTCTAGAGGCAGCTAGGTGGCTCAGTAGATAGAGCACTGGGCCTGGAGCCAGATAGATATGAGTTCAAATCCAACTTCAGGCACTAGCTGTGTGACCATGAGCAGGTCACTTAACTGTGTTTGCCTCAGTTTCCTCATCTGTAAAATGAGGTGGAAAAGGCAATGGCAAACCATTCCAATATCTCTGCCAAGAAAACCCCAAATGGGGTCACAAAGAGTCGGACACAACTGAAATGACTGAATACTTAGCCCAGTTCCTGGAACCAAATAGATATTTAATGTTGTATAGGGTATTCAGAGAGGACTAGTACCTCTGGTGTGAGGGTTACTCATCCACCTCTGGTGTCCACCTTCACCCAATTCTTACCTGTGGCTCCAAGAGCCATAGCATGCATAACAGCCACACCCCAGTAAAAACCATTTTGACAGACAGGCTAAACCAGGTTGAGGGTAACCAAAAGGTTTTAGACCCTCCAATGAGTTAGGGAGATATTCACCCCAAGCATGTAAAGACTTGCCCTGGCGGAATGGGTAGGATGATAACAATTTGTTCCAATGGCCAGGAAGGTGGCTGAAGCAGGCACTGTGGAGTGCTTAGAGCTTGGTTAGGCATCCAAGTCACCAAGGTCATCCACTGCATCCTAGGCCATCACCAGTTATCTTGATTTTTTTCCTGCCATTAGACTTCAATGACTCAGGAACAGAGAACGAGTCTGATGACTCTGTGTAACTCTGCCTCCCTTAAATCCAATTCACTCAGAAGTCAAGACATCATCCCCTGATGTCATTGGTGCTCTTCAAAAACAATAACAATTATTGAATTGAATTGTCCAGGGTCATATAGTGGCAAAGCCAGGATTCACACTGAGATCCTCTGACTTGAAATCAGGCCTCTTTGCAGCACACCCATGCTTCAGGCAGTGGTCCAAACAGGTTTTATGCTCCTTACTATCAGCCTCTAAAATTCCATCCTTTGCCCACCCCGAGTGGCACAGATGCAGCTGCTAGATTGGCCTGTTCACTAAGGAATAATATTTTCCCAAAGGCAACAGTTAAGAGAGCCCATTTCTTCCTGTTTTTCAGACTCTGCTGGTTTACAAGGATTAAAAGCTCAGTCACTGGGGGCTTGGCTGTTTCTGTTGCTATCCTATGAAATCAAAAGCAAACAGACCATTTGGGGTTCCAGCATATTGTTGTTATTCCTTCTTACTCCCTCCTTTCCTTTCCCGAGAATGGCTCGAATTAGATGTAATTATTCCATCTACCCGTTGTCTCCTAGTCTGCATTGCATTAGAGTAGCACCTTCCCATTCCTCCATACATCTCCCACTGACTCCCTTGAGGGGCTCCAAGTACAATGACTGCCATCCAGGAGGCCCAGGAAGGAGCTCCAACGCTATTCACTTCATTTATTTTGATACAATATTTTGGAGTCACTTCATTAAGTTCTTTCAGAAGGTCCCATCATTTTTCCCTCTGCCAGTGTCTGCCGTGCACAGATAATAGAATGCACAGAAGAAGAAGGGGAAAAAAAGATACGGCCTGTAGAAGGAAATGGGAGCTATTTAATTTGATTTGTAGATTGGGGCGAGCTTTCTCCACACCCACACATGCACATACACAAAGAGTATACAAGGCATGAAACATTTCATTAGTGAACGTATCGATGCATTAGCCCAACCAATTAAGCTACTGCTGGGGGAGATAAGGAGACACGGCTTGGCCTGTATTTTTTAAGGGGGGCGGGGAGAGGATTTTCACAGTCCAGATATGTCCAACAGAGAATACATTCTTTTAAAGTTTCCATTGACGCAAGTGATAAAGATAACAACTATAAGAGACATAGTTCTTCAAGATGTAGGGAGGCACTCCTTAGCCTGTATTTTTTTTAAGGGTAAGGGAAAGGAGTGGATTTTCATAGTCCAGATATGTCCAACAGAGAGGCTGCGTTCTTTTAAAATTTCCATTGATGCAAGTGATAAAGATAACAACTATAACAGACATAGTTCTTCAAGATGTAGCCAGTCTTGATCCACCTCTTAAAAGCCCTGGCTTCCTTCAAGTCTCAGTTTAAATTGTACCTTCTGCAAGTGGCCTCAAGGGGGATGAGTAATTTCTTACTTTTCTTGGTCCAGGTTTCAATGAATTTGTTATTCCCTACTGAATGATATTGAGTGAACAATAGGTGTTTAATAGATCCCTATGATGTCAGATCTAAAAGATTATTTATCTCTACTTCTATATCATATATATGAGGAAACTCAGGCCCAGAGGGGAAAAGTGAATTTCCACAGGTCACATGACTAGTGAGGATTAGAATCTAGGTCCCCTGACTCCCAAGGCATATGGCCAATAAATATGAAGAATCCTATTTAATAAACTAATATTCAGCTCTTTGCACCTTTTAACCATTATTTGCTTTGCTGAAAACACCTTTGTGGAAAAAAAAACACCATTGTGTTCCTATATATTTGAAAATTGTGTGTGTGTGTGTGTGTGTGTGTGTGTGTGTGTGTTGGGTGGAGCAAGGAGGCAGGTTCAGGAAAAATAAACAGGCTCATTCATCCATCTATTCATTCCACAAACATTTACTGTGTGCAAAGATCTATGCAAGGCAAAGTTTAAATAAGTCCCATTACTTGCCTTCAGATTCTGCTACTTCTACCAACACCCTAGTTCAGATTCTCATCACTTCTCACTTTGACTGCTGAGGTGTCCTCATAAAAGGTCTCCCTGTCTCCAGCCCCACCCCTCTCTAATCCACCCTCCACTAAGCTACCCATTGCCTATTCTGACTCACAGGTCTGACCGAGTCATCATAAAAACTTCAGGGCTTTCCTATTCCTTTCAAAATGAAATGCAAAATACCCCCACAAGGTGGTTCCAAACACCTTTTCCAAATATTTCATATTACTTGGGCAGCTAGGCAGTATGGTGAAGAGAGAGACTTCTGGGCCAAGGGTCAGGAAAACTTGGGCTCAAGTCTGGCCTTAGACGTGTACTAGCTGTGAGACCATGGGCAAGTCAGTTTAACATTTGTCTGCCTTTGGGATATAAGATATCCCAAAAGTCTTAATGCAGAGAATTTCTAAAATGTTTTATAAATCTTAAAGCACCATAAAGATGCTTTTAAAATATATAATATAATATATAAATAGTTGTTAGTCGTTGTTTCCAATTCCCTGTGAGCCCATTTGAGGTTTTCTTGATAAAGATCCTGGAGTGGTTTGCCATTTCCTTCTCCAGCTCATTTTACAGATGAGGAAACTGAGGCAAACAGGGTTAAGTGACTTGCCCAGGGTCACACAGCTAGCATGTATCTGAGGCCACATTTGAACTCAGGTCTTTCTGACTCCAGGCCCGGCTGTACTTTATCCACTATGACACCTAGCTGCCCATAAAAATGCTAGTTACCATTACTACTACTACTACCACTGCTGCTGTTGCTGCTGCTACTGCTGCTGCTACTACTACTACTACTACTACTACCACTACTACTACCCTTCATTCATTCTACATTCTAACGGAACCACTAACTGTTCCCTGAACTCCACAGTCTATCTTCTGAAAACTATTCACCCTGCCTAGATTCCCCACCCCTCCCATCTCTGCTTCCTAACCCATATCCTTCAAGGATCAACTCCAGTTTCTTCTTCCTCTATGAAACCTTCATTGATTTCCATTCAGCCTGTGTTCTAGAACTGAAAGGGAACTTTGAGGTCATTTCATGTAAATTCTTCTTTACAGAAAAAGGAACTGAGGCCCAGAGAGGATAAAGGAACCATCTCATAAAGGACTTGCAAAATGGACGATGTCCCTATACATTGGGCAATGGATTGGTGAAGGTGGGGGTGGGGGACAAGACACCTATTCACATGATCTGCAGAGCTACTTGACCAACTGGGCCCCCAATCCTCTGGTTCTCTCCCAGCCAGGATCCTGCTCTTATAGCAGCATCAATTTCACTGCTTGACAGACAAAGGAGGACCCTGCCAAAGACAAGCGAAGCAGTTTTTCATTCTAATTGTCCTGCAGAACTGTCCTCCTCCTTCTCAGCCAGGGTCTTCCACCGAAATACTGCAGTGTCCATAAATCGCCCTGGTATGCAAAGGCCAGTGGGATGGTTAAGCTGTTTGGGCCCAGTTGGATGTGCCTCAGGCAGAGCAGGGATTGGGGAGGGGGAAGGGAGAAGGAGGAGCCTTTCCTTTCCCTTACTCTTCCATATATCATTCCTCCTGGGTCAAGTCCGGGTCAGGGCCAGAGCCAGCCTATTAGCTGCTATTTCCGCTTAAAAGCAGGTTGTTAATTACTATCTGGTCCTATGGCAGTTCGGCAGGTATTAGTCTCAGCCACTCTGCTAGATAATTGCAGCAGGGTGGGAGGAGTTGGGGGAGGAGGGGGAGAGCTTAGCTCTGTCCATGGTAGCCTGACTTTCAGACACCCCATCCTATCACGCTGAGAATTGGAAGGGGGTTGTTACTTGACAAGAAAAATGAAAGCCCTACTCCTCCCAGGCAATGTGGTACCAAGGAAGCTGGCTGGCTTTGGTCCTTGGAGGCTGGGAGACAAGGCATCAGGGCAAATCTCTAATTGCTGCCTGGCAGAGACCTGAGAAGACGGTTTGTGATGTAAATTCCTGCTGAGCCTTCACAGAGTAGAAAATAAAAGCTGATCTTTATAGAGCCCATTAAAGTTTGCTGAGTACTTATTTTGCCAAGTAAGTTTTGCTTAATCCTCACAAAGACCTTTGGGAAAGGAAATATAAGGTATTCTTGTGTGATGATGAAACTGGAGCTTGATAGGAAGTTAAGTGACTTGTCCAGGGTCACACAACTACCGTAAAGTGTCTGAGTTGGGGAATGCGCCTAGGTCTTCTTGACTCCGAGGTCCATGTACTACCTATTCATGTCACACTGACCTTCAAACTCTAGGTTCAGTCTCCTTTCTGGGATTATTGTGCCTTCATCCCTTTTGCATACTCTGGGTTCTAACTAAACTGGCCTTCTCACTGTCATCTAAACTCAGCATTTCATCTTCTGTACCCTGAGCCCTGGAATAACCCATTTCCTATTCCGAAATTTGCTCTCTCCTCACTTCCGCCACTTCATATCCCTTCAAGGTTCACTCAAAGACCATCTTCAATGCTTTCCCAGTCCGCTCAGTTGTTAGGGTCCTATCCCCCCAATTACTTCATTTTTAGTTAGCATATATTTTGAATTTTCCAATCTGTGTAACTATCATTTCCTCCTAGTTGAATGCATGCTTCTTGAGGGCAATAAGTCCTTTGTCTTTGTGCCCAGATTATCTACCAAGGATCAAAAGATCATGAATTTAGAGCTGGGAGTGATCTTCAAGCCGCCTAGTCTAGCCCTTTTATTTTACAGATCAGGAAACTGAGACCTAAAGAGTTTCGGTGTCTTGCTCAAAGTTACAAAGGAAGGAAATGTCAGATCTAGGACTTGAACATGATTCCTCTGATTCTAGAGCTGATGTTCTTCCCACTGTACTATTCTGGGCTGACTTACCTACATCACTATGGCTTACTCTATTGTGATAGGGATTGAAGGATATTCAGTTCAATTTAGAAAATGTTTATTGATGTTAACAGTGTATAGGAAAAGGCAATGAGGATTTATTAAGCATTTGTTATGGATCAGGCACTGTGCTAAGCATTGGGGATGCAAATATAAACAAAAAGAGAAAGATAGTCCCTACCTTCAAGGAGTTTCCATTCTAATAGTGGAAGACAGCAAGTAAAGAGGGCTGGAAAAATAGGAGTAGGAATAAGGTACCCACACAGGGCCATGGAGAAGTCTATAGATTCAGAAGCACAGCTGTGAAGAAAACGAAACTTGGCCAGCCTGAGCTTGTCTGCAAAATGGATGCTCCAGAAGGAAATCGCCAATGGAAGAAGGGGGCCAGCAAGGTGGAAAGATATTGCAGAGTGAGACCTCAAGCTCTGAATAAAAATGGAAAAAAGACACACTTCCCTCACTCCTGGATTTTAGTCCAATGGGGAAAGGGGAATAAGACATTTTCTAATCGTTATAGCTTATAACATTTTAAGACCTGTCCATGAGAAAAGAACAAAATCATGATCTGAAATGTGAAGTTATTTCTAACAATGACAATCAAGAAAGGCATAAATCATCCCCTGGCTCTGTACATCACAGATCTGACAGCTCTCAATTCTCATATTTGCCATAAAAAAAACTGAAAGAGGTAGTATCCTTTGTATAAAAATATATCTCTTTTGGAGTTTCCAAGAATTGGGATGGGTTATACCAAGCAAAGCATTCTTTTACCAGGTCTGTCTCCTAACCCACCCTCTAGGGCCAATAGCCAGGAATTAATTGCTAAGTCACTGAGCAGTCTGAAGTGGGGCATGTAGACAGGTACCTGGCAGATACAAGTACTCAATCTACAACATAAGCTTCATGTCCTCCTCTGTTTAGCTTTTAAAGTCTTTGACAACCTGGTTCCAAACTACATTTTGACCACATACGTGACTCTGCTACCCACAGTCTTTGGTCCAGTCAAACTGACTGACTGCTTTTCTTCACACATCGTATTCTATCTCCCATCTCAAACAAGAGCTCCTTCTTCACCATCTTTCCTCTAAGAATCCCTACTTTTCTTCAAGACTCAGGCATCACCTGTGAAGCCTTTCCTAGTCTCCCCAGCTGCTAGTGCTCCCCTAAATTACCTTGTTTTTATTTTGTATACATTTTCTATATAGAAGCAGTGGAGCTTAGTGAATAAAGCCAAGACCTGAATGACCCTTCTTTTGGCTTTAATATCTTTCCATAGCTTTCTAGCTTTATTTCTTTCTGCTCCCCTAGGTATACTTTAATTTCCAGCCAAAATAAGATAGTGTCTTACTCTCCAAATGACTTTTCCATCTCCACTTCAGCAACCTTTTCATGTTGGCAATGCCTGCACCCCTGTGGTTTCCTCTTCTATTGGTGAGCTCCTCATGGGAAGAGTCATTTAAGAAAGTACTGGTGCCAGCCATATTTACTTCAAATCTAGCTCAGCCCCAGACCTCTAAACTACTTTTCCACCTTCCTCTCCCTTTCTCTTTCAGCTCCCTTTTATGTCTTTTCCCATTAGAATGTAAGCTCCTTGAGAGTAGGGACTATCTTTTGACTCTTTTTGTATCCTCAGAGCTCTGCACAGTGTCAGGCACTATGATACTTTAAAAGTAGACACTTTCTTTTTTCTTGTACTTATATCCCCAGACCTTAGTACATTGCCTTGAATATAAGTGCCTAATAAATGTTTTATCTAATCTAACTGAATTATTCATTGTGTCTAAGGTCTCCCTGCCTCAAGTCTCTCCCAACTCCAAAACATCCTTCACTCAGGTGCCAAAATGTTCATGTGTAGTGCAGGTCTGACTATTTTACTCCCTGCTTTTCTAGAAATACTCTATTTATCTTTGCTATTTACTATTTACTCTACTAGAATAGGAATATAAAGAAAAACAAATCCTTGCCTTCAAGAATCCTATGCCCTAATCACTCCCTATCACCCACAAGTGCACATATAAAAACTCTGGTTGTCATTTAAAACCCTTTAAAACATCTTTTCCAGTCTTTTTTTTTAGGCAATCAGGGTTAAGTGACCTGCCCAGGATCACAAAGCTAGTAAGTATCTGAGGCCAGATTTGAACCCAGAGATGGTGCTCTATGGACTGTACCACCACCCTCCCATCTTCTCATACTTTAATCCATATACTCTGATCCAGCCACAATGGCCTACCTGCTAATCCTCAAATGGCATTCTATCTCCTGACTCGATGCCTTTACACATATGCTCCTACACCCAAAATGCTCACTGTTATCTCTTAACTTCCTTGGCCTCCTTCAGCACAGCTCATCCCATCCTCTATCAGAGACCTTTCCCAGTCAACTCCTTTCTGGTGCCTTCTTTCTGAGACTGCTTCCTATTTATTCTGCATATATTACACATATACATAGTTAAAGTTTTCAAGTTGTCTCCACAATTAGAATGTGACCTCCTTGCAAGCAGGGAATATTTTTCATCTTGTTTGTATCTTTGGTTCTTAGCACAGTGACGGTAATAGCAAGTGCCTAATAAATACTTGCTGGTGGATTGCCTTTTGTTTAGCACTTTTATGGATCTGGAATACCCTTCTTTGCATCTACACTTCTCCAAGTTGTAGGTCAGACATTTCCTCCTCTATGAAACCTTCCCTGAACACTTCAACTAGAAGTGAGCTTTCCTTCCCTGAAACTCTCAGAGGAGGTAGCTTGGTGTACTGGAAAGAACCTTGGGATTAAATTTGAAGGCCCTGGTTTCAAATACTAGCTTTCCCGCTTATCATGTGACTTTAAGTAAGTTACTTCCCCTCTCTGTGACTTAGTTTACTCATTGGTCTGGACGTAGATAAGCTCTAAGCTTCCTTCCAGTTCTAAATCCTATAGGCTGTCAAATTTATGTTCTTAAAGAGGTCTGATCAGGTTATTCCCCAGCTCAGGAAATTTCAATGGATCCCTCTTGCCTCTAGGATAAAAACAATCTTTCTGTTTGGCATTTTACACCCCTTCACAGACTAGCTCCAGCCTAGTTTTCTAGACTGCTCAAATACCAGTTTCCCTTATAGACTCTACATTTTAGCCAAATAAGACCTAACACTATTCCTAGTATACAGCATTGTAACCAACAACAGTTAATCTTTATATAGTACTTACTATGTGCCAAACATTTTACAATTATTACTTTATTTGATCACAGTCCTCGGAGGTAGGTGCTATTATGATCCCTATTTTGCAGATAAGGAAACTGAGGCAGGCAGACCAAGTGACTTTCCCAGGGTCATACAGCTAATAAGTGTCTGAGGCCATATTTGAACTTGTCTTCCTGACTATAAACCCCAAGTTCTATCATCTCCTGCACCACCTAGCATATCCAATTTCTGTGGCTTTGCAAAGCTTGTTTTCCATGACTAGAATGTTATTCCTTGTCATTTCTTCGTGGTAGAACTCCCATTTTCCTTCAAGCCTCCGTTCAATTACCACCTACTACAAGAAGCTTTTTCTGATTTTTCCTTTTTGTTAATTTCCCAGTCCCATGAGATTCCTATGTCTTTATTTTGTATATATCTTGAGTTTCCTTACCAGAGTACTTATTGCATCCTGCCAGCAGAACAGAGGCTCCTTGAAGGGAAAGACTGTTTTATTTCTTTACATATCCAGCCTCTAGCAGAGTACTTGGCACACAGTTTGTGCTTAATGAATGTTTATTGAATTAAATCAAACTTTTGATACTTAGCATATTCAGCCTTACAGCTATTGGTGTAAACAAATTATCTCCCCTACACAGTATAAGCTCTTACAGGTGAGACACCTTTTTACCCACCCAATCCCTGCAATACATAAACAATGTATACATAGGCACTTGATATTTGCTAATAAGATATTTAGCTCATGTAATGTTGCATAAGTCACATAACATCTGTGGGTCTTAGATTCCACATCTATAAAAGGAAGGGTTTGGACTAGATGACAGATAGTCAGATAGAAAAATAGATAGATGGATAGATAGATAGATAGATAGATAGATAGATAGATAGATAGATAGATAGAGGGGTGGATAGAAAGATGAATAGCTAGATGGTTGGATGGAAGGATAGATAAGTAGGTAAACAGATAGATAAATGAATAAATTAGTGAATGGATAGATGAATGAATAGATAGATGGATAGATAGATAGATAGATAGATAGATAGATAGATAGATAGATGATAGATAGGCAGATGAAATTAGCAAATAGGTGACAGATAATAGACAGGCAGATATTAAATAGCAAATAGACAGATGATTGATAATAGATAGATGATAGATAATATATAGATTGAAGATAGATGATCTACAGGAATATTATAGATAGATATGTAGACAATAAATTACAGATAAACAGAAAGATAGATGATAGACCAGCCGGTTATAAATAGCAGATAGATGATAGGCTGATAGATAGGTAATAGAGAGATAGGTGATAGATAGCAGTTTAATAGATAGATGGTAGAAAGATTGAAGAAAGGCAGATGATAAATAGAAGATTTAGACAGACAGACAGATAGATAGATAGATAGATAGATAGATAGATAGATGGATGGATAATAGACAGGCAGATGATAAATAACAGATAGATAATACATCTATCCATAGGTGATGGATAGGCAATAAATAATAGAAAGGTAGATAGATAATAGATTGGCAGATGGATGAAGAGATGGATGAGAAAGCATTTATTAAGCGCTTACTATGTACTAGCACTGTGCTAAGTGCTGGGAATACAAATACAAGCAGAAAGATGGCCCTTACCCGGGAGAAACATACATTCTAATGGGAAAAGGCAAGACCTATCCATGCCACAGGGAGGAGAAATGTAAAGGGGACCCTCCCCCAGGATAAAGCCAACCATATACATCCTTTTCTGTGTGATTGCATGGAACAAATAGAACAAAGTATAGGTTGTGCCATTATGCCTTCTCTTGGGTCTTTCCTGGGAGGCAGGGACCATGCTCATGTGTGTACATTTTGCAGTGTCCTATGTGATGTGGATGCTCAGTGCTGGACTTGGGGCTTCTATCCTCACATGGCTTTTTGTTATGGGTACACTCTGCTCTCAATAGCTTCAGGGTTTTGTTCAGTCCTTTTTGGGAGCTTGTTTGCATTCCTTTCTCTTCCCCAAGACCAAGAGCCCCATCAGCAGCCAGCAACTAATGAGCAAAGATTTTTCTGCAAAATGTGAATGCGTTTTTGCTCCCTCCCAGGATGTAATTGGTGCAGGGCGAATACCTTACTCTGTTCCGCAGGAGAGACTTACATCGATAGGTCCCTGTAGGACAATAGAATCCCCTGGTCCATATGTAGGAGCGGCAAGCAGTGACTTTCTGTTCCACAGCTCTAAGAACAGAGCAGAATGTACCTTATTATCATGTTTGCAGCAGGCAGGAGCCTTCTTTCACTGTAAACCCTCCTGACATCCCCAACTGAGATAATTATGGTGCTTAAGGGAACTTTTGGCCTCACTGAAAATACTTAGCAACAGTTTGTAGTGGTGAGGAATGTGCACAGGCAGGTGATCCGAGAAAGAGAGCAGCCACTGCCTTCTCCAGTTTGTCTGAGAGCACTAAGGGACTCCTCTTGGGTTGTGTTTATTTTTTTTTAATTTTTTGATGTGTGTCTTTAGTCTCTCTACCTCATCATCTTCTCATACCCTCACGACCAAACTTTTGATGCCAGGAAGTTCCTTCACACACCAGGAGAGTTTTTGCTTTTTTTCTGGTTGGATACAGAATAGCTCAGAGAGAAAACTGTATTTCAGCTGTTCTGTTTTTGTTTCCACTTTCATCGCAGGTATAGTATCTTAGCTTACGATCTGACTCCTTCCCAGTGAGCCAGCTGGGCCTGCTCTAGGCTGTTCTCTCAGAATCTCAATATGGGCAGGGAGTTCAGGGGTTTGCTAGTCCAACCTGGACCTAAACAAGGCTCTCTAGAACTTCCCAGATGGGTGGCATTCTGGCCTCTGCTTGACAAATTCCAATAAGGAAGAGCCCACTATGCAGCTCACAGGCCACTCTACTTGAGAAAAACTCTAATTGTTAGGACCTTCTTCCCTAATATCAAGCCTAGATATGCCTTCCAACAATATCCACCGGTTCCCCCTGGTTCTGCCCTCTGGGGACAAGCAGACTACAGCTAATACTTCTTTCACGGGGTAGCCCTTCAAATATAATCAAATATATCTATCTATCTATCTATCTATCTATCTATCTATCTATCTATCTATCTATCTATCTATCTATCTGTCATCTAGTCCAAACCCTTCCTTTTATAGATGTGGAATCTAAGACCCACAGATGTTATGTGACTTATGCAACATTACATGAGCTAAATAGCTTATTAGCAAATATCAAATATAAGAAAGCCCTCTTAAGTCTTTTTTTTCTCTGGGCTTACCATCCTCAGTCCCTCCTGCTGATACTCACATGACCTTGAGGTCCTTTACCTGTTGCCTTCTTCTGGAAATTTTCCTTTAAATCCTAAAATTTTATCTTCCACAGGAAGCCTTCCCAACTCCTCTTAAGTCCAGTGCGTGCCCTCTGTTAATTATTTCCCATTTATCCTCTATAAAGCTTGCTTTATATATAATTGTTCGCATGTTGTCTTCCCCATTAGATTTTAAGCTCCTTGAGGGCAGTGACTCATAGTAGGCGCTTAATAAATATTTATTAATTGATTGGTTATCAACATCCTTCTTAGAATGTGGAAATTTTGCCTGGATCCCACCAAGCCTTACTTTCTAAAAGGATTTGTTCATTCATCCTGGTAAATATCAATAGAGTTGCTGTTTGTCCTATGTTCTTGAAGACTATGACATCAGGCAGGTGATACCAGGACTTGCAGATGAATTGGATTTAAGTGAGAGAGGGCTGTGTAAAATCACCAAACTTCACTTTCTCCTCTGGAGCCACATGGATCCAGTGGCAAGATGTAGATCAGGATGACTGGAGATGGCCACCATTAATAGAATGCCCACTATATGAAAACAGTCCTTGCTAGGCACTAGAAGAGAAAATCAGGCACAAAGAAGGATGTTGAGGTGAGATAAGATTTATAAAGTGCTTTACAAACCTTGAAGTATTATGTAAATGCATTGTTGTTCAGTCATGTCTGACTCTTCATGATCCCATTGGGGTTTTCTAGGCAAAGATGCTGGAGTAGTTTGCTATTTCCTTCTCCAGCTCATTTTATAGATGAGGAAACTGAAGCAAACAGTGACTTGCCCAGGCTTACACAGTTAGCGAGTGCCTGAGGCTAGATTTGAACTCAGGTCCTCCTGATTCCAGGTCCAGAATTCTATCCTCTGTGCTACCTAGCTGTCCCATGTAAATGGTTGTTTTTGTTGTTGTTGTCATCATCGTTGTCTGCCTTACAGAGCTTCTATGGGGATTCAGTGAGCTATCAGGTGTGAAAAAAGCTTTGTCATTCTTAATGCAGTGTATGAAAGTGAGATAGCTTTGGTTTATCTCCTGTTCAATTTTATAAATACTTACTCGCTGCCCACTGCATGCAGGGAGCTCTGCAAGGCACTAGGGGTAAGGGAACTAGAAATGTCAGGAGCGTCACTACTATTGGACAAGATAGCACCCTGCTCTCATGTCCCTTTATTCTCAGTACTTGCATCCCTAGAGATTGCTCAGAATGGACTCGTTGGGTAAAATCCTATCCAGGAACTGAGATTTAATCTCACTCTCAGGCTAACTCCTGTGCATTTGTCACCTAAACTAATCTGTGTAGCTTCCTTATTACGGTCTACCTGGCTTGCTTTGATGAATAGATTTGCTCTATATCCATGGCTTACTTTGGTGTAATAAGATTATGGTGGGAAGGGAAAGCTAAACTGAATGAGATAAACTGTTATCCTCCAGGTTTGGGGCAGAACTATTTTCTCTCAGAGCAACCAAGGGAAGTAGCTTTTGTCCTGAACACCAGAAGAATAATTATGCTAGATCTCAAATGTCTTCTATATAAAAGTTAGCTATGACTCCAGCCCAATATTCCTTTTGGAGATGGGAGAGTAAGGGAGAGATAGCCCAGCAAGGGCCATCCTCCAACTACCAACAAAGATGGAAATCCAATCTCCCTTGGAGGTTTGGAACGAGCCATCTGCACTTCTTTCTATACATCTATTACATGAGGGCCATTCAGTGATTCGTTACATGGTCTAGTTGTTGCACAAATAAATAACAGGTTATTTCATAGAGAGGCACTAGAAACTAGGAGGATTAGGACAGCTATCACATAGGACACTGTGCTCTGGGAAGAGAGTTAACTATGTAACATTCCTCAGATTCTGATAGTGTAGTAACCTCAGAATGCATACCTTGCTGGGTCACTGGAGTAAAAGAGGGACTTCTTGGAATATTGGGGGATTGCCTCACTAGCAACACAAGTTCTTATCACTCCTGAGTGGAGTCTAAACTACAGTGTGGTGCTATGATTATGAAAGGCGTTAGGACTCTGGGGAATGGAAACTCACCAGAGAAGGAAGTAAATCTCCCCAACAGTTTTATGGCTATTATGAGCTCTCTTTGTTGTTTTTGCATTTTCTCTGGAGTAAAGTAAAGATTGTCCTGCATTTGATGTATGCATTATTACCTTGGGTGATTTGTTCATCTCTTGGGGACCCCACATCTGTGCAGACAAAATCTATATTTGAGCCATGTTCTGAGATACCTTAGAGTGGTAAATCATATATATAGATATAGATATAGGTAAATATAGATATATAGATATATATAGATACACACACACACACACACATATATATATCCCTGAGTGGGGGAAATAAGAGCAAAAATATATATAACATGAGGAGGATAGTCCTGATAATATAAGCCCAGAGCTGAGGATGACGGGCTACAGCTTATGCTCACAGCAATCTTCTAAGGTAGATCATGTGGTTATTATCATTCCTATTCTACACGTGAGGAAAGTGAGTCTCAAACAGTATACATAACTTTCCTCAGTTCTTACTAGTTAGCTTCTGGGACATCTATCAATGTGGTTCTAAATAGTAAGAAAAAAATTCTGTAGCTAATAAAAACTGACCACAGGGTTTTCCCACTTGTTCCTCCTCAAGCTTTTCTTGTTACGCACTGAGATATGTAGTATGCAGCATCAAATGAAATGGTGGGAGGGAGGGTTCCTGCTCTTATTATTTCCTAAGATCATAAAGAAAAGAATATTTAATTATTTTAGTACATGAATAATGACTCATTGTTACCCTAACCCTGACACATATTGGCTATGTGACTTTGGGCAAGTAACTTAACCTCTCAGTGTTTTAACCCAGAGATATCAGAATGGCAGTCATCTTGGCCACATTGTAGGGCAACACTCCAGAGCCCTGTTGAACCAGATCAAAATGTAATTGAAAGACATTTAACAAAATAAAGATACAATAAAACATAGCTAGTATAAATATGTGGTTTTGTAAGTTAATATATAGCCTATAGGCATTCTTATGTACAGTTCAGTGGTCCCTATTTCTATTGGAGTTTGACATCACTCTAGCCAACTCTAAGATTAAGGTCTTGATTTGTTTTGGTAACAGGAATTCCCTATGCCAATGAAATCACAGCTGGAACTCTTATCCCTTACTTTCCATATATTTTATATTTATTTATCTGTATACATTATTCTCCTCCCCGCTAAAATATAAGCACCTTAAAAGGCTATTTATTTTTGTCTTTGTATTTTTATCCAAGTACCTGGCACAAAGTTGTTGCAGTGGTTGTTATTGTTTGTCCTTTGTTCTAGAAGAGGCCCATGACATCAGGGAGGTGATGCCATGACATGCAAAGAGGGAGGGCTGTGCAAAGTCACCAGCCTTCCTTTTTCCTCCAGAGCCATCTGGGTCCAATGGCAAGATATAGATCAAGATGACTGGAGATGGCCCTGGATGCAATGGGACACCTTGGCTTTTTTAAGCTAAGGTCTTTAACAATTGCTTCTGGCCCAAAGTGGGTCCTTAACAAATGCTCGTTGAATTGAACTGACTTAATTGAATAAGTCTGGGAGTGGGTAAACAGTAGGAGAGATAGAATTGAGGCATCATAGCCAACAGAAAGAGGAAACTTGGAAAATGTACATCCAAAAATCAACAAATATCCTATCCCAAGAGGAAACACAACCATATGTCTTTCCTAGATCTCAAAAGGCCCAAGCAAACCAGCCAGGGCACAGGACATGGGTATATGCTAAGATAGAGCTGGTGACTTTCTAGTCACTGGACTCTGACCAACCAGAAAGAATGGGATAAGAAAAAAGGAATAAATTCTAGGCGGATGAAATTATACTAGACATCTTAATGAAAAAATACTCAGTTCCCACTGAGCCATTAATGATTGGTTTCCACATGGAAGCACCCATCTCGGGTGACAAGTCTTTGACAAACTGTTTCTTTATTTTTCTATGGAACTGTTCTGGATTTAAAAGATTAACCAAAAAAAAGTAGAACCTGCCTTGTGAGTTTCATTTCACAGCAATAAAGAACTGACTGAGGGGTTGGGACAAGGCAATGAATAAGGAAGGCTTGTTCTTTCCCACCCACTTGACAGGAGGCACTAATTATATATTCTTAGTTGATTTCATAGGGTCATAGATTCATAACGAGAAGAGACCTTACAGATCATCTACTACAACCTCTTATGTTTACAGATCATGAAACTGTGGCACAGAGAGCCGAAATAACATACCCAAGTTCACAAAAGATATGAGTAGCAATAGGGTTTGTTTTCTTTTATTGATCTGCCCTTCCCATTATCTATCCCCATCAAGCATTTTTTTTTGGGTGAGGAGGCAATTAGGGTTAAGTGACTTGCCTAGAGTCTCACAGTTAGTGTTATGTGTCTGAGGCTGGATTTGAACTCAGGTCCTCCTGACTCCAGGGCCAGTGCTCTATCCACTGCACCACCTAACTACCTCACCAATCAAGCAATTTTTGAAATGAAATCTATGAAATGAATAATCCAACTCAAAAATGAAAAACACGTCCATGCATAGTCTGGCAAAAATAAATTCCTATATTGGCATTCATCACCACTCTGGCAGGAGATGACCAGTCTGTTTCATCTTTATTCTAGGATTTGAAACCAGATATTTTAGCTCTAATGCAATCCAATAAAACACAAATTTATCAAGCGTTGTTTATATTATATGCACACAGTAGGTTGCAATCAGCATTGTTGGAGGGACTATACAAACTAATGAGATCACAAATCTGTTTGAGTGTTTGAATATATGCATGTTTCTATGCTACATGCTTGAGATTAAAAGCCAAATACTCCTTATGTGCACAAAGCTTACATTCTATTGGGAAATATTCTCTAGAGCCAATTTTCCTTCTTCCACATTCATGTTGCCTCTATAATGGTTTGCTCATATAATATGATGGAGTGGTACGATGAATGGAGCATAGGACCTGGATCTGAGTTCAAATCTAGCCTCAGAGACTTATTAGATGTGTGACCCTGGACAAGGCACTCGGCCTCAGATTCCTCATCTATAAAATGGGAATAAAAATAGCACCTACCTCCTAAGGTTGTTGTGAGGAACAAATGGGTTAATATATTCAAAGTGCTTTGCAAATCTTATAGTATTATGTGTTGTTTATTACTATGTCATTTTTCAGTTGTGTCCAACATTTGGTGACCCCATTTGAGATTTTCTTGGCAAAAATACTAAAGTGGTTTGCCATTTCCTTCTCCAGCTCATTTTACAGATGAGGAAACTAAAGCAAACAAGGTTAAGTGATTTGCCCAGGGTCACACAGCTAATAAGTGTCTGAGGCTAGATTTGAATTCAGGTCATCCTTACTCCAGGTCCACTGCTTTTATTCCTTCTGCCTCCTATCTACCCTATGGCATTATCTAGCTATTATTATCTTTTAAAAAAATTACAATTTACCATCAACATCTTTTAGTCTTAAAACAGAATTCATTCATCTTCCCAGTGATTGGCTTTTTCTAATTCTAATGTTTGAAAGCATTGGATAATGAGGAGAGCTCATTTTCTACAGCTTGGAAAAAAGAACTATATTTGGCTAATTTGGTACCACTGAGCCATTAGTTAAGATTTTAAATCACTCTAGTCAATTTTAGGTTGAAACTGGTCTCCCAAAGGTCTGTAATTAATCTACCAAGCTTTCAAAGTAACTACAGAGTGTTACGGCTTAACATGTTGGAAGATTCTCAGGCCCTGACACTTCTGATAAACTGACAGCATCTTGCTCATCAGCTTACTTCAGAAAGGATGGGAAGCCACATTGGCAGTGTTGATCCATTAAGCACCACACCATTTTTTAATGGAAAGCTATTCCAAGTCTCCTCTTAAAAGCCTTGGAGATAGCAGTCATACGGTAGGGCAGGGCAGCTATGTGGCTCAGTGGATAGAGCACTGGGCCTAGAGTCAGGAAGACCTGCATTCAAATCCAGCATCAGACACTAACCAACTGTGTGACCCTGGACAAATCATTTAACCTGTTTTCCTCAGCTTCCTCCACTGTAAAATGGGGGAAATAATAGCACTTAGCTGCTAGAGTTGCTGTGAGAATCAAATGGAAATAATGGTTGTAAGGTGCTTAGCACTGTACCTAGCACATAAGTGCTATAGAAATGATAGATATTATTATCATTAGGTATGAAATGAAGATTTCGACTTTCAAATGCCAAGGCATTTCACTTTAAAACATATTTACACTTAAAGGCAAGGAAAGGCAGGCATTATGCTTAGTGCTTGGGTTGCAAATCCAAGTAGAATGGTTTCTGCCTTTAGAGAATATTGAAAGTTATGCTGACTCAGTGACCCCATTATTCTCAGTCCTGATTTTAAATCAATGTTGGGGGAGATGTTGGAGAAGGCATCACCCAGTCTGTAGTTTTTGTATTCCCTGCTATTCGACACCTACCTGTGATGTTTGTACTCTACCTGATAAACATAACATCTAGGCAATTGGGGAGGAACTGAGATGCAATGGCCCATCCCTTTTTGCCTCCTTGGACCTATTTGAATTGTCTTTATCTCATTACAAAAGTTATCAACTAAAGCTGGCTCCATCCTGAAACCCTTGCTGATCTCCAGGGATCAGCCCCATGTTGCTACCTTGAGCTATTTTAATAAACTCCTATTAAATGCTCTTTATCCTGAGTTTTGCCTCATTAATCAGGTCCAAAGCCTGAATGAACAAAGAATTCTCTTTTTAACAGGAACTTACATTTTTATAGAGGGAAACAACACACAAAAGGGAACTGGAAAGTGGGAAGCAGAAGAAGGGGCCGAGGTAGGTAAGTGGGAGGGTGATAGAAAAGTCCTATGAGTCAGGAGAAGAATGAAGCAAGGCCGGCCTGGGCCAGTCCCAAAAAATGAAGCGTCAGGAGGAACTTGGCCATAAGAGCAGAGGGCTGGTATGGTGGAGGTATATTCTAGGGTGAGAAGGCTCCAGATGCTGAAGAAGGTCACAGGGTCAGACTATAGCTAGGGCATTGCAGTGAAGTTCTGAGAATAAAAAGATATAGGAAAGGAATGGGTGTTTCTTTCTTACTTATGTAGCTAAATTTCTTAAATTCCAGCTGTTAGCTATAGCAGCCTGCTGTTGTAGATAGGGTGCTGGGCCTAGAGTCAGGATCAAACTGGGCCAAATCCCACTTCAGCCACTTACTAGCTATGTGATCCTGGGTAGGTCCATATATGTTAAATGAGAAGACTTGGATGGAATGGTCTCTGAGATCACTCTCCAGCCAGGAGGGAAGGGAATGCAGATCTCATCCAGAACTCCAGCAAGCAATGAAAACAAAATCGAATTTGGGCTTCCCAGGGATTTGCAATACCAAACTGGTTTATCTGTGGCCACACATCGTGAGTTGACTGGTTAGAACACAGGTATGTGCAGGGCTGTCCCGGTGGAACATGAGGAAACAAAAAAAGGATGCCTCTGGGCTTCCCTTAGCATGAAGCTGTCAACTATAGAAATACCTTGGACAGGGCCTTCTCCATTTGAGAGCTTAAGTTTTCTGAGCATGGTCTCTCTATGCCTGCTATGAGTTTCTAGGCAATGACCCAGAAAAAAGTGGTGTTTGGGGATCTAGAGCTCTATTAGGAGATTCAACATTCAGGAAAATTCCCACGCTATCTCAGTAGGAGATGCCATCACTCCTTATTCAAAAATTTTTTGTGTGTGTGTGTGCTCTTTTTCTTCTTTTTTCTCTTTTTGGGCAATGGGGGTTAAGTGACTTGCCCAGGGTCACACAGTTAGTAAGTGTTAGGTGTCTGAGGCCAGATTTGAACTCAAGTCCTCCTGAATCCAGGGCCTGTACTCTATCCACTGCGCTACCTAGCTGCCCCCCAAAAGTTGTTTTTGAGTGTGTATTATAGTGGGGTTTCTTATTCAGAGTCATATATTCACAGAATTAAAATTACAGAATCTCAGAGATGGAAGGGATGGCAAAGATTCACTCAACCTATTATCTTAAGAAGAATCCTCTTCATTCATTCCATCCATGCCTAGAGACAACTAGGTGGTACAGTGGATAGAGCACCTGGCCTGGAGTCTGGAAGATCAGAGTTCCAATCCAGCCTCAGACTTTTACTAGCTGTGTGACCCTGGGCGAGTCACCTAACTTCTGTCTGCCTCAGATTCCTCAACTATAAAATGAGTATCATAATAGCACCTATCTCCCGGGGCTTGGTGAGGATGAAATGAAATATTTGTAAAGTACTTAGCACAGTGCCTGATATAGTAGGTACTTAATAGATGCTTCTTCCCTTCCCCTCTTTTCATTTATTCATTCACTCGTTCCTTTAATCAACAAATATTTATTATGTGCTTATTTTGCATTCTCTGAAGAACTTTGAAATTGATTGAGACACTGGCACAGGACCATTCAGCATGGCATGCCCTCATCAAAGAAGGTGCTGTGCTCTATCAGCAAAGCAGAACTGAAGGAGCTCCAAAGGAATGGGAAATAAGCAAATTGAGAGAATCCACCCCAAACATTCACATGGATTATTTGTGCCTGACCTGTAGCAGAGTATTCTCAGCTCCTATTGGTTTGATCAGCCACAGTTGGACTCACTGTAACTTGACTCTAACATAGTGATGTCATTTTGGTCCTCTGTGAGAATGAAGGACAATGACCCACCAACCAACTAACTGACCATTTTGTATAGCATTTAGCCAGGCCTGAAGCAAGGAAGATTTGTATTCCTATTCCATCTCTGTCACATACAGATGGGTTGTGTGACCCTGGACAAGTCATTTAGCCTCTTAGTGCTCTGGGAGACTCTCTAAGTTCCTAAGTTGTACAGTAGGTACTGACCTGCACAGATAGAGGGAGGTCCTTGGCCTGGGAGCTCACTGTACAAGCAAAACAACAGGGCCAGGCTCTACTCCTATACATTAGGCACTAACATAAAATGACAGGAATGAAACAGTGCCTGCCTTCAAGAAACTTACATTCTATTAAGAGGAGGGAGGAATTATGTATACATAAAAGTAAGTACTTTTATAGTACTTACTATTGTTGTTGTTCAGTCATTTCATTCATGTCTGACTCTTTGTGACCCCATTTGGGGTTTTCTTGGCAGAGATACCAAAGCAGTTCACCATTTTCTTCTTCAGCTCATTTTACAGATGAGGAAACTGAGGTCAACAGGGTTAAGAGTCCAGTGTCACCCAGCTAGTAAGTGTCTGAGGCCAGATTTGAACTCAGGAAGATGAGTCTTTCTGACTTCAGGCCTGACATTCTATCCACTATACCCTTTTATAGTACTTACTATGTATAAAAGTATATATCTTTATGTATGTATATAATTTGTTATGTTACATATGCTGAATATTGATATATAATACGTATATATGTATATATAAAAGTAAGTATTGAAAAAAATACTTTTCAGGGAGAGGGCACTAGCAACTGGGGTGGTGGGAGTGGGGAGGAAATTAAGCCAGGTTTCTTACAGGAGGTGGTACTTGAACTGAGTTTTAAAAATAACTGTGGATTCTATAAAACAGCAATGAATATGAGAATGCATTCTAGGCATGAAGAGTTGTTGGTACAAAGGCATGTAGATGGTAGATGGAATGTCAGGTATAGGATATTGCAAACAAGATAATCCAATTTGGCTGGAATGTAGAGTACATAAGAGGGAGAAGGGAACAAGTATTTAGGTTCCTTCTATGTGCCAGGCACTGTGCTGAGGAATATTGATTTGGCAGTTGTTTGGAGGACAGAAGAAAGACAGGAGGCAAGGAGATCCATTAAGAAAAGATTAAGGGGCAACTAGGTGGCACAGTGGACAGAGCACCAGTCATGGAGACAGGAAAACTTGAATTCAAATCCAGGCTCAGACACATAACATTCACTAGCCATGTGACTCTGGGCAAGTCACTTAACCCCAATTGCGTCATCAAAAAAAAAAAAAGAAAAAGAAAAAGATTAAAATAGTCTAGATGACAAGTAATGAGGGTCTGAATGAGGGTGATGGTCACATGAATAGAAAGAAGGAGACAGATGTAAGGAATATTGTGAAGGTACAATTAACAAGACTTGGCAATTGATTGGACATAGATGAAGGATAAAGTTGCAATCTGGGTTACTGGAAGGATGGTGGTATCCTCAAAAGAAATAGAGAATCAAGAGGAGGAGACAGTTGGGGGAGAAGAGAATGAGTTCTGTTTTGGGCATGCTGAGTTTGAGATATCTATGGGACATCCAGTTGGAGATGTCCAATAAGAGGTAGGAGATGTGGCACTTGAGTCCAGGTGAAAGATTAAGACTAGATCATTGATCGGAGTCATCTGCATAAAGGTGATCATTGAACCCATGGGATTTGATGGACTCAATTGGTTCACAGAGAAGGGGAGAGGGAGATGGAGAAAACTGAGAGGTGGGGGGGAGGGGAGAGGGGGAGAGAGAGAAGACAGATACAGAAAAGATAGAGACAGAGAGAGGAGAGAGGAAAGAGGAGAGACAGAGACAGAGAGACAGAGACTGAAAGAGCAGAGAGAATGGGGCCCAGGATAAAGTCAAAGGGCATACCAACTGACAGAGTATGGGACAAGAATGATAATGCTAGAAAGGAAACTGGGAAGGAGCCATCAATAGGTAGGAGACCAATGAGACAGAAGGATTATGGAAGCTCAGGGAGAAGGTGTCTGGAAGCAAAAGAAAGTCAGAGAGAGGTCAACAGAGATGGCTGAGAAAGAATCATCAGATTCAGCAATTAAGAGAGACAAGCAAAGAGGTCAGAGGCCATATTGCAAATGATTGAGGCATGAGAGGAGAGGAAGTCGAGGCAATGAGTACAGTTATCTTTTCCACATCATGACTTTCCCCATCGTAGTTTCAATATATTGTGCATTGGCATAAGAAATTAAATGTGAATTTGGGGGAAGTTTTGAGGAAGCTGCAAATGACACACAAAGGCCAGAAGATGACATCAAGCCTATGACCAAAAACTTAACCCAAATTTTATAGTGAGGTACTGTAAACACCCCATAAAAGAAAAAAAAATAGACTTCTTTTCTAGTACTAAGGGAAGGCCAAAAAATTTTATGCAGATTTTCTAGATTGCAGGGGTATCAGTTTCTCTAACCTCTGAGATGTGGAAGGGATAACTGTAGAGACAGATTTGGAAATTAAGAAAGCTATCATATCTCCTCTAAGTCTTTTCTTCTTCAACTAGTTCTTCATAAGGCATGTTCTCAAAGTCTTTCATTATACTGATAGCCCTTCTCTTGAGCTGCCCCAACTTTTTAACATCCTGATTAAATAGGGGCACCCACCAGAGCTGAACACAATATTTTTGATATGGTCTGACCAAGGCAGAACACAGTGGGACTATCATTTCACTGGTCTTGGGCACCATCCTTTTCTTAAGCACACCAAACAGATCATATTAGCTTTTTGGCCACCATATCCAGAAGTCATATTGGTGATTGACTCATTTTGAGTCTTCAGCCCACAAAGACTCACAAATCGAATCTTTGACATGAATTTTTTTAACCCAAGTAAATCCACAGGAAGCAACTAAGTGGTGCAATGGGTGGCACTTTGGCACTGTGGTCAAAAAGGCCTGAGTTCAAATCTAGCCTTTGACATTTACTAGCTCTGTGGCCCTGAGCAATAAATAGCTCATATATTCATACATAGTCATTTGCATGTTGCCTCCTTCATTAGACTGTGAGTTTCTTGAGAGTAAGGAATATCTTTCAGTTTTTTTGTGTCCTTAGTGCTTAGCACAATGATTGGCATAAAATAAGTTCCTAAGTGTTTATAGACTAACTGGCTGACTTGACCTCTGCCTGCCTCAGTTTCTTTATCTGTAAAAGAAGGATAATAATAGCACCTATCTCCCAGGGTTGTTATGAGGATCAAATGAGATAACATTTGTAAAGCATCTTTGTAAACTCTTAATTCTAGTGCTTTTCCTCTATTATTTCCTATTTATCCTATAAATAGCTTGTTTGGATATATTTATTTGCTTGTCTGTCCTTTCTTCCATTAAACTGCGAGCTCCTTGAGGGCAGAGATTGTCGTTGGCCTCTTTTTTCTATCCCCAGCACTTAGTACAGTGCCTGGCACTTACTAGATGCTTATTATCTGGCTGACTAAACTATAAAGGGCTGTGTGATTGCTAAGTAGCCATATGACATCTTATGAAAACTCAACCCAAAGTTCTAGCCTGTCAATATCCTTTTGGATACTGACTTTGTCATTTCATGGCAAAGTAATGCAGCCAGGTGAGAAATGAGAAAATGGTCTGAGGTGAGTTCCCTTGTTAAATGGAGATTTTTGGAGTTTATGGCTCCACCCTCCAACCAGAAGAACAGAGATTGGTGATGAGGTAGAGTACTAAGGCTAATGGGATCTTATAGGATGATGAGGTTTTCCTAGTACGAGCTTCCTGGGGCAGGGTAGAGAAGTCCCAGAGAGTCACAGCCAGGTGAGAAAAATGCCATCCATCTCTATTTCTCACAGTTTTGTGTCATCTACAGATCTGATGGGTATGCTATCTATGCCTTTATCCAATTCTTTGGATAAAAATGTTAAACAGCACAGAACCAAGCATACCTTCTTAAATTGGGGCATAAAGTTTTATCTCTTTAGTGGACCCTGAGGCACAAATTCAATTCAAAAAACCTTGGTAAAGCATTTGATATGTGCAAAAGAGCTGGGGACCTTAAGGCCTAAACAAAATTGTCAAGGAGTTTATATTCCAAAAATTTAAGGATGGAGTGAGAACAAGGCTAGGATCCAGAGGTTGGTAATTTGGATGCTTGCATGCCCTGACCATTTGCCCAATAGAAATAATCTTCATTTAAGCAGAGACTGTATACCCATTTTCCAGTAATGAAGAGGAAAGGATAACTACTTTCATGCATTCAATGTACTCTATGCAGACCATTATACAAGGCATTAAGACACAATCCTGGCCTCACAGAGTTCACAGGATAAGACACTAAAGACAGAAAACATTTAATGTTGTGCATTAGTTAAATGTATTAAAATTGCAAAAAGATCAGGACATGAAGTGGTGAGGAGATGTTGGGGGTTGTAGGTCCTAACCCACCAGGGAGGATGAGAAGAAGGTTTTAAGTTGGAAGCACTATTTGGATTGTGCTTTAAGATGGAAGAATAAACAGTGAATTTAGAGACTGAGGACCTGAGTTCAAATGCTAGGTTCACCATTTGCCTGTGTGACTTTGGGTAAGCACCCTAACTTCTCTGGGCCCCGAGTTCCTGACGGGTAAAGATGAGGGATTTGAATTAGATACATTCCCATGTTCCTTCGAGGTACAAATCTATGATCCAAGGATGACTGAAAAGATAAATCCCACAGGCTAATAGGATCTTATAGGATTGATAAGATGAATCCCACAGATGAGTAGGAGAAAGATGGAGGCCATTCCAGGCCTGGATACTCAAAGAGTATAGAGTTTATTGTACCCCGGCATTAGTACTAAGTAGTATTAGAGGTAATACCATAAAATGTGGAAAGCCTTGGTTTTACCACCAGACCTTATTTTGTACCCCAACTCTACTAGTATGACCTTATTCAAATTATTTCACTTTTCTAAGTCTGTTTTCTCATTTATTATGAGCTGTACTAAGTGATCTCTGAGATCTTATAAATTAGCGCCTCAAGTCTTTGCCGTGTCTCAGATTCCATCATTCCTTATTCTACCACCAGATGGCTCCAAAGTGCCTAGGGCATCCCTACCATTTCCCCACCTGAACTATTCTTACTCCTGCCCTGGCCTTGCCATTCAGCTTTCTCACAATTACTACTGACTGTAGATGCAGAGAGTGATTCAATAATGCAATTATTTAAGCCTTTTTGTATACCCTCACATTAAAAAAAAAAAAGTTCTGCACTAATAATAATACCTGGTATTTATATAACACTTTAAGATTTTGCAAAGAGCTTTACAAGTATTTTCTCATTTGGTCCTCACAACACCCCCTGGAAGGTAGGTGTCATTATTATCCCCATTTTACAGATGAGGAAACTGAGGCAGGCAGCGGTTCAGCGATTGACCCAGGATCACAGTTAGGATGTCTGAGGTCAAATTTGAACTCAGGCATTCCTGACTCTGGGTCCAGCTGACTGCTGCCACCTAGCTACCATAATATAAACCAATTATTGTTATTATTCATCCAGCTATCTCCCCCTCATAGACATAGAGTTGGGAGGGATCCCAGAAGCCATCTAGCTGTGTGTTCCATTATTGATATAATTTCGGAAAGATCCTCATTTGCTGAGGTATGAGTCATTTTGGATCTGTTTTTTCCAATAACCAGATGAAGTTATCATGAAGACAAGACAGGGATTGTTCTGGGTATTTGAAGAAAGGTATATGCCGTGGAAGCCAAGAAATAATTGGAGTGGGGGAAGAGGTGTGCAGGGGAAGAAGACGAGCAGAGGAGTCAGTACAGATGGGCAGGCAATTTCACCTGGAATTCCCTAGATAAAATGTCTTTATGGGCTCTTCTTGGGCTCGTGGAAAGTTACTGGATTTGGAATAAAGGGACCAAGCCAGCAAACAGGCTTCCTAGCTTGTCTTCCAATTTACATTCCCCCACTTTTCTAGTTTCTTACAAACAAATGTTGTTATTAGTCTATCTGATTTTCGGAAACACCTAATATATTTCTGCCCTAAAGTATAAAAAATAATAATAATAAAAGCATGAAATCAAATATACAGAAACAAGTCAACGTGGAAAGCTTATTTCAGCGCAAGCATGATTTTTGTAATAGGGCATCTTTTCCCAAAGAGCTTAGAGCTATTTCTAATGTTTCCTTGCCTAGGAAGGCATGATTGTGTTAGAAATATTTTTTTCTTAAGAGGAAGTTTTTGTAATTGAGCAGAATTGTGTAATTTGTGAGAAAGTAGTATTGCTTTCAGCTCATGGACATCTCAGCCTGGAATAGGCTGAATTATAAAACAATCTTTCAAAAAGCTGGTGGTAATCGACAAAGAGGAAGGCCTCCTCTACAAAATCCCTTTCTTTTAAAAAAGGGCCAAGTTAACAAAGATTCTGCCAGCATCCATTGAGGGAAGGGAAAAGAGGGTGAGGGGAGGGAACAAACATTTATTAAGCACCTGTTGTATGCCAGGCACTACATTGAGAGTTTTACAAATATTATCACACTTAATCCTCACATCAACCCTGTAAGATAGGTGCTATTATTATTCCCATTTTATAGATGAGGACACTGAAGCAGATGGAGGTTAAGTCATATCTCCAGGGTCACACAGCTGGTAAAACATCTGAGGTCAAATTTGAACTCAGGTCTTCCTGGCTCCAAGCCTAGCATTCTACAAACTGCTTCAACTAGCTGTGGAAAACCATAAAGGCTGTTAAAAATGGGTTTGTGGCATCTCGGGCCACTAATCTGTGAAATATGAAGTACATTACACTCAAACAAAGGGGACAGCCAGTGTATAATGTCCAAGGGTTAGCCTAATGATTCGAGTCCTCTGCAACATGGGCTGAAAGTTGGCCCCACGCTTAAAATGTCCCATAAATGCCCTCCAGGTCCACCTCTTGCCCACTTTTGGCCACATATGAATTCAGTTATCTCACCTGCTCTCTACTGTTCTATGTTAAAGAATCCCACCTCCCCTGCCTTTCCAGCACTTGCAATAACACACTGGCTGCCTTTTTATTGGTAGTAAGAACTTCCACAATTACCAGAGTTTATTTCGATCAGAATGGTCAATAAAAGCTTAATTTTACAGTCATGTTTCACTTACCTGAAGGAACATACAAGGGAATATAGGCTGAAAGCACGTCCTCCTTGGCTGTGTGTTTTTAATTCAGAAGACACAGGGCTTGAGGGGTTAATCAATAAAATGCAATGGCTTAGAACTTGTATTACAAATAAAGGATTTAGGGGAGATGAAGGGAAACTGTAGAAGACTGGTGTGAAAAATGAAATAAAAAAATTCCCCCCAAAAATGATTTGCTGCATTAAAAACAAAACAAAACAAAACAAAAAAAAACATTGACCAGAGCTCAGGAAAGAGGAAATTCTCCAGTTCAGGGCACTGTGGCCTCCAAAAACATTTTACTGTGAAGGTTACAAATGCAGAAATACCCGAGGCCTCCTTTTGGGGCTGTACTTCTGGGGTCTACACCAAGTGTAACGCACTGGAATAAGCAGGCATAATGAGGTTTAGTCTACCACTGGCTACCCAGACAGAGGGGACAAGACACAGAAGTGGATGCGGCATTGGCAGCTGCTGACAGATGGCAGATGGGGTGTTTACCTCATGGGACAGGCAATGGAGGAAAAATGGCGAAGAGGTGTTGGGCATGGTTTTAGTAATAGTGAAGGTTTGTCTAGAGTACAATGGATCCTTTGGGTGCTGCTGTACTTACTGGGGAAGGCAAGGACCATCTGAGGCCTATTTTTCTAAAGGGAAAGCTTGAGAGAGGGTTGGTTGAAATATTAGCTGTGGCATTCCCCGTTACTGAGGTCAGGGAGGTAATGAAATAAACAACTCAATGGAGGAGTTAGGTAGAGCTGGGGCTGAATTTAGAGTTTCATTTTTTGTGGTCTAAGAGAAGTATTTTATATATGAATCAGTGAACTGACTGAATGAGGGCTATAGACTAGAACACTAAGCTTCCTTCCAACTCGAAAAGGTTAAAATCCAGTGACAATTCGTACATATACACATGTGTGTGTATATATATATACATATATACGTATAGATATGAGCATACATATACATAAGGTGTGCACACACATACCTATGTGTTTATGCACACATGCATATATGTCGTGTATACCTACATACATGTACATATAAATGCACACGTGTAGCCATACAGTCCATATATGTGTGCAATGCATATACACACATGCAGAGAATAACATCACATACACATGCAGGGCCCCCAAAACCAATGTAATTTTAAACTTACTAAATCATAGATATGTATGCATGTGCACATAAATGTATACATACACACATTATATATAAGTGAACGTAATGTGTATATATCACACATATCTATGCATGCATATATGCATACACACATAACATTTGGTATTTGCATTTCTATTTTTATAATATTTGTTCAGGAATATCATTCCATGATTTACAGACTGGGTTCAGCAAATGATGGCCTGCAGGCCAAATGTCACTCACTTTTTTATGGTTTTTGGTACTGTTAAGAATGGATTTAGTCAGTGTGTGGGCCATACAAAAACAGATGGAGGGCCAAATCTGGCCCATAGGCCATAGTTTGCCAACCCCCTTATTCACACTATTGGGACAGTTTCTTGTTAATGGAAATACATATTGCTTTTCCTGATTCCTAACCTTCAAAATTAGTGTTCTCTCTATACTCCGAAATGATTCGGTAGGCAGCCAGAGCACTGGACTTGGAGTTAGGAAGACATGAGTTCAAATCCTGACTCAAGATATTTATGAACTGTGTGACCCTGGGTAAGTCACTTAACTTATTTTGGCTTGTTACTTAGTCTATAAAATGGAGATAGCACCTAGCTCTCAGGGTTGTTGTGAGGATCTAATGAGGATGTGTGTGTGTATGTATGTATATACACACACACACAATGCACATGCATATATATATACATGTGCATATATGTATGTGTATCACACACATATATAATATACATATATAAAAATGCTTTGAAAATTTTGTGCTAGATAAATGCTTTCAATTATCACACTGACATCTGTGTACATATTTCTTCTTCCCAGTAGAATGTAAGCTCTTTGAGGGCAAGGACTATTTTGCTTTTGTCTTTTTACATCTAATACCTAGCATACAGTCTTGCACACTGTTGCTCAGCTGTTTTGTTGTGTCAGACTCTTCACGACCCTGTGCACCACAGGATCCGTGGGTTTTCTTGGAAAGATACTAGGGTGGTTTGCCATTTTCTTCTCCAGTGGATTAAGGCAGAGGTTAAGTGACTTGCCCAGGGTCACATAGCTACTAAGTGTCTGAGGCCAAATTTGAACTTGGGTCTTTCTGACTCCAGGTTCACTGCTCTTTCCACTGAGCCACTTAGTTGCCTCCTAGGCAAACAGAGGTTAAATGACTTGCCCAGGGTCACACAGCTAATAAGTGTCTGAGGACAGATTTGAACTCAGATTTTCTCACTGCAGATCCAGAGCTCTATCCCCTGAGCCACCTAGCTGTCTAAGTACTCTTTATAGATGTTTGTTGAATGAAAACTCCCAACCACGTCAGTGAGACAATCATGCACTCACTGACTGATGTGTGTGCTTAACTTTCCTAAAAATGATCACAATTCTGTTTTATTATCAAAGGCCACTACATTTTCAGAGTCCTTGAAATTGATGACTCACCAAATCTAAGACATGGTTCATGTCCCTGCCTGGTTCCCTGTTTCCTGAGCTCATCTCAGCAAAAGCCAAATGAGGAATACTCTAGATGTAAGCAGTACACTTGCCCTAATTTCACTGACCGCAAGACTTGGTCTGATCAATCAAGTGGCCTGCATGCCTTGACTGACCACAATTACACCACACTGAGGGCTCTCCTTTCCCCTACCATTTTTAAATTTTAGCATCTCAATTTTATCTGGAAATTCAGTCATCATGTCAAGGTCCAAGGCCCTGTTTAGTGTATGCTGTGTACCACGGCTAAGTGAAAGCTATAAATGGAATATTTAAACACGGACTTAACTGAGTATGAAACAGTACCGAGCAGAAGCTTCGTAGAAAACTACAATTCGTTTTATGCCCCCTAATCTATTTTTAAATAGTATGCATTTTAAATCCTTCTGAATACTGTTTTCTTATTAAGATAGGATAGGGGAAGAGTGTCCTTACATAACACACAGCTTACAACATAAACAATGGCAACTTTTTTCTGTATATTGATGGTGAAACATTTTTTTATTGTCTTAAAAATATGTCCTTTTCCCACTCTAATGTACATTTTGAAAATAAAACCATAAATTAACGATAGAGAAGTCTGGTATCTTTAATGCCATTCAATGAAAGACTGAGCCAGGTTTCCAAACAATCAGCATTTTATAATAGCAGCAACATTTGACAGTAGAGAAATGAACACAAGACACAGTAGTCCCTCCTATTTGGGCCATTTTGTTCAAGCCAGATTCAGTTGCATTCAAAGTCACAAGGAGATGCTCCAGCTGATGGGCTTTGCCGTCTTATCTCTGGCCATAGCCCTGGTTTCTCGAGCCACTTAGAACCTTACACAAAACAGAGGTTACTGTAAAGCTCTCCGCCAAAGCCTCTAAGTAGATGTTGACAGTTCTGTACAGCCCCTCCCACTCCCCCCACAAAGGCCTTTGGGGAATGGGCCTGTGTTCAGAAGAAACACCTGAGATAAAGATGGTAGAACCAAAGGGCTGAGTAGGAAAAGTAAACTTCTCTTTCCTCTCCTTCGGAAGCAGTTATCAGAATTTGCTTTGGGATTTATTTTTAAAATTTCAATATAGTTTTAACCCATTATTTTAAAAATAGAAAGACTGAGAAGCAGCAAGTCCATAATATCCTAACCTGCACCTTAAAGCATAGCCTGCTCTGATCACTCCCGGCAGGGACCACAGCAGCTAAACCTCTTTAAACAAAGGACTTTCTCAAATGAGACATGGGTGGCCCCGGATAACATTTGCCCACTTTATTCTCCCTTTCCACAGGAAGCCTTGAGGGCCTACACCATGGGTTGTAATCAATTGTTTTGCTCCTTCCCCCTTAATTAGGGGATGACAGCATACCCATGGAAATAAACAGACAGCTGTCTATGACAGGGATATTCCAAGGCAAATTCAGAGGCAGGTAGGAGATGGGAATTATGAACTTGGGAGTTGGGAAGACCTGAGTTTGAATCCTGCCTCAGATACTATCTGCATGATCTTGGGCCAAGTCACTTAACGCTTTCAGCCTCAGTCATCTAATCTGTAAAATGGGGATAATAACAGCACTGACCTCACAGGGTTGTTGTGAGGATTAAGTGAGATAATATATGTAAAGCGCTTCGCAAATCTTAAAAGCGCTCTATGTATGGACTGTTCATGGCTGCTGGTTAGGTGACTTACTGTTCATGGTGGCTGGTTAAGTGAACATGACTATAAGGGATTATATTGTGTATTAACACAAGAGGCAGTGTAGTGTAATGGATAGGGAACAGTTACAAAACAGAAAAACTGGGGTTCATGTCCTACCTCTGACAACTGGCTTTGACCTTGAGCCAGTCATAACCTTTCATCTCTCTAACATTAAAGTACAGGGCAGCTGCCACATGAATTGCTAGAGGTAATTTCCTCCCCTGGGAGTTCTCTATACCAATGAAATCACAGGTCCTGTTCCTATCCCTAAAGTATTTTGACAATAAAGGGGGAGATACTGCACAATTAAAGGGTTAAGTTGAACAATACACGTAACAGAGTGTACAGTGTTGTTGCCAACATGGGCCCCCTCTGTCAGCCATGATCCTGAGGGTGGGTGGGAGAGGGAATTTCTGAACGGGCCCCAGATAATTCTTAGCCTCCTCACTCTTGGGGGACAGGGAAGGCCCAGGCCTGCTGTACCCCAGATCAGCTTCTTCCAGACTAAGGGTGACTCCAGGCTAAATCAGATCCCACGGCCTCTTCCAAACTAGGCTCAATCCTCTTTACCCCCTCAAAGCAGAACAATAAGACAACTATTCTGAGTTTTGCTGCTTTCCTCTGGACTCCAATCAGTACCTTTAATTATATAACTGATAAGCTAATAGATGCCTGGGCAATAAACAATTTCATATCACTGTTTTGAGGGCTATGGACAGTGGGTTTCACTTCAATGCTTCTGAGATCTGGGATTTCATGGGGAGGGGAGGGAGACTCCCTCCCCAGGCATAGATCATACCCCCTCCATGAGTCAGTAGATGGCTCCTGTGACTGTTTTGACCAAAACATTCATCACCCTGAAACCAACCTGATGGGCCTCTCTGAACCTGGGCTGGTCCTTGGAGAACCCCAAAGTTCCCTCCATGCCACAAGGGGGTATCAGAGCAGGACTTTAGTAGAGGAAATCCACCCATCACTAAGTACAAACCAATCAACAGATTGCCAATCCTTATACCTAATATTTCAAACTTCACTTTGTATCTGTATTCCTAAGATTTAATTGCCAAAATATGAATTTAATTCACTTTACAAAAAAGACCATGAAGAACATTTCCTCCCTTGAGGTTTTCTTTCCCATTTTAAAAAATGTTGTTGTCTATTGGCCAACCTAATGGTAACCAGCTCTAGGGAGGGGAGTAGAGGAGAAGGAAGAAAAAAAAAAAAGAAATTTACATGACAATTTTGTTATATTTTTGAAAGAAATAGCAAGTTGTGCATAGTAGATTTGCAGTTTGATGTGCAATCATCTTTTTTTTTATTGTACTGTGTTATGGAAATGCTTGTTTTATTCCATAAATTAAAAAAAAAGATGTATGAATGGGGTGGTATGGGAGTGGTGTTGAGTATATTGTGCATTGAAGGTCTGTCTGCCTGAAAACTGTAGCTACGTTCCTCTGGGACAGATTCTTTCAACCCCAGTTCTCCTAAAAACCAGTTCCTCTGAAATTAGCTTCTGAATCACCATCACAATCAGCTGATACAATTCACTGTGGATGTTTCTTGACAGCACAATCGTAAAATACTGGATAGATTTCTAATGTTAGAGTTTGAATGTCCATTCTATGACTGAACATCTGGCTCCCTCTAAGTTTCCTATGAAACATGGCTGATTTTACTGAAATGGACCCCACTGACTTAAAATCAGGTCTGGATGTAACACCCACAGGTTGTGGTTTATAATTGATTTGAAGTGACACATGATGAATACCATGCACATTTTCCTAACACTTAATGATTCATTGAAGTTTCCGCGTAAGATTTTGATAGGTGTCTCTTTCGGATTTCCACGAATGACACAATCTTACATATTCTTTTCCTTTTGTCACAATTTTCTTTTCTAACACAGGATCATTGACCAGTCTTGCGGCCAGCTGAACAAATTCCTGAGAGGAAGGGATAGATGGTGGTGGGAAGGAAAGAAACAAACACAAATCTTTCATTAGGAATATAAGCTCTGCAAATAACTGCAAGATCATTTATCTATTTGACCTTCTGGTCTTCCTTCTGCCTCTCCCCCCCTTCCAAGGATAAACTGTCACTGACTTTGGAACTTCAAGGATGCAGGACTGGGTCAGGGCAGGAGCTCCCACTTCCAACACAAAGCACAGTCCCTCGAGGATGCCTTAGGAGACTGTTTCTGTAAGCTGCGGTTCTTGAAAGAAAATCCCCTAGTGGCCAGCCTTTCTGAACATGAGCCTTTGTAAATTTAGCTAAGATAGTCCTCAGATGTCAGGCATACAAGTGGACATTGGACCTATACCCAAGTATTTCTGACTTGTGTTTATGCCAATGTCTGTCTGCCCTCCACTGGCATAATGGTTAAACACCAACAAAACCAGCATCGCCTGCCCACCACAATAAGGTATCAGAGAAGAAAGGACCCTCTTTTTCTAGTCCATTTTCCAGGGGGGTATGAGTTGATAAAAACCTTTGGTAAGGTAAATAGATAGATAGATAGATAGACAGATAGATAGATAGATAGACAGACACTGGATAGATTACCCAGATGATAGATGCATGGAGAGTAGGACAGACAGACAAATATGTGTGTACATACATATACATACGGGGGACTTTACAGATATATATATATATAATATAGTCTACATATAATATAATATATATATATATATATATAATATAATCTACCAAGAGGTAGATTTCAAAGAGAAATATACAGAAGATGGAAGCAAAACCAAGTGACAGAGGATGGAGAGAAGAGCATGGAATGGTGTTGGAATTCTGGTCTCCGAAGGAGCTGAGGCTAGTAAGGGAAACTAAAGTCAGAAGAGAGGGATTTTTTTTTTTTGAGGGGAAGTAGAAGGAGGTAGGTTACATTGAGAGAAAAAAAGTTCAAAGAAGGGATAAGGTCTTTGCTTGAAGTGGATGGGACAATGGTAAGTAAGAGAGAAAGCAGAACTGCTCAATTCTTTTATTTCTGTTTTCTCTACCACTGGAATGACTTCTGCACTGCAAATGACAGAACGCAAAAGACGAACAGGGAGATGATGCTTAAGGTAAGTAAGAAGATAGTACGAGTACATCACATCTACCCTTGATGAATTTAAGTCACTTCACTCAGATTAACTTCATCCTTGGACTGATGTGGCTGCTGAACTACTTTTGATATCTGAAAGATCGTCGAGAACAAGAGAGAACATATCTCCAATATGACTGGAGAAAGGCAAATGATCCATTCCCCTTACCATTCCCCTCCCCCCCAAAAGGGGAGAGAACTGAACCTGCAAACCACAGGTAAGTGAACTTAACTAATTCCTGGAAAACTTCTAGAACTGACCAAAGTTAAAGAGATGCGTGGTGAATATCTAGCTCAGGCAGCAATGATTACAAAGAGCAGCCATGTTTTCATCAAGAACAGGTCATGCAGCATGCCCACCCATTGGAGAATGGCTGGACAAACCATGGTATGTGTGAATGTGATGGAAAGTTATTGTGCTGTAAGAAATGGTGAAGGGGAAGCTTTCAAAGACACCCAGAGAGACTTGTATGAACTGATAAAGAGCGAAGTGAGCAGAACCAGGAGAACAATGTATACATTAACAACTTTGTAAAGACAAACAACTTTGGATCTCTGAGAAGCACAATGATCAAGCATGACTCCAGAGTTATCATGCTGGAATGTCACACACCTACTGACACATGCATCACTACCTTTTTTGATAAGATCACTACACTTGGAGATGGGGGAATGGTGCGGATACAGTCTACTTAGATTTTAGGGAAGCTTCGATCAAGAATTTCATACTGGAATTTCATTGTGGACAATATAGAGACAAAGACTGGAGTAGAATTCAATTAGGTAAAGTAAGAGTTGGATGGGTGGCTGAATTTAGAGTTGTTACCAAGGGTTCAATGGTTCAATGCCAACATGAAAGGAAGTCTCCAGGGGAGTAACCCAGAGATGTTCTTGGTCCTGCACTGTTTAACATTTATATCAATGACTTAATGAAAGATGTAGATGGCATACTCATCAAGTTTCCAAATGACAAAAAGCTTGGAGAGACAGATAACAAAATGGCGACAAAGGTGACAGAAAGGGATTTTGACAGACTAAAGCACCAGGCTGAATCTAATAAGATGAAATTCAATAGGAGAAATGTAAAATCTTACACTTGGGTCCAAAAATATCAGCTTCATCAGTGAAATATGGAAGAGGTACAGTTAGGCAGTATTTGTTTGGAAAAAACAACAACCTGAAGTTTTAAGGGACTGCAAGCTCAATATTAATCATAATTATGATGTGGCATTAAAGCTAATGCAACCTTGAGCTATATTTAGAGGCAAAGATTCTTCAATAGGAAGGTGATTCGAACTGTCTGGCTTTTGTCAGACTTTATCTGGAGTCCTGCACTCAGTTCTGAGTGTCTCTGTTTAAGAAGAAAAATGATAAGATGGAGTGTCCAGAGGAGAGCAGAAAGCATGGTAAAGAGCCTGGAGTTATGTCATATGATGGGCAGTCGAGGCATTAAGGATGTTTAAAGGTTCAGGGGCTGAAAAGGTTCATGGCTGTTGCATTAAAGTACATAAAAAGTCTATCCCGCTGAGGTGGTATCGGACCTGATCTGTTTGATCCTTGAGGCAGAACCAGGAATAATGGGTAGATTCTGTTGTTGTTGTTTTTCATTTGTTCAGTTGTGTCCAACTCTTCATGACCCTGTGACCATACTGTCCATGGAGTTTTCTTGGCAAAGACAGAATGGCTTGCCATTTCCTTCTCCAGTGGATTAAGACAAACAGAGGTTAAGAGACTCGCCCACGGTCACACAGCTAGCGTCTGAGGTCATATTTGAACTTAGGTGTTCTCCATTTCAGGCCCAGTGCCTATCCACTGAACCACTTAGCTACCTCAGGGTAGGTGCTAAAAGAAGTTAATTTAAGCTATATTTCAGGGGAAAAAATTCCTAATAATTAGGTCTACCCCAAAGTGGATTGGGCTACCTTGAGAAGCAGTAGGCTCCCCCTCTTTGGACATCTTCAAACAAAGGCTGGACAAGTATTGGCCAGGTATATTATGGTAGGGATTTCTTCAGTGCATAGGGCAGACTAAACGGCTGCTGGGGTCCCTTTAAGCTCTCAGTTCCCTTGAGTATAATCTAGGAATGGGGGATGGCCAGGGCAGAGGCACAGTGACAGACGGTGAATGTGCGTGAAGACCAAAGGCTACACTGGAGTCCAGTTTGCTTGAAAGGGAGTAATGTGTAATAAGGTTGGAAAGTAAGTTATTGAATGACTAAATGAAGCTGTAAATTTAAAGGTATGGACTAGGTGATCTCTCAAAGTCCTTCTAGGTCTTAGTCTAAATCCTGTTATCACCATTTCTTTTTTTTTTTTTTTTCAGATGAAGAAAATGAGATCTCACATTCCTCACAAAGGCCTCAACGTCTAATAAAAATAGATACGGCTATCTGATACAAGCAAAGATCTGTCCTGACAAATACAAGGCAACAAATAGGTATTAAGCACCTAATGTGGCCACAACACTCTGGTAGGTTCTAAAGAGATAGTTAGATAAAGCACAATCCCTGCCCCCAGGGACTTTATAGTCTACATCCATTAGGCAAATTATGATTTAAGAGAGTAAAATTAAGGTTTCAGTCCTACATATATGCAAGATTTAAGTAGACACAAGATTTTTACATGTATATATATATATATTATATATGCATGTTTGTATGTATGTATGTATATATACACACATGCAAGATTTTTATTAGAATGAGAGACTTTACGGGGATGTTAAGTCTAGGTGTCTAGAAATTTCAAGAAGCCAATAGACAATCATCTCTTCTGGATGCCTGAGGGCAGAGGGCAGACTAGATCCTTTCTCATGCTCTATTTTAGCTTTAAGATTATTTTCCTCTAGGCCAAACTGAATTCTACCCAGTTATTAATGAGTTCTTTTCGAGTAAGCTACTTAGAGACAATGAGTAATAGGCTTCTGCATAAAAAAGAATGTATATATGAATACCTCATCTAATTGTATGATAGAATTCGGATGAGAGGAGTTTAGCACGCAGCTTTCTTTACCTCTGTGAAACAAGTATTCAGAACAAGGCCGCAGTTTCATGGCCCAAAGTTCCAAACCACCTGGGAAAATTCCTCAAGGCTTCTATTATGCAGTTTTGAGTTGTGTAAGCTGCCAGGAAACAGATCTACTGCTTGTCAAACATTTATTCCAGCCTGTGCCCCGCCCTGAGCTGGTCTTTCTCACTGGTGTTATTCTACTGCCAAATATTTCTTGGAATCATTTCTGTGGCAGCATACAAATATAAAATACGGATAAAACTCGAAATAATAGCAAATAATGGAAGTTGAAAAAAAAAAGGAAATGGACTATGTACATGTGAGAATTCTGTCTGCTGAAAGAATCAAGCAAAACTAGAGGGGGTCTAGAAAGTTCATGCAGAAGATCAAACTCTTACCACTCATGAGACCAACTGCGAATTGAACAGTGTGTGATACGAGGATCGGTCAGAAAATAATTTTTCAAAAGTTTCTTTCATCAGCAACTGGTAGGACCACTCATCATTTTCAAGGGAAGAATAAAATAGAAAGATCGGCTCACCAAAGGTTTTCCCGAGTGTCCTGGATATTCTCCTGTCCAAAGGCAAATTGGAAGACTTCCTACAGATGGCAAAGTCCTTCAGATGCCCTTGTTTCCAAGATAACATGTGCTGATTAACTCCAGCATGGGAAAACTAAAGGGTCTTTTGAATGATACCCACTGTGATTTAAGAGAGAATTCTAGTGATCGGCACTGTAAAAACCAGGTGGATGAAGAATGTATAAGCGCCAGTTCAGTTCAACACCACCTATGTGCAAAATACTGGGTTACATGCTATGGATGCAAAGACAGAAACAAAACAACCCCCTACTCTTTATCAGGTGGAACTACAATCTTTAAAACAGGAAAATATATACGGGCTGGCCAAGCATGCAGAAAAGAACAAAGGGGCCCATGTGAATGGATTAACTATAAGTCAATGAAGACAGAGCTGATGTGATGGACTAAGGGAAAAAAGAAGAGATAGAATGACTGGATGAATGAAATCAAAATACAGGGGACAGCTAGATGGTGTAGTAGATAGAGCACTGGCCCTGGAGTCGGGAGGACCTGAGTTCAAATCCTGCCTCAGACACATAACACTCACTAGCTGGGTGACTGTGAGTAAGTCACTTAACCCCAATTGACTCACCCCCCCCCCCCAAAAAAAAGTTAAAAAATAATCAGAATACAGAATAAGTTTTTAGGTGGATGTTTTTCTCAGAGTGAAACGTCACATTAGCACAATATGCAGAATGTTTTGCATGTCAAGAGAGGAAATGTGGCACAGAGGACACCCAGAAGACCTAGGCTAGAGTCCTGCTTTGAACGCATATTGGCTGTGTGACCTGGAGCGAGTCACTTCACCTCTCAATGACCTAGCCAAACTCTCTACGATGATGAGTTTCAGAGAAGGTACCAACCTCAATTGATAAGGGAGTCTCTTCACTCATGTTTCAGATACCAACGAAATCATAGGTCCAATACCTATCCCTATCTGCTCTAAGTAAAGCCCTCTACAAATCTTAAAGTGCTAAGTAAGGGCAACCATTACGCTTGCTATCATATTCACCTGGCTGCCAACTCCAGGCACTATATGTTGATCTCTTGGATGTCAATCACTACTACATGCAATTTATTGTATGCTGCCATGTGGTAACATATAAATAGCTACACTGTGAAATTCCACTCAAGTGTATGAAGTAGATGTCTTCCTGTAGACTTTGTCATGAATTTGAACTAACTGAGAAAGGGAAATGAAGGAAAGGCAGCAAGTGACCCTTGGGAGGAACATGAGCGGTGCCTTCAACGACACAACACAGGTCTTCCTCCTTTCTCCTAAATCACAGCAACAGGAATCATTTTTACCCTCATTGACATGCCAAAATAATAGCACAGCTTCCTAGAGAAACTTTGCAATCTACATAAATTATTTTAAAATTAAATATAAAAAATAGTTGTTAAAATGCTTTTGCAGATGGATACTGAGTAGGGGGGAAAAACCATAATCTGTGACTAGAAATGTGGGACATTAGAGTTTAAAATAAATGATGAGCATAATAGTCTTGTCCTTATCTGCACAGTGCTGGATGCAGTGCCAGAAAACATGGGGAGACGTTGTTACCAGAAGGATGTTTACAATCCAAATTAAAGAATCTGATTGGTGGATTGCCTAGATGCCTCCCCCCTTAGTGATACCGGTGGTGAGCATGGGCTGGTAGAGATTACATTAAAATACTCCCATGGATCTGTGATCACATCCTTTCCAATGCTTCAGATCACAAACTGTCCCAACCATCCATTCTGTATGGCTCCCATCCATGTCTTGCCACCAGTTTGCCACAGGAGTCGTGCAGCAGAGCTGTCCACCTAGCACACTCCACCCTCCCCAAATGACCAGTTCATCTTCTTTTCCCATCATATACTTTAGGGTGTAGCTGATGGTATTAATGATAATAGCTAATTATCACCACCTAATAATAGCTTACATTTATAAAGCACTTTTCTTACCATATCCCTATGAGGTAGGCAGAACAGAAATTATATAATCTCTATTTCACAGATGAGGCAACTGAGGTTCTGAGAGACTATGACTTTGTGGTGTAAGGGCACCCTTCAAGAATAGGAGTTGAACTCTGAACTGAGGTTTCCTAACTCTGTCTAGCATTCTTTCTACCACACCATTCAGGGTCCTCCATGGTCTACATACAAAGTACTATCCTAGAATGTTAAAAGTAGTGTTCCCTTTCTGAGGAAGGAAGGAAGGAAGGAAGGAAGGAAGGAAGAGAGAGAGAGAGAGGAAGGAAGGAAGGAAAGAAGGGAGGGAGCGAAAGATCTAGGAAGGAAAGAAGGAAAAAGAAAGGAAACAAGCATTTATTAAGCATCTACTATGTGCCAGGCTGTATGACTGTACTTTGATCCTCAGAGCAGCCCTAGATTTTATATATATATCTATGAATATATACATATATACATATATATATATATATACACATATATATTCCCATTTTATGGCTTTTTTTTTTTGGCTAAGCAATGGGGTTAAGTGACTTGCCCAGGGTCATACAGCTAGTCAGTGTTATGTGTCTGAGGCCAGATTTGAACTCAGGTCCTCCTGAATCCAGGACCAGTGCTCTATCCACTGAACCACCTAACTGCCCCTATATTCTCATTTTACAGTTGAAACTGAGGCAGACAGAGGTAAACAGGGTCACCCAGGGTCACATACTTAATCATAATAGTTAGTGGATTTGAACTCAAGTTTTCCCCACTCCAAGCCCAGCACTCTATCCACTGTGTTTTACATAAGGTAAGTGCTTAATAAAATGAAGAAATGGTTTCATTTACTCTACAAGTCTCATCCTTTTGTTTACCATCCAGCAGAGCTAATTTGCATTTCTTTTTTCTTTTTCATTTTATTTTATTCTGAACTTAAACACCAAAAAAAGAGCATTTCTACAACACAAAAAAGAAGATTGAATATGAGAAATCTGTGATTCTCCATTTTTTAGTCTTTTAAAAAAATATGTAAGAAGAGTTCTTGTATTTCCAAAGCCCCCCTGCCCCCGCTCTAGCTTTCTAGCTTGCCATCAGGAAGCAGAAGCCACTAGTGACAGCACCAGGTTGTGTCCCTGAAGGCTGTTTATGGAGAGGTTAGGTCCAGAGACACCTCCACCAAATTCGGGAGCCAACTTGACAAAATAACCAGGAGATGCGGCAGAGCAGAAGAGCAGGTGCATTAAAAAAATATGAAAGCAAATTTGCAATTAAGTCATTGTAGTTATGCCTTTGGGAGGTAAAAATGAACAGGGAAACTAAATGACTAACAGTGACCCAAGGGAAGCCTGACTTCAGCTGTGTGATTAAAGGAGCAATTAAGGAGGGAAACAGCTCCAAGGCACAGTGAAGCTCATCACCTGCAGGCCAATTCAGGCCCTTCCCAGGTACCTGAACCAGCACCTCCCTGCCAGACAGATAGACTAATCTGCCTGAATCAAGGCTTTGAACCCCCAGGGTTTTCACAGGCAAAAGCTGGCACATCTCTTCACTGGATTGATTTCTACACCTTTATGATGGATACGCTGGATGGCTTGTTCCTGCACCCCCATTTCTTAGTGACCACTTATCTCCTGAGGTGACATTAACTCAGCCCACTCATCTATTTCACAAACTTTCAAGTCCAAGCTCTATCATGGACAAAACAGGGCTTTTTAACTGGTAAATAAATAGCTCTGTTGTTTGGTAGATAAGCAGCTCTGGCTTGCGCTTGCTCTCTCTCTCTCTCTCTCTCTCTCTCTCTGTATATATATATATATATACATATATATATATATGTGTGTGTGTGTATATGTGTATATATATATATATATATATATATATATATATATATGTGACCTCCCCAGTGCTTCCTAAGCAAGGCCCATGAGCTCAGTACACAGCAGTAACACAGGTGCATCCCTAAGCTGTGGAGAAGCTACAGGGAAGGGTATAATGACATGAATGACAGCTAGCTCACGGAAACAAGTTTAATGACACAGGGTAGGGTGGGCATGGAAGCGGGGATGTCCCATCCCTATATTACTGACAATTTAAGAACAGGACACACATCAGTTTTTTGGGATAGGTTGCTGAAGTTTTGTGGAAGACAGGAGAAGGGAAAGTGACCTCTGACCTTATGATATCAAGGTTTTTCCACTAAGTACTGTAAACTGGGATAAATGCACCCCAGCATTCTAAACACAGAATCAGGTGGAGAACAATGACAGAGCTTATAATTTAACTGATGCTATTTAAAAACAGTGCCTTGTGTCCAGTAGGCGTTCAATAAATATTTGATAAATGAATGAATGGAATACTAGCCACTAATTAAAAAAAAGATTGGGGGGCAGCTAGGTGGCACAGTGGATAGTGCACTAGCCCTGGAGTCAGGAGGACCTGAGTTCAAATCCGGTCTCAGACCAGACACTTGACACTTACTAGGTGTGTGACTCTGGGCAAGTCACTTAACCCCAATTGCCTTGCAAAAAAAAGAAAAGAAAAGATTGGTCTATCCGTGCCAGAGACATCTTAGATTACAACCTCTCACAAAGCAGGTAACACATTTGTTAGGTTACTTTATAGAATCAACAAGAAGCAGCATTTATAAAGCACCTACTATGGGCCAGGCACTGTGCTAGGAACTGGGGACACAAAGACAAAAAACAAAACAGTCTCTGCTCTCAAGAAACTTATATTCTACTTGGGAAAACAGCATGTACACAGAAGATTAAATACAAAAAATATACAAAGTAATTTCTAGGAAAGGGTATTAGCTGCTAGTAAGGACCTATATATGCCCTCTAGGGGGTGACACCCAAACTGCATCTTGAAGGAAACCAAATATTCAATGAGATCAGCAGGAGCAGGAGGAATTGCATTTCAGGGGAGGGCTCAGGAGATAGGATGTCATATAAAGGGAGGAGAAGGCAGACCACAGAGTCTGTGCAGGATGGTAATACATAACAAGCCTAGAGAGATGGGCAGGTGCCAGCCTGTCGTTAGAGGCAGCTGGTGTTGTAATGATTAGACCATTATTATTATTAGACCCAGCGATTAGACCGCTGGGCCTGGAGACAGGAAGACCCAAGTTCCAATCTGGTCTCAGACACTTCTAAGTTGTGTGACTCTGGCCAAGTCATTTCAGCTCTGTTTGCCTCAGTTTCCTCAACTGTAAAATGGGGACGATAACCTTCTTTGAAGGGTTGTTGTGAGGATCAAATGAGATCATATTTATGAAAGGTGTTCAGCATAGTGCCTAGCACATAGTAGGTACAGTAGAAATACTCATTTCTTTCCCACTCCTAGGCTGTGAAAGGCTCTAAATGCCAACAAAGGAGCCTGTATTTTATGTAAGAGTCAACAGAGAGCCCAGAACTTCAAGCTTCAAGCATGAGACCAGGTACATTAGGAACAGGAAATACTCTTAAGAGAATGATCTCTGATGTGAGAGGGAGGGGTGAGAAGGTTTAAATTCTCTCAAATTGGCAGAATCATTTTAAAAAGGATTTTTCATCCTCTCTTTCATCTGATTATCATAACAACCCTGTGATTTACTACAGCATGTCATAGGATCACATACCTACAAGTGGCCAGGATTCCAGAGGCCATTTGGTTCGATCCCCTCTTTTTACAAAGGAGAAAACCAAGGAGCAACCTGTCCAATGTCACATGGGTAAGGTCAATGGTGGGATTAAAGTCCTACTATTTGTACAACTAAGGAAATAGAAGCCCAGAAGAATGAAGGTATTTGGCTCAAGGTCACCCAGTTAGCCAGGGCTAAAACCCGAATCTTCTTCTTCTTCTTCTTCTTTTTTTTTTTTTTTTGGCTAGGCAATGGGGTTAAGTGACTTGCCCAGGTCACATAGCTAGTAAGTATTATGTGTCTGAGGCCGGATTTGAACCAGGTCCTCCTGAATCCAGGGCCGGCGCTCTATCCACTGCGCCACCTAGCTGCCCCGAAAACCCAAGTCTTCTGAATCAGTCATCTTTCTCAGTGATCCGAGAAATTTAGCAGGGCCACTGTTAACATCTGCTACTTTTAAAGGTAAGAAACCTAATTGTTAAAATGAAAATGCAAAAAACTAAAAAATTAAAAAATAAAATAAAATGAAAACTCCTGGGTATTATATGTTTTATTCAAATACAACACACACACTTCTTCCAAATTACCGCTTTGCTCAAGCTCTCAAGGTATACCATGATCCCAAGACAACAGCACCAATTTCCTGCTGTTGAGTGAGTTGAAATGCACCCTGACCTCCTTCCATTTATGTCCAGGCCCCAGCTCATTTGTCCATCCATTGGAATTGTCCGAGCTATAAACATCGATGGACTAATTCAATGCACTATTCACCCAACAGCATGTTGTAATATGGGCCATATACACAGACTCTATATCTTAACACCTGGTAAACTGAAGTTGTCCTAACAATAATCACTCCAACACTACTTTCTTTCTACTTTAAAACCAGAAGGAAGAAAAGCTTCATGGGAACCTGGGCAATATTTTCTTTAGGTGAAGCAGAGATGGGTTGGTAAAAGAACGTGATCGCCCTGTGCTATGACTAGTTCTTGTTTCTGTCTAATGTCCCTCAATAAGGGCTCAGTTATGCCCATGCCAAGTATGCCCTCAGGCTGAACCCAAACCTGGGAGGAGGGGGCAGTGAAATAGTGAGAAACAAATGCCAAGAGAAAATTCAGACTAAGAAATGTTAAGAGACTAGACTGCTAAGTCAAAGAGAAAAAAAGCTGCCTTTTTCCCAGCCCAAATCAAAGGGGAATTGAGTTCACCAACGGGGAAAAAAGGAGGACAGGAAATGAACCTTCACCTCTCGCCCATATTTTAAGAGGGCTCCAGATATCATGCGTCAGAAGCAGAATGTTCCCTGTGCCACCCAGAGTGCCACACACGGCTACTATTATTGCTGGGAACAGTGGATGTGCTATACCTCCCAAAAGAAAGCCTGGCACACACACAGAGCCCATCTGGCCCAGTCCCATGCGCTTGGCTTTTCTAAGGAGTGAGCCCCACCTTGTGGCTTCATCTGTATTTTATCCCGAAATAACACAGCCCCCATGGGCTCGATGCTCACTCCCATTCGGATGGCTTCGTGGCCCACAGATACATGCCTGATGCTCACTGTTCAATCCGGCTCATTCAAGCTGGGGGAGCCAAGAGGAATCAGGGCACCCCCCCCAGTGGGGATAGAGACCTAGGAAAAGACTGTCCCTGCTTTTGGCTCCCTGAGGATGAGGTAAATAACCTATTGGTTTTGTTTTTTTAAATGACTTTGCTAAACTGGGACGTAGAAGTAGGAAGGGGCTGTGAGAGATTGTGGCATGATCTGAGTCATCCATAAAGGTGCTTGTAGCACAGCATAAGGAATAGAGAGATGGCCTAGAAGCCAGGAAGACCTGGGTTCAGGTCCTACCCACACAAGCTATGTGACTTTGGGCAAGTCTCTAAGAATCCAAATTGCAAAGAAGCTGCCAATCTGTACCTTCTGCACCCAAGAGTTCTCTATGGCAAAAAAAAAAAACCAAAAACACAGGTCGGGTCCCTAGCCTTATGAAGGTACCATCACAGCCAGATTGTTGATTATTCTTTGATCACAAATCTGATTCAATTTCATTCCAATGATCATTTAATGAGCCCTCCTAATGGCCAGGGTATTATTCTATGTCTGGGGACACAAAAACAAAATAAGACTTATTCCCTGGCCTCAAGGAGCCTACCAGCTAGTAGGAGAGATAAAATACCTAATACAAATTAGATTACGCTAAGAGCAAAGGAGAAAGTCCAAGTGCTATGAGAAATTGCAGGACTGATCAGTTACCTGAGTTCTCTGGCAAATTCTGCTTTCTCATTTGTCAGAACACCCCTGCTTCATTTTTCTTGAAGTCAGCGAATGCTTGTTAAGCATTCCCTACCATCATGCCATCACCCTAAGAACCTGGTCATTGGGGAATCTCATCCTTCTGCGAGATCTAATCAGCCTTGATCATCAGTACTCTGTGTTCTCTGACTAGATCTCCAAGATCTCCATTTAAAGAGGGGGCCCTGGCTGGCTACCTCCTCATTTCCTACCCCAGCAGAGTCCTTTGGATTTCTTTCAACTTCTCCATCATGATCATGAACCTGCACCAGGGTCCTTCTCCCTCCCACATTCTCTCCAGCTTTTCAGTTTCCTTTTATGTATTGTCTTTCTCCATTGGATTACAAACTCCTTGAGGGAAGGGGTCATCTTTCTTGTTATTTGTATTTGCATCCTCAGCACTTAGCACAGTGCTTGGCACATAGTAAGTTGTTAATGTTTATTGAGTGATTAAAGTAATGAACAACTAGCTCCATACCTGCTCTTACTTTGGAAGAAGCCCATGCCTGTAGAAGCCAGAATGGGAAAAGTGGCAAGAAAACAACTCTTTTTTTAGGCTGCTACTTTTGGTCAGGCTGAGGAAATGATGGCAAACGATTATCTTGGAGAAGGCTATTAAAGAAGAGATGAGCAGGACCCAGGGCAGGACAGCAACTTCCCATACCTTGGTTTCAAGTGGTTTTCCCAAATATCAGATACAGAAAACAAAGGTACAATAAAATAAATAAACAAAATAAAATAAATATAAATAAATAAACATGAAAATAAATAAATAAAATCCTGAAAATAAGGACCAAGGCAAATACCAATCCTAGACATAAATGATCTGTGGATTTATCCATTTTGCTCATCTCCTCTACCAAAGTCTTTTCCCATTGCCTCTTTGAAGTATGGAAGTGACCCTAAGTACTGGAAGAGGAAGCCAGAGTCAAGCAAGATCCTGAAAGTCTTCCCAAACCATAAATGGGCTCCGGGGTGGCTGGGCTATTGACTCGTTATCTTAGTTCAGGTAAGTCGGCAGAGGTTTGCCACCAGATGGGTCAAATGCTGATGAACATTTTATTCAAACAATTCCCCTAGACCATTTCCTCCACTGTATAGGGTTCCTAAGCAACCTGTGTTGGTGAAGGGAGACTAGAACAATGAAAGCACAGATCTCTGAAATACTGGTTCAGACCTACTTCCTTTTTTTTTGGTAAGGTAGCTTGGTGCCATGGAAAGAGCACTGAATCCCAAACTAGGAGGATCTGGGTTCAAATCCTGCCTCTGATATTTATTAGCTGTGCAGGTCACTTTAACTTCTCTGAATTTAAGTTTCTTCATCTGTAAAATCGTAACATTAGTAGCATCTATGTCCCAGGGCTGCTGTGAGGATCAAATGAGCTTCGGTATATAAAGGGATTTGGCATTTGTAAAGTGATACATAAATGTTGGTTATTCCTATTATTCTATTACTGTGAATAACAAATTGTGACTATATTCCTATTTGAGTTGGAATTAAAATTTCATAGTCTTGTGAGCTCAAATGTTAAAATTGTCTGTCAAAACTATGACTTGGGAAAAAAATGAACCAATAACTAAAAATTAATTTAATCTGGAGCTGAACAAATACAAGAATTAGCAAAAAAAATAAAAAACAGTTTGATCCTACTAAAAGTATGTTTGTCGGTCAGCATATGCACCCATCTTCTCTTAAATGATGAGGTTTCATTTTTGAAGGGATAATCCCAATCAGTTTTGTCAATCATCAACAAGCATTTACATAGCAGCTCCAATATGCCAGGCATTGTGCCAGATGCTGGGAATAGATCCTGCCTATCTATAACACACATTGGGAAATTCTAGTTCAGATTTTCTATTTTATTTTTTTAAACAGATGACCTGCATCATTTATGGAAAAAAAAATCAAAATCAACTGAAACCCCATCTCTAATCTCCATGCTTTGGCAATGCCTGAAATATTCTCCCCCTTCTCCCCTCCACTTTTGGGAAACTCTGGTTTCCTTCAAAATTCAGTTCAGACATCACCTATTAAGTGAAAACTTTGCTGATCCAAGCTGCTGGGGTCCTCACATATATTTTGAGTATATTCTGTAATTATTCCTATATATTCATGTTCTCTTCCCTATTCTCTTCCCTATCTTTCCTATTTCCCTATTTATTCCCTATAAACTCCTACTTTTTTGTTTGTATTCTCAGGACTTAGGACAGTGCCTGACATGCAGTAAGTGTTTAATAAATGTTTATGGATTGGTTTATTAATACTATCCAGGACTATGGAAGTAATGGGTACACTGTTTTCTGCCCTAGAGAGATCACATCTGGAGCACTATATTCAATTCCAAGTTAAAAACAAAAAAACAAAAACAAAAACAAAAAATTTTAGGAAGGGTGGAGGCAAGATGGCCTAGTAGAAAGAGCATTTTAGCCATACTCTCCCAACACTTCTCTCTAAGCAACTTTAAAGTAACATATCAAATTGAATTCTGGAGCTGCAAAGCCAATAAAAGGTCAGAGTGAAACATTTTTGGCAATAGCAGCAGCAGCACCACCAGGAGCTCTCACCATTCAGAGCCAATAAGAGATTCAACATCTAGTCAGAAAGAAATGGCAGGAGACCCCTGTGTGGGTACTGAGGCAGGACTGAGTGCTGTTTGGCAGCTTCATTGCCCATTACCCAGTTCTAGATTGCAGTTCCAAGGCAGAGAGGAGTGCTATCATTTGTGGTCGCAAGGGAGCAAGGGCCTTTCCTGGGTAAGGACCAGAATGAAGACCAGAAGAGCAGTGATCACACTTCTCCCTAGATTGCACCACCTTAAAAGCAACAAAAAACTTACAGACCCCAAGAACTAGCTAGGAAAATATCACTCAAAAAATCCTGAAGCTTGGGACAATGATCATATTGCCAACATCCTGTGCCCAGGTGAGCAAAGCCCAACTTTAACATAAAGTTCAAAGTCAAGAAATAGGCTGGAAAAGTGAGCAAACAACAACAACAACAACAACAACAAAAGAACCTGACCATAAAGAGGTACAATGGTGACAAAGAAGATCAAGACACAAATTCATAAGAAGACAATAATGTGAAAACAGCTACAAGCAAAAGCCAAAGGAAAAATGCAAATGAAATTATTTTTAAAAAACCAAATAACAATGGTGGAGGAAAAAATAAGAAAAGAAATGAGAGCAATGCAAGAAAATTATGAAAAAAGAATTAACAGCTTGGTCAAAGAGCACCAAAATGAAAAAAAGAAAAAAAAACCTGAAAGCAGAAGCAGAATTGGCCAAATGAAAAAAAGTGGTACAAAAACTCAATGAAGAAAATAATCCTTAAAAACTAAAATTCGTCAAGTGGAAGGTAATGATTCCATGAGAAATAAAGAAACAATGAAACAAAGTCAAAAGAATGAAAGAATTAAAGAAAATGTGAAATATCTCATTGGAAAAACAACTGACCTGGAAAATAGATGGAGAAGAGATAATTTAAGAATTATGGACTTGGGGCAGGTAGGTGGCACAGTGGATAGAGCACCGACCCTGAAGTCAGGAGGACCTGAGTTCAAATCTGGCCTCAGATCAAATACTTGACACTTACTAGCTGTGTGACCCTGGGCAAGTCACTTAACCCCAATTACCTTTAAAAAAAAAAGAATCGCTGGACTACTGAAAGCCAAGATCAAAGAAAGGGCCTAAACATCTTATTTCAAGAAATTATGAAGGAAAACTGTCCTGATACGTAAGAACCAGAGGGTAAAATAGAAATTGAAAGAATTCACCTATGACCTCCTAAAAGACATCCCAAAAAGAAAACTCCTAAGAATACCATAGCCAAATTCCAGAGCTCTCAGGTCAAGGAGAAATTACTACATGCAGCCAGAAAGAAATCATTCAAATATGGTGAAGCCACAGTCAGTGTCACACAAGATTTAGCGGCTACCACCATTGAGGAGCAGAAGGCTTGGAATATGCTATTCTAAGAGAAGGCAAAGGAGCTAGGATTTACAATCAAGAATAATTTATCTGGGTATAATCATACAGGAAGGAAAATGATATTTAATGAAATAGAGGACTTCCAGGCATTCACGATGAAAAGACCAGACTTTAGGAAAGCCCCTGGCAAGCTAAGGAGGATTATCAGGTTGATGAAATCCTTGAGTTCTTGCCCTCTAAGGATAATCTGAAAGAAATGGGAATATTTACCCTGGAAAAGAGAAGAATTAAGGGCATATGATAGCTGTCTTCAAGTATCTGAAAGGCTGTTTTGTAGGAGATTAAGACTCAATCAGATTAACCCCTGAGAGTGGAAATAGAAGACATGTGTGGAAGTTGCAAAGTGGCAAATCTAGGCTTGATGTCAGGAAAATGGATATTGAGGAGACGTATTCTTGTTCAGGCACATTGGACTAGATATCCTCTGAGGCCCTTCCAACTTAGAGATTTGGTAGTGATTGTATGACTCCCAATTCTCTCCAGTCCTGACCACACACCTGTGCGACAATCTAGGATTTCCAATTTCTGACTAAGCACTGGAAATATAGAAGCATAGGCTGGGAGGCTGTACTAAAAGACTATTGGTTTCACATCCAACTCTAAGATTTCTATGATTCTTAATGCTCTGCTGTCACATCAAATCACGATGTGTAAAATTAAACTCCATCTATCCTTTGACCCTGTTCCCTTCAAGAAAACATTCATAAACATTGATTTCGCATCCTCTATGTGCAAGACCCTATTGCTAGTATTCATGATTCAAAAAGTCAGGGTTGAAATCATGTCTCAGATACTTAAAATCTATGTGATCATGAGCAAAACATCTCACATCTCTGAGCATCAGTTTCCTCACCTCTAAATCCAGATAATAATAGCACACACCTCACAGGGTTTTGATGAGAATCTTGATGATTGGTAGTATAATATGTAATACTTTCTATGCTTCTGGAATACTCTTATTTTTGAAACATCTCGAAAATAAACTGAGTTACCTTTAAATTTACGTCAATTTATCTGTACTAGACACTCTATCTCATGGCTCTAGGGTTGTTGTGAGGATAAAATGAGATATTTGTAAAGTAGTTTGAAAACCTTAAAACACTCCTTAAGTGCTAGCTGTTGTCATTATTATTGCTGTTGTTATTACTAGGAGACCACAGGGAGAAAAAGAGTATTTTCAACTCCATAGATGTTGACTATGAAGCATAATTCAAGGAGATAATGCTAAGGAGAGCAGGAGCTGAGAATCTGTCCATCACAGGAGAAGGAATAAACATTGTCTAGGGGGACACACATTCTAGGGTCCTGTTAACAAAGCATTAAGTCCAAACCCTTACCAAGTCTGACTTCTCCAAGGTTGGAACTCTCGGATAGCTCTGCAATCCTAGTGACTGAGAAAGAATTAGGCCCCTGTGGTCTGGGCGAAGAAGGTGATGGACCAGTTAGGTAATAAAAAAAATCGAGAAAGAAGATAGATGGCCCAGGTGCTACACAGGTGACCTCAAGGTATCCTAAGAATGAAGGGGAAGACATCTAACATTTTGGACATCTTCCTTCGGGAGGATTTAGGAAAAGAGTCCCACGGGGTAAGACAACAGATTTAGAGTGTGAAGGTGTGGTTTCAAATCTCACCTCCATCAGTTACTACCTGTGTGACCTCACCTTTCCAGGCCTCAGTTTCCTCATCATCAAAATAAGGGGACTAATCTAGAGGGCCTCTTTGGTCCCTCCTTTACAGCTCAAAATCCATGATACATGATCTATGACATCATTGAGGGATTGTGATCTGAATTGGAAGAGATCCATATTTATGAATCATGTTTTTCCTTATCTATCTCCGTATCAAAACTTATCTATCCTGTGTCCTTTTATCAGAACTCAATTCATAAACTAGTCTATGTGCTAATATTAGTCTATGTAGGAATATATATATTTTATATATGTGTAATATATAATACATATTACCCTACTAGATGATGTATTTCAATTTGCATAGGAACTTTGTGAAATAAAATGCCATATCCCAAAGGTTGACTAATAGTAATTTCTAATACTATTATAGATAGTAAAGGAGATATTGGCAACAGGTGAGGACAGTGATAAGCAGGTAGGTGGTACAGTAGATAGAGTGCTGGGCCTGGAGTCAGAAAGACTCTTCCTGAGTTCAAATCTGTCCTCAGATACTTATTAGTTGTGTGACCCTGGGCAAGTCACTTAACCCTGTTTGCCTCAGTTTCACCATGTGTAAAATGAGCTGGAGAAGGAAATGATGAACGATTCCAGTATCTTTGCCAAGAACACCCCACATGGGGTCACAAAGAGTCAGACAGGACTGAAAAAAGACAGAATAACAAGAAGACTGTGAAGTCCCTCAAATCATACCACCATAGTGGCTCTTAATTCAATCTACAGAAATGGTTTTAATGCTATATGTAAAAATCTCAAGGGAGAACATCTATAATGGATTGAATTACAGGAAATGGCAAGGGAGAGCTGGTGCTGTAGTTATCATAAAAACATCACTAAATAGACTCTCCATATGTTCAGGAAGGAAAAACCAGAAAACTGGATTTTTATTGTCATAGGTGTGGACGTTTTAAAAGAAGACTGCTAAAATAAAGAAAAGTATTTCAGAGACAGATTAACTGCGGATACACATGATGAATGTGCCACTAAGGGTGTGATCAAACAGCTCTATAAATAATTGATTCAATTGAACAAATGTTTGTTAACCCCGTGGTTATGGGAAAGATAAAAAAAGATTGAGCCACCACCCTGCCCTATAGGAGTATGCAGATCAGCAGGCAAGATAAAACATGAAATGACAATGATCTTGGGCCCCTGGTGCCCTACAGAAGAGCTACAGAGTTCTATGGTAACACAGAAGAAATAAGAAATGACCTAGGTGTGGTCAGGAGAAGAACAGATCAGGAGAGGTTTTGTAAAGGGCAATAGCACTAGAACACAGGTCCTTGAGGGACTGCCAGGAAAAGCTGGGGGAGGGAAAGGCATTGTAGGCAGAGGGAACAGTATGAGTAAAAGCAAAGAAATAATTAAAAAAATAAAAAGAGAGCAGAGTGTGTATTTGGGTGAATAAACTAGATGATTGGATTGGGCATAGAGGGAGATGAAATGGGAAAAAAATAATAATGATAATAGGTTCTGTGCCAGGCACTGTGCTAAGAACATTACAAATATTATCTTATTTGATCCTCACAACAGTCCTGCAAGGCAGGTTCTATTAGTATCCTTTTTTACAGATGAGGAAACTGAGTCAAACAGAGGAGTGGCTTGACCAGGGTTACACAGCTAGTAAAGGTCTGAGGCTGGATTTAAATTGACAAGCTTTGAGCAGGGTGATTGACATACCGCATCAAATATTACACTCACAGGAATACCGAAGATGCATTGGAATTGAGAGAAAATGAGGATGAAGATCACTTAGAAAGTTATTGTGGATGGGAAGGAGGAAAGAAGTGAGTAAGATTTTTGCAGAGATAGACTCAACAAAACTATTAGACATGAGCAGGGGGAGAAGTAGAGGAGAGGATAAGGAAGATGAAGGAAAGGGATGGACAGGTTCATCTTGATATATAATACCTGGCTTCTTTTACAAGTTGAATTATGGGAAAAAAAATCACTACAGTCTCCATGAAGATAAGATTTAGCCCGAACCCTTAAAATACCTATCATGGTAACATTAACTTTAAAAGCACAGATCTCTGTAAATGAATGTCCTCAAAGCTAACACAGAAACCATTATTTATTCATATATCAAATGGATTTTTAAAGTACTAGTAGGGAGGAAACCGCTACTTAATCTCACCTGAGTTTCTTAGTTTAGATTTTAATACAACCCTAGTCACTGACTTAATTAAAAGGCTTGTTTTTTAAAGTAACAGCTGCTATCCTGTGATAGGCAAAGTACGAGCGTGTCTATTTAACAAAAAGCCGTGTGAGACATCTGCTGTCTAGCAAGAATCTTTCAAAGCATGTTGGAAAAAAAATACAGAAATGGCATCGGGGGCTCAACCCCAGCATTTGACATGCTTTGTAGGATCCCCATTAAAGGCTAGGTACTTAAGCTTGTAGCTTTAACTTTGTGGGCAGGTAGGCCTACGCTACGCCTTGTGCCTCACGACTAAAGCAGTGACTGGTAAAAACAATCATAAACCTCATAGGTCTACAAGGTCTTTCCAGATATTAAAAGGAACAACTTAACGAGCAGTTACATGAGATCAGAAGACCCAGTTAGCCTTCCTTCCTCTGTTCCGCACAAGCCCTCACTGAAACCTGACTTCAGGTCCTTGCGAAAGAGTCCCGTCAGCAAGGTTTCTTCTCTCCTGCCTGTACTGATGGCAGAAATAGTTTGCATCCAAGAGCACACACCTTCATTAGGTGTTGAGGATAGCTCAGGACTATTTTGAGGAATTAGAGGAGGGATTAAAATTCACTTATTGGCAATTTGGAAGTCAACCAACCAAACATATATTTGTGTTGCTTGTAATCTTCAAGGGTTAATTTCTATAGTATATTTCTTTGGCTCACAGTTTCAGGTTAATGTGTTGTTTTTTAATTAATTTCAATTTCTAAAACAAGCCTGAAAGTTGTGGTATAGTGGGAAGAGTACTGGATTTAGAGGAAGATATTGCAGGTTCAAATCCTGGTTTTTGTCCCTTATGATCGGTAAGGGCAATCTGGGACCTCAGTTTCCCCAATTATAAAATGAAGGGATTTGACCCAATAACCTCTGAGGAACTCAAATCCATAGTTTTATGGTCTAGGACCCTAAAATGGAGTTTTCTACTTGTTACATTCTTCTAGAAAGCTACCTTTCCCTAATGCAGAGTTTACTGTATATGCTCATGTGAACCCATTTCAGAGCTTTGATTCATAGAATCTGCTAAGCCATAGAAATTGCTTTTCACAGGAGAAAACAATGTATGCACTCTCATCTACAGACAGGCAGATCAACCGGAAACACTATTATTTCCCCCTTCAAAAGGGAAATAAACTTTTATTGACGTGTTTAGTTAGGCCTGGGTGTGTTTATTACCTGAGGATGGGAGAACAATAATCCTGTCTCTTCATGCTTAACAATGGCCGCGTTGCCAGGAATGTTTCTTACCAACACAGGAACTTCCAGGTCCATTGCCTAAAGAATGTAAAGAGGAAAAGAAGACAGGTGGGCTGATAGTAATCATTTTAAGGACTGTTTTTGGAGAGAAGAACCTAATTTGCAAAAGCACTGCCTCCTGTTGACTGGTCTCCAGAACTTCATGAGAATGCAGCCTTGAGGAAAGTTCAGACATTTCTGCCTGTCACATGTTTGAAAAACACCTGAATTTTTAATCGCTGTAAGCGGATTTGGAAACCTGGAAAGCTCAGAGATGAGAACAGCGTTCTGGGCACAATTACTGCTATGACACTGAGAAAACCCACCTCTCAGAGGTTACATTTTATACTGATTCACCGACAGGTGGGAGAATACATTTTTAATTAACATCATTGCTTTCCCTGATGAGTAATCTTCTTCCAGTACAAGTGGGCTGGGCGCCGTTGAGGACTGAACGCATTTCTTTGGCAGGCAGACAGGACGAAGAAGGGACCAGAAAGATCACAGATTGTGAACTGAGCATGCCTTCCCTTTCTAAGAATGATAGGTGGAATCAGGTAGAAAGGGCTGGATCAATATGTCAAGAACATTCTGAAAAAGGGGTACCTAAAACAGACTATCGAAGGAGTTGATGGGCTGACCCAGCCTTACTCAAGCAAAGGGAAGCAGTAGAGAGAGCACTGGATTTGTAATGAAAGGGCCTGGGCTCGAATGCTGATTCTGTTCCTTACTACCTTTGGGCAAGACATGTCATTTCTCTAGGCTTCAATTTCTTCATCTATAAAATGGGGATAATAAGATCTCTAGAGCAGCTAGATGGCACAGTGATAGAACACTGGGCATGCAGTCAGGAAGATTCCTCTTTGGGAGTTCAAATAGCCTCAGACTCTTACTAGCTATGTGACTCTGGGCAAGTCACTTATTTTCGTTTCCCTCAGTTTCCTCATCTGTAAAATCAGATGAAGAAATAAATGGCAAACCACTCCAGTATCTTTGCCAAGAAAACCCCAAATGGGGTCACGAAGAGTCAGATACGACTGAAAGACAATTGAACAAATAAGATCTCTAATACCTAGCTCACAGAAGGATGGGAAGAAGGAAGGAAACCACCAGCATTTATTAAGTGCCTACTGTGGGCCTGGCACCATGCTAAATGCTTTACAATTTGATCCTCATAACAGCCCTGGGAGATTGGTACTATTATTATCTTCATTTTATAGTTGAAGAAACTGAGGCAGACAGAGCTTAAGTGTGCGTGTATGTGTGCGTAGAGACACACACACACACACACATACACACATGCACACACACACACAGAAAAACACAAATGAGCTAAAATGCATAAAATTCTTTTGCAATCCTTAAAAGTGCTACACAGAGACCAGCAATGATTATTTCCAGAAAAAATAGCTAACCCCTTCTGTTTACCTGGTGTCAGGGAATGCTTTGTAGGCAAGCAGCCATATTCTATCAGGCTTTTGCTGGCCAGTGATTTAGGGAATATGGCTAAATTAAGTGGCTCGCTTGGCGTCTTGAATGAGGACCTTTGTTCTGCCAATGACACATGATATCAGTAACTCCATGTAATAATAAGCTCTTATAATGGTGCTGTAATTTGTTTCCAGAGATGACCAGCCTTATAATCCTAATATACAAATTCCATTAGTGGATAATTTTAAAATCCCAATTTCTCATAGGACAATGGCTCTACATTGAATGGTCCCTTTAGACTATGGCTGTGACCCAAAAGAATCTACTTATTTGCTAGAATTTGGCAGAAGGGAGTAATGCCTATGGTGGGAGAATCTGGGTATATAGACCATAAATATCAATTGGCAATGAAATAGTGTTCCCCCAATTTTCATTGCTTGTTAGTCAAAGGTTAAGCTTTTTATGACCCACGACCTCACCTTTTCTATGCCTGACCTTGTATCACCCATCTTCACAGCTTATAGCTCGTATGGTCTGATTAGACCACATCTGAGCTAGCAATGGTTGAATGTTCTTTAGGGGCAGGGGATGCTTCATTTCTGTCTTTGTAGCTTCAGTGCCTAGCACAGTGCCCAGAACACAGTAGGTATTTAATAAATGCTTGTTGAACTGATTAGGCACCTTGTAGAAGTGCTTTCTTATTCATGTTTGGGTTGGAATTGGTGACCCCAGACTCTGATGATCTAGGATTCTGTGAAAATTTCAAGATAATTCCTTCTTTTCCTCTCCAAGTAAGTTTCCATTAGCTTTACATCAGTTGGCAATGCCTCTTTCATTGTAAAAACAATTGTGTTTCTCACAGACAGAGGACATGAACAGAACAAGTATTTGGAACCACACAAAGCTTTGTGGGTTTAAATTCAATTATAACATAATATATTTTATTATATAATTTTATATATTTTATTACATATTTACATAATATAATAATTATATAATATATAATATAAAATCAATTATAAAAAATTCAATTAAATTCAGGATTTGCTGTGCATCCTACTGTTTGATAAAATTTATGTTGCTTTACTGTGTCTTCAAAACATGTTGTAGTATTTCAAGTCAAAGATGATTTCCATAGCCCACTACAGAGATATTTTAGTTACTGTTTATCCCTCTCCCTGTCACCTAACCAAAACAAAATTTTGGCTACCGTAAGACTATCTCAAAGAGAAGTAAGCTAACAAATGGAATTTTATTGCTTATATGTCTTTTGGAAAATATATCTTATTGAGGGACCAAGAGATTACTTCCTTCAAAGTTAAAACAAACTAACAAAACAAAACAAAACACAAAACACTTATTCAATGATCAAGTATTTTGGGTGAGTTAATTTTAATTATATATATCCCTAGGTTTTTCAGACCTGATTTAATTAAAAGTCTAGGGCCAAAGATGGGTTAAGAGTTTTAAGAAGAACACAAAATCAACTTTTTAAGGCAGTCAGAATAGTCTTGCCTTAGAAAGAAATAAGATTTGACAGCAATTCACTAAATTGCTCCACTGAAATGATAGTGGATTGCCATGTGACATATATGTGCTAGCAAAGTACTCGATGAATTCTACCCCCATTCCCTCAACAAAAAGAAAACTGATTTTTAAAAAGGGGGAAATATATTTATATGTAAGAAATCAATTCAATGAAAACCTGATGACTGTTATTGCAAGAATTCACCTTTTCAAGGTTAAAAAAGGTAGTAAAACATTTTATGTCAACAGCTATAGCTAAAAAGCAAACTCCAAAACACAGTGAAGACTAAACATTAGGCTATAGGCCTTGGAAATGTTTGGATTCTTGACATCTAGCTATACAAGAACACGGGGAGAAAACAAGTGATTCTGAGCTATGGAAATTTTCCCTATCATTGCAGAGATAGAAATGGGTGGACTGCTTCTGTGTTTTCCATTTTGTTTTGTGAAATGGCATCACATTCAGGGAAAATATCAAATGAACAATGTAGGTCAGTTCTACTATGACTGGTTTATTTTGCCCCCACTGCTTCAAGTCCATGCAGTTTTAGGAACACCGAGCTCTGGTAAAATAACAGAATGTCTTTCAGAGCTTAATGTGAGGGTAACTGGTATCCAGCTGAATAAATAGAAGTATGGTAGAAGTACCCGTGATGAAATAATAACCCAGCAAGGACTGATACAGAAATAATGGAAAATATAAAGGACAACTAGAAATATAATCGCAAGAAATGCATTTAGTGAAACAGAAAATAGGATGCATATGGACAAAAGGTGAGTACTGATCACAGAAGCTGCAGAGGGATTTGTGAGCAGTTGGACTTCATGTCCTTCATCCAGGTCTCAGACAGCACAGAGAATGGATGATTTAAACTTTTTGACTCTTGCTTTAACACAAGATGACACTTTATATGAAAGTTAATGAATATTTGAGGGCCCTCTTTGGGAGGTTAGAGAAGATAAGCAAAATAGGTCTCATGTGATGTCCTAATATAAAGTACTATATTTAGAATAGTAAATTGAGCACAGTTCTGGAAGGACTCTAAAGTGATGAGCTTATTTATCTGATACCCAACGAAGAATAATTGCTGATTTTATCAGGAGTTACTTAAGGACCTTCCACCCTGAGATTACCCTCCAGGATGCTGGAACATGTTGAACTTAAAAACAAAGCATGGAAAATGCTTGCTATTTGGGGAAATGCTGGTGACTTACCCCACCTTACCACCTCCCCAAGGTATAATGACAGTAACTGCAATTTCTGTAGTCCCTAAGGGTTTCCAGAGGATTTTCTATATATGATCACATTGAGGCTCACATCAACCCTTTGAATAACTAAGGTTGGTACAGCCAGCTGCTTGGGGGGTAAGATTTGCTGTTATATAAGATGTGATTTTCTGACAGCTGAAATTCAAGCTAGTCATAAAGTGTAAATAAGGTGTTCCTCTATATGAAAGTCATTTTGCTAAAGTTGTAGCACTAGTGTTAATAACACAACTTCTTTATTCCAGTACTGCACTGTCCATCATCTGCTCTCCTGGCTTATTAACAATGACTCCTCAGATATGGACAGCACTGGTGATCCCACAAGGCATGATCTCGCATATTACACACAACTTGGCCAATGTAGATGAAGCTATATTGTAGTCCATTGTGGCTGAATATGGAAACAGTGAAGAGGTTCATCTATGACCCCATTACACTTTCACCAAAGCTACATGAGTGCGCTCTGACACCCTGACCATCCTCTCCAGAAACCTATTAGTCTTCAGTGTGTCTTTCTCAAAGAGGTTGGTCATTGGTACCAATGGGCATTAAAAATACAGAAACCTAACCCAATGGGAAGGTCTTTCGGTGCTGTCTGCTGAAAGTCCAATCTACTTGTGGGTAACCAACGGATTAACCAAGCTGCTTACTACTAGGATTCCCCTTCCCAACCTACCATTCTTTCCTCAGATTTTCTCTATACTACTGCCCAGCACTGTCTCAGCAGTCTCTAACACTACAAGGTAGGCAGGAGAAGGAAAAAAAAGGAATATTTCTATCAGAAGCACACCATTTTTATGTCTGAGTTCTTGCTCAGACCTTTCTTAAGTCGACTTCCTTCCCAAACAAAGATATTTGCAGGGGCAGAAGGGCACCACACACATTCGTGGTTTTATTTTATTTTGTCCCTTGAAAAGGGAAGTAGCAATGAAAATGATTTATTTAAAATATCAACTATGGAAAAAGCTCCTTGTAGACTCCAGAAAAAACAGCATCGCCCTCCCAATTGTGAAACGTGCAGAACTTTATTGACAAAGACTTCACTTCTATAAATAAGCCAAGGAGTGATGGGCAATTTCAGGTTTCCACATTCAACAGTCAAGTGATATATAATTACCTCCAGAACTGCAGCTGACATTCCTTCTGAAATGGAGCTATTCACGACAGCGAAGCAATTTTTCACAATGGCGTGAAGATCTTCTCGAGACATCTCCCCCATCAATTGTACCCCAGCTGCCCTAGAAATTAAGTAAGTCATGAACAGCATCTTCCTTGACTTTCTTACAGGGGTGAGAGAGCATGGGGAAAAGATACACAATGTTTTCTAGCCATAAGGAAACATAAATTATGGCCTATTCAAGGCAGCTGGTGGTACAGTAGAGAAGAGTGCTGGACCTGGAGTCAGGAAGACCTGAGTTCAGATCCAGACTCATACACTAGCTGTGTGACCTTGGGCTAGGCACTTCACCTTTACCTGCCTCAGTTTCCTCATCTGTAAAATGAAGATAACAGCACCAATCTCATAGGGTTGTTGTGAAGACCAATTGAGATAATATGTGTAAAGCACTAAGTACAGTGCCTGCCACATAGTAAGTGCTATATAAATGCTAGTTATTTGTTATTGTTATTATTATTATTATCATTATTCTTGCAGAGAAAGTTGCATGAAGATGGTGACCCAGATTTTTATTTTGGAAACCTCTTAGGCATTTCATTCTCTTCAAGTCCACATACAATGAGAGAGGTACAGGTCCAAAGTACCCCTGTGATAGAGAAGCTAAAGAAATCTCACATTCAAAGTCCAATTTCAATAGTTATCTTTTAAAATTAGCTCCTAGGACCCTCTGCTGCCATCTGTTCTGAAATATATGATGATAAGAGATGAACTCTGGCCTGTTGTCTCTTTGCTACTTTGAAGAAAGGCTAGCAAGGTTGTTTTGTCATTTTTCTCTCTTTAGGGGTGTAGTGAGGACAGTCCCCCTACCTTTCCACTCTGGCTTTCACTTCTCTTGTAAACACTGGATCAACCTGAGAGAAGGAAATAACGAACAGTCTGAAAAATGCCACACAGTGAATTGTCACATACATCTCTAGTCAGTTACTTTGTACACTAAGGACAGAAGAAGGTCTAAGGAAGGGGAAAGAGGCAGCTACTTTCTTGCATTCAAGTCAAAAGGGGCTAGTGCTCGATGCCCAGAAATCAGGCGAGTGGAAGTGAAACTGAACAATAAATAAATCAATCCATAAAGTCTTTCCACCCAACCAGAAGCACCCTCCAGGGAGGAAGGACCATGTCAAAAGAGTATTCAGCCACAGTCTGAAGCAAATGAAACCTCAAGGCACAACAGAATGTTTCAGCCAAGCCAAAATATCCATCGTGCAATGGAAAGGAGGGCTAAATTTGGAATCCAGAGGACCTAGATTCAAAGCCAGAATCTGCATATTTAATACTTGTGTGACCATGGGCTAGCTACTGTCCCCCTGTGGGCCTCATTTTCATTACCTGCAAAATCAGGGGCTTGAATTCTAAATTCTCATTCTAAATGATCATAATTCTAAAAGCTATGATACTAAGTAGATTTTTTTTTGTTCAATATGGAATCACACTGAAACTAAATCAACACTACTAGGATTTTTTCACTGCACAAAAGTTAAGTGAATTTAGTTGGATAGGTCAAAATGTAACCCTTAGCAGTTCAAAGACCAAAGATCGATCAGGCAAGACCAACACTGGATTTTCTTTTAAAATGGTGGTGGTGTTTTTTTTTTCTTTTAATTTTCTGTGACCAGGGTTTAAAAGCAATGCACAACTACATAATTATGCTTAGTCTGTCAGGGAAAATAATGGAATTGGCTAACTATAGGCCAGAGATCTTGACTTCCATTCAAGGTAAAATTCTAGAATGTGTTATCCTTTATTGGGAGGGATAACTAGAAAAGGCCACAGCTCGCAAAGCACAAATATGGTTTTATCAAGAATAGGGCCCAATAGACCAAGAAAAGATCATGCCAGACTAACTTCATTTCTTTATTTCCTTTTTAATAAGGTACTTAGTAAACTGACAGATCTAAGAAACATGGCAGAAGTAATTTACTTGGATTTTAGCAAAGCGTTAGATAAAATCTCTCATGATATCATATGGAAAAAGAAGACAAGATGTAAGCTAGGCAACAATACAATTTTAGATGGACTTAGAAATGATTAAACAGCTAGGCCAAAAGAATAATGGCTTTGTGTTGGTTAGGAAGGAGGTATCCAATCAAATTTCCCAGTGGTTTATGATCTGGTCTTGTGCTATTTAATATATATTTTTTTATTGATGACTTGGATAAAGGCATTGATGGCACGTTTATAAAATTTGCAGATGACATTGTTCTATTTCTGTTGAGGGCACCACCATCCTTCCAGTTATACAGGTTCATAATCTCAGAGATAGCATCTGTTCTTCACTCTCTCTCACCCTCCGCCTCTAATCAGATGTCAAATCTAGTCCATTCTACCCCCACAACATTTCCTCATATGCATCCCCTCTCCTCCACTCACACAGCCACCATCCTAGTTCAGACCCTCATTGGCCATCCCCTGGATTATTCCAATAGCTTCTTAATTGGTTTCCTCACCTCAAATCTATCCCCAAAAGTGTAGCTAGAAAACAGTTCATCCAAAAAGTACCTGGGAGTTATAGTGGACTGCAAGGTCAGTATGAGATGAGTCCACAGTGTGACTTAAACTTAGGCTGCATTAAGAGAGACCCAGTCCAGGAGTTAGAAAGCAATAGTGCTATTGTACTCTGCCCTGGTAAGAACACATCTGGAGTAGTGCATTCAGAAATTCTGGGTGCCACATTTTAGGAAAGGCATTGGTAAAATGGTCATTATCCATAAGTTGATGACCAGGATGGTGCCACATGAGGATGCTGAACTATGGATGTTTAACCTGGAAAAGGAAAAACAGGTGAGGATGGCAAGAGGGAGACTGTAGTCATGTTCATGCTTTATAAGGGCTGTCATGTGGAAGGACCGACGCAGTCCCAGAAGGAATGGGACCAATAGGAGAAAGTTGCAAAGAGGCAAAGTTAGGTTTGATATAAGGAAGAACTTCCTAAGAATAAGAGCTATCCCAAAGTGAAACAGCTACCTTGGCGAGTAGTGGCTTCTCCCTCACCCCAAGTCTTCAAGCAAGACTGGATGACCACATGACAGGCTGATGACAATTTTTCCAGCCCCAAAACTAGCTGGCCCAGGTGACTACCAAAGTCTCTTTCAAATCTAAAATCTGATGATTCTGAGACTCCCAATTTCAGATTCTTCTTCCATTACATATCCACAGATCAAAAGCGTGTTTTCAGAAGGATCTATTACAAAAACCACTTCTCATTCTCAAGACTAATTCATACAACAGTGCATTCTCAAACAGCCAAATTTAAAGTATGCAATTCCCTACCCTCCAAAAGCTTACTGTCTTGTCGGAGAGATAAAGCCATGTGAATACAATCTAATTAAGGGTGAGCTACCTGAATTCTATTACAGAAGACTTTCTAGGAAGTAATAAGAAGAAGATTACTGTAGCAAATGGAATTTTATCTAAATCCACAAGCATGTGAGAGCTTAGTGTCAAATGTGCTTAGTTAGTTCAATAACTGCTATCATCATTCTTGTGAACTCTCCAAAGCTTAGTAATAAAGATATTCCTTAATGCCTGAAGGCAATTTCTTTTTAAATAAAGGCCTGTCATTTTTCTCCCATTTCAACCAAATCATAAATACAATCTACCAATTCTTCTAATACTTTAGAACCTCACTAAAATTCTATTTGCTGAAGAGTCAAATTTAGCATAGGATATAGATCTCGTTCCCTGCATGTAGTAAGTTTACTTACTAGAAGTACAGAGAGAACTTAATTAAAAGACCTTTTCAACAGCAGCAAAAGTTCCACAGCACAAACCTCCAGGGCAGATTTCTAAACAGCATCCATTTAGCACATCTGACTCATCTAAATACTGCTAACTCTTCAGCATCATAACAGAAGTGGCCGCTTTTTCTCCAATAAATTCATTCCTTCTCCAGTTGTACTCAACAATGAGTACAACCAAAGACAAAAGTGAAGGCAAAATCTGTAAAGTGATGAAAGCACAACAGAAAATGCCACTCTCCTCGTGAAGGATGAGTGTGAATACGTTTAGCTAATACTCTATTTCCAGTACCATCTTTATTTTTATAAGTGATGAGCTGGTAATGCAATCCGAATAAAATCAACTCTCATCGACACATTGTACAGACAAGGAGTTTCAAATAAAGTGGTTGCAAAAGAGAGGAAGGGGGCAGCAAGGTGGCACAATGGATAGAGCACTGGCCGTGGAGTCAGGAGGACCTGAGTTCAAATCCGGCCTCAGACATATAACACTCACTAGCTGTGTGACTTTGGGCAAGTCACTTAACCCCAATTGCTTCATTCAAAAAAGAGAGAGAGGACAGCAGTTCAGGACAGAGAGAGAGAGAGAGAAAGAAAGAGACAGAGAGAGAGAGAGAGGACGGAAGTCCAGGAGTATAAACGCTAGACAAAATGCTGTTGTGAACTTCAAGTATTTCATGTCAGAGAAGATTCTCAAACAAGATGTGTAGCAGATATTTGGATTTGGTTTGGTTATTTTTTAAACTTGTGAATTTTCAGACAACTTGGGTGATAGGGCAGTTTGTGGTTTTTTTGTCTTTGTTTTTGTTTTTGTTTTTTACCTTGAAAGGCTGCTGAAGCGTTGAAAATTCATCTGTATTATTCAAATGATTAAATTGCTTTGGAAGCATAAAATGTGATAAGGTGAAGCTGTGATGCATGTGAAAGACACTTCTAGAAACTTTTCTCAAAAATTTTTAAGCCTAAGAACATTTTTGAAATAGTTCTGCCAAATTTACATAATAGGTTCATTAAAACTATGGAAAATCTACTCATCTGTTGCTATCCCATAACCCAGAGAGTTTATTTCACCCAATACTATTCCTCAGCTTTCTCCATCTGGAAGTGAAGGCTTTCATCTCCCCTAACTCAAATGCTACCAGCTCCATTTCCACTTTGCTAGTCACCACCTCTCCATACACTCTCTCCCCCTCCTCCCGAACTCTGTACCCCTTTTGTGACACTCTCCACCTATTACCTGCATCCTAATTATCTACCTTATCTCCCCACTTTACTTTGAAGCTGCTGCTATCCTATATATTGAGTAACCCCTTAATGTCCAGCACAGGGCCCTAACACAGAACAGGCATTAAATAAACATTTGGTGAGTGAGTAACTAAATGATTCAATCACTCACCTGACCAACCAATTTAGGGAAGACTTCCAAAGTCCATTATAAAATTGATCTGTTGGATCAATGGGTAAGTTAACTTAGAAAAGACAGTGTTCTGAATTGCAGGGGATTCTGTGAACTATTTTATGATTATTTCCCATTAATATTCATACTTTACTGTACTTCCTCACATTTATAAATGCTAGTACAGTGTGGGAACTGAGTCACTCAGCCAGTTACTTAGCATTTATGGAGCATCTACTATGTGCCAGGCACATAGGAGATACAGTTTTCACACTCATATTCTTATAGAGAACACATGAAAATAAATACGTGCGTGCAAGATATGTACAAAGTAGAAGGAAAGTAATCTCTGATCCTAAGTTTAAATAATAACAGAGAAAGACTTCCAACTCATATTCCACTCCTCCCTCTGATTAAACCATTACTTTTTACTGCTTCTTGCATGGTTTCCTTATCCTCTTCGACCTCTCCACCTGACCTCTTTGTCCTCAACACCTTCAAAATTACCATTACGTTTCCTGATTCCCTTCTTCGAAAGCAATAGGCTGAGGCTCAGGTGTGGGAAGTCCAAAGTCAGCTGAAGACAGCCATTGTTTTCTAGGCTCACTCCAAGCTTTTCTCCACTTTCTGGGGCCTGGGATGAGTCAACAAGTAGGGGCAATAATTCCGGCCAATTTCGGGCTCTGAGAACATACTCCTTCAGCCATGGGTACCACCATTCACCAAAATTCTGTTCTGAAGGAACAACTACATAACACACTGGATCTATCAATGAAATAACCAGAAACAACTAGAAGCAACAGGAAGCACCAGAGAAGCAGATTCAAGCTAGATACCAGGAAGAAAAAAGAGGTCTAACAATAGAACTGTTCAACACGGCCTTGGTCATAAAGTATCAAACTCCCCATCATGGGAATTCTTCAAGCAAACGTTGCATGAGCACATGTATGTTGTGGAAGCCATTCCATCTGGGTCAGGATGGGACAAGAGAGCCTTCAAGATCCTTTCCAGCACTGAAAATCAGAATTCCAATGAAGTTTGCTCTTGTTTTTCCATTTCTCTCTTATATATACAAATTAGGTTACATGCCTAATTTTTAAAATTTTCCTTCAAAAAATGAAAATTTAATATCACATTTGGATAGGCCCAAAATAAACTAGTCTTGTAATATACATGGATATACACACTCAAGTTCAGGAAGGTGTTTCCTCTAATTCCACAAATATTTATTGGGCAACTACTGTGTGTTAGATTGTGTTTTACTCTCCTCTAAACATTAAGATGTTGTATAATCTATCCTTTTGTTTTCTAAGATATTTGCTCTAGATTTTTTTTCTTGTGATTATTTAGAACACAATTCATTCAAGAACAAATGAATCAGATCTTAAAAGACCAATGAAATGCTTTACATCTTAACTACAGGCATAATAAGTGCAGTCTTTAAGGGTAAAAACCAAACTGCTTTATTCCATTTCTAGCTTTACCTTTTATTTGAGGTCATTTTTCAACTCTCTTGGTGAAGTGGATTTGCACGGAATGCAAATTAAAAATGAAGGGCAGGCATTTTGACTTAATGAAAACACATTATAACATTTTAAAAGGCAATAGCATTATAAACATAAAAGAAAATCCTTATTTCCTCCATGGGTATGTGTTTTCTAATAAAAAAAGCTTCTGCTTTCAGGGTTAAAGAAAATAAACTTGGATTTGATCAGGTAAGTTGAAAGATTTCCCATGATAATTTCTTGCTTCATACTTCTATATTGTACTATTTATCATAGAACCTCAGAAAATATATCCATTCATGATTCTCCTACAAGCAGAAGCAATATAGGAATTAAAATGTCTGAATTGAGAGTAAAAGGAACTTTAAAAAAAAAAAGGAAGGGGCAGAGCCAAGATGGCGGAGGGAAAGCAGTGACTTGCTTGAGCTCTCCCCCAAACCCCTCCAAATACCTATAGAAAATGACTCTAAACAAATTTCTAAAGCAGCAGAACCCACAAAAATACAAAGTGGAACAAATTTCCACCCCAAGACAGCCTGGATGGTTGATCAGAAAGGTATATTGCACCGGGTGGGAAGAGGAGTGCAGTGAGATGAGGGCACGCGGGCCGCAGCGAACCCGGAGCAGGCCTCAGAGGATTGAATCAGGGGCCGCTGTGGCAGTTTCCTGACTTCTCAACCCACGAACACCAAAGACAACTTAGAAGGTCAGTGGGAAAAGTCTGTGACTGCGGTGAGAGAAGGAGCTAGGTCTCAGTCGCAAGTCCCGAGTGCAGCCTCTGGGGCAGTGGCTGTCTCCTGAGCTTCCAGCCCACAGACTGAGGAGGAATCGAGTGGCTGATCAGAGGGGGATTGTAGGGATCTCTTTGCCAGGGCTGAGGCAGGAATCTCTTGCTTTGCCCGTGCTTGGATCTGGGTCATAGTTCTGAGGGGCGGTCCTGGGGCGAGAAGGAGTGCTGGTGTGGTGGAGTTTGTTGTGGTAGTGGAGAGGAAACACCTCGCCCTTTATCATACCACCTTGGAAGAACTGAAAATTTACAGGTCCCTACAAGTATCTCTGAAAACAGCTGTACAAACCCTGGAAGCTTGAGACAGTACATTCTCCACATTGGAAATAGACTCTTACCTTAACAAAGAGTTTAAAACTCAAGTAATTGGCCAGGATCATAAGTAAGCAGTGCAAAAAGAGTCAGACTATATTGTCTTACTTTGGTGACAAAGAAGATCAAAACATACAACCAGAAGAAGACAACAAAGTCAAAGCTCCTACATCCAAAGTCTCCAAGAAAAATATGAATCAGTCCCAGGCCTTGGAAGAGCTCAAAAGGAATTTTGAGAAGCAAGTAAGAGAAGTAGAGGGAAAACTGGGAAGAGAAATGAGAGTGATGCAAGAAAATCATGAAAAACAAGTCAACAGCTTGCTAAAGGAGGCCCCAAAAAATACCGAAGAAAAAAATACCTTAAAAAATAGCCTAACCCAAATGGCAAAAGAGGTCCAAAAAGCCGATGAGGAGAAGAATGCCCTAAAAAGCAAAGTTGGACAAATGGAAAAGGAAGTCCAAAAGATTACCGAAGAAAATACTTCCTTAAAAATGAGAATAGAGCAATTGGAAGCTAGTGACTTTATGAGAAATCAAGACACTGTAGAACAAATCCAAAAGAATGAAAAATTAGAAAGCAATGTGAAATATCTCATTGGAAAAACAACCGACCTGGAAAATAGATCCAGGAGAGAGAATTTAAAAATTATTGGACTATCTGAAAGCCATGATCAAAAAAAGAGCCTAGACATCATCTTTCAAGAAATTATCAAGGAAAACTGCCCTGATATTTTAGAACCAGAGGGCAAAATAGAAACGGAAAGAATCCACTGATCTCCTCCTTAAAGAGATCCACAAAGGAACACTCCTAGGAATACTGTAGCCAAATTACAGAGTTCCCAAGTCAAGGAGAAAACATTGCAAGCAGCCAGAAAGAAACAATTCAAAAATTGTGGAAACACAATCAGGATAACACAAGATTTAGCAGCTTCTACATTAAGGGACCGCAGGGCATGGAATATAATATTCTGGAGGACAAAGGAGATAGGATTACAACCAAGAATCACCTACCCAGCAAAACTAAGTATAATCCTTCAGGGGAAAAAAATGGTCATTCAGTGAAATAGAGGACTTTCAAGCATTCTTGATGAAAAGATCAGAGCTGAATAGAAAATTTGACTTTGAAATACGAGACTTAAGTGGAACATCAAGAGATAAACAGGAAAAAGAAATCACAAGAGACTTATCAAGGTTGAACTGTTTACATTCCTGCATGGAAAGATGATATTTGTAACTCATGAGACCTTTGTCAATATTAGGGTAGTTGGAGGGGAAAAATTATATGTAGATAGATAGATAGATAGATAGATAGATAGATAGATAGATAGATAGATAGATAGA
>NW_020949772.1:1165544-1224287 GCF_900497805.2 Vombatus ursinus
AGATAGATAGATAGATAGATAGATAGATAGATAGATAGATAGATAGAGAGCACAGGGTGAGTTGAAGATGAAGGAGTCATATCTGGAGAATAAAATTAAGGGGTGAGAGAGGATTATACTAGCAGAAGGAGAAAGGGAGAGGTAGAACAGGGTAAATTATCTCACAAAAAAACAGAAAAGAAAAAACTCTTACAGTGGAGGGGAAATGGGGGAAGGTGAAAGAGAATGAGTGAATCTTATTCTCGTAGGATTTGACTTAAGGAGAGAATAACATATACACTCAATTGGGTATATAAATCTGTCTCACCTTACAGGAAAACAGGGGGGAAAGGGGACAAGAGTAGGGGGATGATAGAGAGGAGGGCAGATTGGGAAAGGGGGTAATCAGAAGCAAATACTTCTGTGGAGGGACAGGTCAAAAGAAAGAATTGAATAAATGGGGGAGGGTAGGATAGGATTAAGGGAAATAGAGTTAGTTTTTCACAGCATGTCTACTATGGAAGTGTTTTGCATAACTGCACATGTATAACCTATATTGAGTTTCGTGCCTTTTCAATGAGGGTGGGTGGGGAGGGAGGAAGGGAGAAAATTTGGAACCCAAAGTGTTAAAAACATATGTTTAAAAAAAAAGTTTTCACATGCAACTGGGAAATAAGAAATACAGGAAATGGGGTGCAGAAATCTATCCTGCCCTACAGGAAAATAGAAAGGGAAGTGGATAAGAGAAGTGGGGGAGAGATAGAAAGGAAGGCAGACTAGGGGAAGGGGTATTCAGAATGCATGCCATCTTGGGGTGTGGGGAAGGGAGAGATGGGGAGAAAATTTGGAACTCAAAATATTGTGGAAGTAAATGCTGAAAACTAAAAATAAATAAATTTATTAATAAAAAACATTAAAAAAGGAAGGAAGAAAGAAAAAGAAAGGAAGGAGGGAGGAAGGAAGGAAGGAAAGAAAGAAAGAAGGAAGGAAAGAAGAAATTACCAATAGCAAATTATATTGGTTTCTCACATATATATACATATATATACACGTATATATATATTCACATATTATATATAAATGGTTTGTACTCTAAATATGGTTGATATAAGACAGAGCCACAATTTACAAATTTTCCTTTGGCAGAAACTATACTAAACATCAACATTAATTCTCATACCGTAAATGTAGAGGAATGAAGTAAATGCTGCATTTGGAGCCAGAAGACGTGGGCTCTGCTACTTAGTATCTCTTTGCTTTTGGACAAATCACTTCAAATCTCTGGCCTCAGTTTCTAAGTCTAAAGTGAAGCAATTTAGAGTTAGACAGCATGATTTCTAAGGTTCCTTCCAGCTCTAACATTTTATGACTCCTTGCAAGTTAAAAAATGGATAAATGTCCCTGTTTTAAACTTGGTGTGTCACAGCCTGGCCCTTTGGGCAGGAAGCTGAAGCAATGTGCAGAGAAGTGATGATGGGGTAGGCGTAAAGCAGAGAAAGAGGCCTCAGAACCCTGGCCCTCTAGCAGGGTGACAGCATTTCCCCTTCCAACAAACCTGAGGTCAGCGAGGATGCTCTGGAACAGGGCGAGACCACAAAGCCACAACCAGTGGGTTGTGGACACAACTTTGTGGAATTAGACTTTCTAACTCCCACGCTTTTATAGAATCACAGAACTCTGACCTAAAGGGGAATCTATATTTGAAATAGGAGCCCTGTACAACATCCCAGACAAATGGTCACTGGGCTTTTGCTTAAAGATCTTAAAGGAGAGAAAACCCACTATCCTCTGGGGCAGCCCCTGTCACTCTGGGTCACATCTAATTATTAGGAAGTTTTCCTTTACATCAAGCCTGAATGTGCATCTTTGAGACTTCGACCCATGATTCCTAGTTTTGTCTATTAGAATCAGCAAATGACTAATCTCTCTCCCAGGTGCTGGCCTTTAAAATACTAAAGATGATTATCACATCCTGCTTATGGCTTCTCTTCTCTAGGCTAAACCTCTCCAGTTCCTTCAACTGACCTCAGAGGGCAGAAACATGAGGCCCTGCACTATGCCGGCTGCCCTCCGCTGGATGCTCTCCAGCTTACCAATGTCCTTCTTAAACCGCGACCCCCAGAACTGAACACAATACTACATATGTGGTCTGACCAAGGCAGAGTAGAGCAGTCCCACGACCTCATCACCTACTTATTTCTAGATGCTATCTTCTCTTTATGCAGCCTAAGATTGCATTATTTTTCTTGACTGTTACTCATAATGGTCTTGGAAACCACATAAGCCTCTAGATCTTTTTTGAGACAAACTGCTACGGAATCATGACTGTCTACACTTTGCATTTATCACTCATTCATTTATTTGTTTGTTTAGTTATTTATTTATTTAGTTAATTATTTGCAAGGCAATAGGGGTTAAGTGACCTCCCCAGTCACACAGCTAGTAAGTGTCAAGTATCTGAGACCAGATTTGAACTCAGGTCCTCCTGACTCCAGAGCCAGTGCTCTATCCACTGTGCCACCTAATTGCCCTTACACTTTGCATCTATGAGGTTGATTTTTAAACCCAAATGTAAGACTTTACATTTTTGCCTATTAAGTGTCATTTTATTCAACTGCGCCTAATATTCTAGCCTGTCAAGATTTTTTTGAATCCTTACTCCATCATCCAGTCTTAGCAAATCCAATGTTGATAAGCATACCACTTATGACTTTATCTGAGTCACTAATTAAAAAATAATAATAATAACACTATTAAACAGCACAAAGCCCAACACCAACCCTGGAGCACTCCACTGAAGACTTGGCTTCCCAGATGACACTGAATCATTAAAAACTACTCTTTGGGTTCAGCCATTCAGCCAATTTCCAGCTTCCTGGACTATTGTCTATCCCTTATAGCAACAACCTTTGCTCAAGAATAGCCTACTAGACTTTATCCAATGCTTTGCTAAAATCTGGATAAACTATATCTGAGGCACTGTCCTGACCTGGCAGTCTTGTAATCCTGTCAAAAAAACAGAAAATAAGATTAGTCTGGTATGACCTATCCTTGATGAAGCCGCCATGCCGGCTCTCGGTGAACAACGCTTCCTTTTCTAGAAGTTCACTCATCATATCTCTAATGGCGCATACCAGAATTTGCCCTGATCTTCACATACCCTGTGTCCAATTCCATTCAATCAACTCAACTATAACAGATATGGAGATAGCCTGGGTAAGAACAGAATAGACTCCACACCTACTTTCTATTACGATCTACCACTTTGCTCTAACTTACTTTCTGGTTTTTATCAGTCTTCTCACAATTTTAGACTAGGAAAACGTATGAAAGGTCATCGAAAAGCACCTGCAGCTATCTGGAGAAAGAAACGCTGCATAAGATGAAACTGTAAATGAAGAGAATTGAGCAAATCTCCAGAGCATATTAAGTCGGGCTTTACCATTTTCTAGGTGCTGCTGTATGGATATAGAAGCCATGCCTACAAGTGAACTGTGATTTGAGCATGCCTCCCTAAACTGAGGAGGGTTTCCAGACGTACAATCCTTGCCACAGATTAGAACAGGCAACAAACAGAAGCAGAGGGAAGCAATAAAGGACGATCTTCAAGAAAGCTCTGCCGCATGGGCATGTGACAGACACAGAGGCCCATACTCAATGGTAAAAATCACTGCTTCTTGGTAGAGATTTATGACAGGAAAGAAATGTATAGAACACCCAACTCTTAGAGCTATCCAAATATAGAACTGGCTATTAAGGGGAGAGGGAATTCATCTGATTAGGGGGAAGGGAGAAGGGAATAAGCACTCATATAACACCTACTACATGTCAGGCACTATACTAAGTGCTTTTTACAAATATTTCATTTGATCCTTACAACAGTCTGGGAGATAGGTGCTGCTATTATCCCCATTTTACAGATGAGGAAACTGAGGCAAACAGAGTTAAGCGACTTGTCCAGGATCACACAACTAGTAAGCGTCTGAGGCTGGATTTGAATTCAGGTCTTCCTGACTCCAGGCCCAACACTTAATCTACTGTGCCACCAGCCGCCTCAACGTCTTCAAGCAAAGGCTATATCAGGAGTGGGGAACCTGTGGCCTTTTGACTGGGTCCAAGTTTTATAGAACAAATCCTTTAATTAAGGGGATTTGTTCTGTGAAGTTTGGATTCAGTCAAAAAGGCAGTGCTCGAGGACCCAGAGGGCCACATGTAGCCTTGAGGCCGCAGATTCCCCACCCGTGGGCTAGATAATCTCTAGCTGAGGATGGCCTAGACAGGATTCTTTTTCAAGGACAGAGTGGATATGATTTCCCTTTCAGTTCTGAGATTTGGTGATTAAAGCTACCATGTTACAAAACTACCTGTTATAAGAACAAAGGAACATTTCAACAAATGAGTCTAACATCATCAAGATTAACAGTCTCCAAGGTAAAAAGGCATTAATCTTCTTCAGCTAGTATTCACCTCTGTCATTAGTCATTAGCCACTAGAATGAAATTAATTTCTGAAAAGATTCAAGGAATCAACTATTTTCAAGGCAAAAAATGTATCTACAATAGATCTTTACAACTATTCTTCTTGGGAAAAAAATGGCAATGTTAATTAATGTCAATAAAAGCCACCTAAGCATTCGTTCATTCAAAAAGCCTGTATTTCCGTTGGTGGGTAGACCAGTCAAACGGGTCTACTATTCGGATTTATTTGTAAAAAGCACTGCTTTCTGGCAGAGATTTATGACAGGAATGAAACATAGAAAGTAGCCCACTATTAGAGCTATCCAAATATGGAATCAGCTATGGGTGGGGAAGGGAGGAGGACTGATTTCAGGAAAGGGAAGGAAGGAGAAGGGGGAAGAGAGAAGGAGAAGGGAATATACATTTATATGGCACATTCTACATACCAGGTATTATACTGGCTATTCAGGTTTCTAATAGTCACCTGAATGCACTATGTCTAACTCCATACTTTCGCTCATCAGTCTGCTATGCCTAAAATAACCTCCCTCACTCTATTCACTGGGAAAGTTCTACGCATCCTTTAAAGCTTAATTTAAATTTAAAAACTACCTCCTACCTAGAGGAAGGTGTCCCTGATTTCCCAGATTAGTAATGATCTTCTTTCTCAAAACCCACATAACCATTTTGTTTCACAATTCTCTGCTGCCCTCATCACATAATGGTGTACAATATTATTATTATCATCATTATTGTTATTATCATTATCATTATTATTATATTACTCTTTTATCCCTCCCTTCATGAGGACAAGTACAATAGCTTATTTAAATCTGGGCAGTTAGGTGAAACAGTGGATAGAATGCCGAGTCTGGAGTCAGGAAGACCTGAGTTCAAATGTGGCCTCAAGATACTTTACTAGCTGGGTGACCCCGGGCAAGTCACATATCCTATTTTGCTCAATTTCTCTCAACTGTAAAATAAGGATGATACTAGCACCTACCTTGCAGAATTATTGTGAGGATCAAATAAGATAATATTTGCAAAGTGCTTAGCAGTACCTGGCACATAGTAGGTGCTATAAAAATGTTTATTCTTTTCTCTACCATCTTGTTAACTGCTCCCAGATCCTAGCTCAATGCTTTTTATATATTGAGTATTTTTTAATGCTTGTTGAATGAACCAAGCATGAAAGCTGTCAGAAGAATTAAAATCACTAAACACTTAAGTGGACACTATGTACAAAATCAGGGCAGATAGGTGGCACCTTAGTGCACTGAGGGCCCGGCCTGGTGTCAGGAGGACTCATCTTCCAGAGTTCAAATCCTGCCTCAGACACTTAACTAGCTGTGTGACCCTAGGCAAGTCACTTAGCCCTTTTTGCCTCTGTTTCCTTATCTGTAGAATGGGCTGGAGAAGGAACTGGCAGACCACTGTAGTATCTCTGCCAAGAAAAGCCCAAATGTGGTCACAAAGAGGCAGATATGACTGAAAAAATGACTGTACAACAATAACAACATATAAGGTCTTCCAACAAAGTTCTTTGATACTTCTCTATGGTGAGGGCAGAGGGTGCCCGGGAAGGCCATACCATTCATTCAATAAAAAGCATTTATTAAAAATCTACTACATGTAAGGCACCATGCACACCAAGTCACACAGGCTTCAATAATGGACCTAGCCACAGACTGTATGTCTGTTATCTGAAGACTAACATAAAAAAAGCAATCAACACACAAACATTTATTAAGCTTCTCCCACGTGCCAGGCACTATGCCAAGTGCTAAGAATACAAAGACAAAAACAAAACCATGTCTACCCTCAAGAAGCATACATTTTGAAGAAAGACAACATGCGAAAACACAGGTACATACAAAACTGGTACAAGGTCAACTTCAGAGGAAGGGGAAAAGAAGACACTAGCAGCCAGGAAATCAAGAAAAGCCTCGCACAGAATGTGTCACTTGAGCTGAGCCCTGAAGGAAACTAAGGTTTCCCAGAGGGAGAAATGAGGAGGCAGGGTTTTCCAGGCATGAAGGGCAATCAATGAAAAGGCACAAAGCTAGGAGATGGAGTGTCATGTTTGAAGAACAATAAGGACAATTTGGCTAGACTGCAGTGGGTGTAGGAGAGAATAATGTATAATAAGGCAGGGAAGTTAGTATGGGACCAGGTTAGGAAGAGCCCTAAATGCCAAAGGAGTTGCTATTGGATCCTCAAAGCAATAGGGAGCCACTGGAATGGACTGAGTAGAGAGGAAGGGGTGATGACATGATCAGTTTTCCATGTTAGGAAAATTACTTTGGAGTATGTGTGTAGAATAGAATGGAGTAGGTACAGATTTAAGGGAGAGGGAATAAGTAAGAGATAAGAAATGATAAAGGCTAGAATTAGGTTTGTAGCTTTGTGAGTGGAGAGAAGGTGTCATAAGTGAAAAATGGTGTGAAGGTAGAAACAACAAGATTCGGCAGCTTACGGGATCTGCAAGGTGAGGGAGAACCAGGAGCAGAGGATGACCCTCAAGGCTGAGAAGTGGGTAACAGACACTTTGGAAAGGTTCATCCACTGAGGGCTGTCCAGCCAGTGAGGAATTCTTGTGGATACAGCCCCTCATGCAACCATCTCCTAAGGCATGAAGGGGGTAGTAATCTACTTTGGTGGAAAGGATGTTCATATAGATAAAACAAACAATCCTTTAAGTAGTTAACTAAGAGCAAGGCAATGTGCTAGGAACTGAAGATATAAAAAGGAAAAATTATGTAGCCCTTGGCTTCTAGTACCTGAAAATCTAATAGTGAGGATAAACCATACACACAAAAAACCTAAAATACAAATTAGAAGTACTACATTACATAGGAGAGGTCTAGGAGCATCACCAGAGACTCAAGGCAGGAGGGGTAATGTCTAGGGTGGGGGGAGGATCAGCAAAGATTACACAACTGTAAACAGGCATCACATGACCAACAATACGGCAGGTTAATAACTTTTTTCCATACTCCTTTTATTCTCTAACCTTCCAACAAAAATTATGTGCCAGCTGTAGAAAAATTACAGCTAACTACACAGAACAAAGAAAATTCCACTAGGTAAAATCCTTGTGAGTTAACCCTAGAAAACTCTACTACTGAAGGCAATCACTCAGCATCAAACTTCCATATCCTTGAGTGAGAACAAAGGTTGTCTCACTGCCCTGGGCCAGGGCCTGAAGAGCCTCATCTCCTACTACAGACTGTCAGTATAGGCCAGTCTCTTCTAGTAAGTGGCACAAACTAATTCTGCCCAACCAAATGAGAGGTTGTGGAAGCGAAGAGACTGAAAACATGAAGCCTTTCAGACTGAGGTTTGCCCTAGGTTACAGACCCCCCAAGGCTACAAGGGCTTTTCCCAGGACACCTTTCTTATCCTTGCTTGAACGCCACAAAAAGTAGTAAATGACAGTGGTTAGAGAAGGAAAGAAGGAAGAAAGTGGGGCAGGGGGCCAGTGGGCCAGGCTTAGGCTGACCCCAACAGACATGGACTGAAACCCAGCTAGGAACAGTTCTGCCTCCTTCAGGGGGTACTCAGCAGTGACTCTATAACACTCAACGAAGGGCCTAGTCGGGGGTGGGGGGGAGGTGTTGTTTAATTATCTTTCAGTCGCATCCAACTCTTCATGATGCCTTTTGGTGTTTTCTTGGCAAAGATACTAGAGTAGTTTGCCATTTCCATCTCCATATCATTTTATAGATGAGGAAACAGGCCAAGTGATTCGCCCAGAGTCACACAGTAAGTGTTTGAGGCTGGATTTGAACTCAGGAAGATGACTCTTCCTGACTCTAGGCCCCAAAGAGATGGTAAGTGATAGGAGAATTAAACAAAAACAAAACAAAATTAAAAATCACAAGGATACTTTATAGGATTCAAAAACCAAAAGGAAGGACAAGCAGTAAAGCCTAGAAGAAAATATGAAACTTTCTTAACTAGTATTTTAAGACAAGGGAATATGAATTAATAATATCTGATATAAATAAAAAATCCTGTGAACTCCCAAGAGAGTACAGAACAACCCTGAGAAATTACACAATGGTTCAAAAGACAACATGGAAGAGATGGAGCCAGAGTTGGGCTTTGAAAGGAAGAGAAAGACTTTGGAATATGAAGATGCAAGGGATGGAGGATGGTCTATTATGTGTGTACAGAAGCAGGAGATCAGGGAAGGGGAAATAATGGAACTTAGTGTGAAGGGGAGCTATGTGAAACAGGCTGGAAAAGCAAGTTAGAGCCACAGAGCTGAATTTCAAGGAGTCTTTTCCTTATACAAGCAAGAGGGAAGCATTCATAGACTCTGGGAAGCATAGGGACCTGATGAGAATTGGGCATCAGGAAGACTAAGTCAACAGGAAGATGATGGACAGATGGATGGATGGATTGATGGACTGGGGGAGAAAAGGATCATAGCAACGGAGAACAATTAGAAGATTATCATGATAGAGAGGGTAGGAAGTAAGTATGAGTGACTAATAAATTTCACTCATCCTCCCTCTAATACTGAAGTGGTGGAGACAATTTTCACACTTCTTTCAGACACTTGAGAATTTCACTTTTTTAAAAAAAAATTAATTTATTTTGATTTATCAACAATCACTTCCATATGCTTTTGAGTTTAAAATTTTTCTCCCCCTCCCTCCCCACCACCCTCCCCAAGATGGCGCACAATCTGATATAGGAGAATTTCACTTTGATGCCTGCTGCTGTCAATGGTGGAGGCAGATAACAAAGCGTGACAGCAATGACGGTGTTCAGTTAAATGAGTTAAATGTTATGGCTCCTATATCCATATACCCATACTCTCAACAGCTCCACGGGATTATAACAAGGAATAAATTCTTCATGACCAAATCAACAATGGCAGCAAAGAGATTGGCTATGTTACTGCTATGAATTTACTTAAACATTGGTTTTTTACTCCCATATCACGCCAAAAGGAAGGAGCAGCTAAGTGCTTGGACTCTTCATTGTGAACTTTTCACGTTCAGAGCTCCTTGAGAAGAAGATGGCAGAAGAAAGGCTTCCCACTGAGGGGCACAACGCTCTTCACAGGCCCGTTGTTGTTGCTTCCTCCCTTGTTTTCGAAGAGGACTAATGACATTACAAATGAATGAAGTCTCGACTTATGAGTAAATTCGATTTAAGCAAGGCAGAGTTGCACAAATCATCAGCCTCATTCTCTCTTAGAGAGTCATTGAAGTCCAGTGGCAAGACAAAAGCCAGGATGAATAGCAATGGCCCGGCATGCAGTGGATGACCTTGGTGTCTTCAATATTTTGCCAAGCTCTCACCACCCCGTAGCACCTGCTTCAGCCACCATCATAGCCGTTGGAACAAATTGTTCTCATCTGCCTATTCTACCAGGGAATTTCTTCACATGTTTGGGGTAGGCATCCCCCCAATTCGCCAACAGATTTAAAACCAGTTGCCTCCCCTCAACCTGGTTTAGCTCATCTGCTGAGACAGTTTGCCAGGGTGTGGCCACTGAACGTGCTATAGCTTCTTGGAGCCACCAAAGGTGGACCAAAAGCCCATATGAAGCTAAGGAGGGCACTGCTCATTAGCGACTTTTAGCCACTGCAGTATTGTACTGAAAGGTAACCTGCCTGACCTGGAAGAGGTATTACAACTCCAGAAGTCTATAATTCACACTCAGACAATGTAATCATCCATTTAACTTTGTAGTCACTAAAAAAGCGGCTAAAAAAGGCTGTACTGTAATTTTTCATTTGTGTTTAAAAAGAACTCACTGCAAATGTCAGATATAATTGTAATCTTCAAGATGTTTAATTTATTATAAGAGAAATTCTGTTAAAAGTATGAATTTTAATGTGATCATAAGATTTGACCTCTCAACCACTTTCTATAAATCTAAAGCAAATTTTCAGCATAATAACCCAGCATAAGTAGTAAATATTCAAAATCAAATGTGAAATTGTTTCATTCTCTTCTTCATTCTATAGTCAAGTGATATTAAACAGAATCCTTGTCTCTGAAAATGAATGGTAAAGCTCTGCCCCCTGAAGACAACTCCACCCTGAGGCAGTCTCAATAATTGATGAGTCCTGGCCTAGAACTGCTATATGCTAAGAAAGCCCAGTTACAGCTTCCCACTTCTGCTTCCTCCTCACAAGCTGCCTGGCCCCCTCGGGGTGACTCCATTCCATCCCCCCCCTACTTCTAGCTCCCCTTTATGCTCTGTCTCCCCCTAATAGAATAGAAGCTTCTTGAGAACAGGGACCATCTTGTTTTCTCACTTTTGAACCCACAGAGCATATCACTGCCCAGCAGATAGTAATAGGTGCTTTAACCTATCTTAGAATTAAGATATTATGAGAATCATCTGGATTACATGATAATATCTATGCTACACAGTTGTATAAATCAATTCTGAAGGGAAGCCTGAAAAAGAATCCTAAAATTTCAACAAATTTATAACATTAAAGTCTGAAAGGAACTTCAGACCTATCTAATGTCTCCTTGACTCAGAAACCCTTCAATAGCATCTCCAACAAATGGCCATCCTGCCTCCATCTGAAGACCTCCCTCCGGGGAGTTTCTGAACATGCCCAACCTACTTTTGGAGACCTCTCATTACGGGAGAGTTTTTCCTTCTTTTACATCTAATACTGTCCATCCACAAAGCAGAATGGCTCCTAGTTCCTCCTGCTGAGCCCAAGCAAAACAATTTCATCACTCTCCCACATGACAACCTTGCAAATAATTGAAGAATACCATGGTAACGAGCAGCAATGCCATCAATAATAAAAGCTCATCTTTATATGGCCCTTAAAGTTTGCAAAACACTTCACAGACATGATCTCATTTTATTCTCACAACAACCCCAAGAGGCAAGTTCCATAGCTATCATTATTCCCACTTTACAGATGAGGCTCACTGAGTGAAGTGCCTTGCCCATGACCACACACTTCATAATTGGCAGAGGCAGGATTTAAACCCAAGTCTTTCTCCTTCCAAATCAATCACTCTATCTACCACATCACAATGTGAGGATCCCAAACTATGTAGTATATTTGCTATACTTCACTTTTTATCTGTACTCAAAATGAAGGCAGGTCTTCTTACTGGAAGAGAAGGTCAAAGGGGTTTGAAAAATGCCCCTCCAATTTCCTTTTTATTAAGGAAAATGAATTACTTAGTGCACGTGTGCACACACAGACACACACAAACACACGCATGCACACACAAGAATGACTTCAGTGTGTAAACAAAGAAGAAAAAAGATCTGCAGAAGGGGAGGGAAAGTTTGACCTAGTCAAAGGATCATATATCTAGAGCTGAAAAGACCCTTAGTGGTCACCATTGTCTGATACTCCTCATTTTACAGATGAGGAAATTGGGGCCCAAAAAAGTAGAGTGATTTGCTTAAGGACCCAGGTAGTAAGGGGCAGAGCCAGGATTCAAACCTAGGCTCATGGACTCCTAATCCAGTGCCCTTTCACACTGTTAGGTGATTGTGTTATGTAGAAAAGGAAGGAGGACCACCAGATTTGGGACTAAATACTGACTAGACAAAGCACTTTCTAAATTGGAGAAAACTGAACCCTTCAAAGAAGAAGCCATTTGTTGTTCAAAGAATAATGACATGAATCCATTGCTGTTGTCAAGTGTTAAGCTATCCATAGGGTCCCCAGAAGAAGAGACAAATGGCGGTGGTTGGGACTTTGTGTTGAGGGGATGCTCAGGGGGCTAATTTGTCTACTTGTGAATAACAGAAAGTCCTACAGTCTTCCAAAGCTTAATAGAGAGCTTCCTAAGACTTGTCAAATTAGATGATAACTAATTCTGGTGATTCATGTGGACATAACTGATACTGCCAGAAAGACTCCATAAAGCAACGCCACAGACCTCCCTGGCTTCCTTCAAGCTCCAACAAAATTTCCACCTTCTAAGGAAGCCTTCCCCAACCCCTCTTAACTCTAGTACAGGGGTGGAGAACCTGTGGCCTCGAGGCCACATGTAGTCCTCTAGGTCCTCAAGTGTGGCCCTTTAATTCAGGTGAACAACATTTCTAAAGTGGTTGCTGTGTACCAAACAACATTTTTATATGTCTATAGAAGAAACATACACCATCTACAATATACCTTACAATATGGCTGCATGTAGAATAAGTATAAAATAAATACCAAGTAGTTGGGGGAGAGGGTGAGTGGTCGGGGAAAGCTTTATGTAGGAGGCAGTGCTTAAGCTGTGTGTTGAAGGAAGAGAGGGATTAAATTCCAGGCACAGGAGATTGCTCTTACAATGGCTTAGAGATGGGAGATGAAACCTCATGTGTGAAGAACAGGGTCAGTTTGGCTTATTATGAAATGTGGGAAGGAGGGAGTGACGTCAAAAGAAACTGGAAAGATAGATTGGGTCCAAGCTGTGAAGTCCTTTAAAAGCCAAACTGAAGTGTTGATATTTTATCCCTGAGGTAATCAATAGCAGCTGGGGTTTACTAAGTAGAGGAGAGGCATGTTCAGATCTGAACTTTAGGAAAATCATTTTGGCAGCTGTGGACAAGAGAGATTCAGGACTTGAGGCAGACAGACAATTAGGAGTCCTGGTTCTGGGGTGATCAGAGATGGAACTAGGCAGAGGAGAGAGGGCTTTGAGAAGGCAGACGCAGGCAGTTGGGTATGAGAAAGGTTGTGGTTGGAGAAAGGGCAAGATATGGCGGCTGGTAGAATCTGCACGGCTCATGAACCTGCCTAAGAGATGCATGAATTTGTGAAAAACACAGACTTAACTGAAAATTCCAATTCTGCCTGAAAACCTTCTAAAATTTCAACTTAGTATCTAAAGGAATATGTGCAAAGTCTCTAGATATGACAAATGGCCTTTCTATGAACTACTTCCTGCTCCCTTTCGAGTCATATCAGATCTATTTCCTATATTAACAGTTACCCTTGCCTTTGGGTTTTATCCCAAGTAGGCCCCATGGGAGCAGTGACCATTAGCCTGCCCATCCCCAAGGGCAGCATTCTGTATAAAGACAATGAACAGACAGATGTTTGTTTTATCACTACTTTTCATTTCCCAACATGATAACAAGGAAAAGAAAATTATTTGCTCTAAATCGTTAAGTGTTCCTAATACATGGAACAGTTCTTTCTCCTGAACAACCGCTAGAATTTTTGTTCCAGTCTGCTGTCTCCAAACTTACCACTTGGTCTTTTAAAGTACACTAGATCCAGCTCCTGATGAGTGCAAATAATGAATCCCTTGAAGTGGTCGCGTCTATTTGAATTCGCACTATTTGATGATGTAACTTTGTGAAATATGGTCATTGGTCCCAGTCCAACAGAAATATGCTATTCAAAGGTGAATAATGTTACCACTTCAGGGGATTCATTATTTGCATTAATCACAACTTTGCATTAACTGTGAGTTATTATTACTGTAATCTACAAATCTTAACTCTTATTCAGTACATAGGACCCCTCAGTTTCCTTTAATTAATCAGATTCTATAATGCCTTAGATTGTAGTTCTTTTAAAGTTTCATGATTCTCGGACTGCCTAGCAGTGTGAAAAAGGACTCAATTAGGAGTCAGTGATCCTGGGTTCGAATCTTGGCTCTGCCACTTACTACCTGTGTCCTTGGCCAAATTACTCTACTTTTCTGGGTCCCAGTTTCCTCATCTGTAAAATGGGGAGGGGGAGGGTATCAGATATGTTGACCACTAAGGGCCCTTCCAACTCTAAATCTATGATCTTTTGACATAAGTCAAACTTTCCCTCTCTTTCATCTTTTTTCTTCTGTGTTTATACACTAAGATCATTTGTGTGTGTATGTGTGTGTGTGTGTGTGCGCGCGTGCGTGTATTTTAAGGAATTCATTTTCCTAATAACAAGGAAAGTGGAAAGGCATTCTTCAAACTCCTTTTATCTTTTCTTCTAACAGGAAGACAAGCTTGCATTTTGAGTATAGATGAAAGTTACCTGAACATGGCAGAGATACAAATATTATGCAAGTTACTGCAGAATTATCCTTGCTCTCCATATTTACCAGAAGTGAAATCCTCAATCCTAGGTCATTCTCTCTAGAAGTTCCCTGGAAGATGGTTAAGGCATTCTGCTGTCAGAAGTCTTCAAAGCTGTCAAGTCAGCCAACTAGCACTGACAGTACCTACCACGTGCCAGACATTGTGCTAAGTGATATGGGAAGGACAAAGAAAAGCAAAAGACAATGCCTGCTCTCAGGGAGCTCACCATCTAAGGGGGTAGAGAGCACGCAGACAATTACGGACAAATAAGACACAGTGTCTAGGATAAATCAGAGAAAGACATCAAAGGCACCAAGATTTTGGAGGACTGGGAAAGGTTTCTTATAGAAGGTGGGACTTTAGTTGAAAACTGAAAGAAGTCAGGGAAGTGAGGAGGCAGAAATGAGGAAGAAGAGTGTTCTAAGCATGGAGAACAACCAATGAAAACGTCCAAATAAGAGAGATGGAGCGTTTTGTGTGAGGAACATCAAGAAAGCCAATGTCACTGGATCTCACAGTATATGGAGGGAGTAAGGTGCAAGAAGACTGGAAACGTAGGTGAGGTCAAGTTATGAAGGGCTTTAAAAGTCAGATTTTATATTTTATTTTGGAAGTCATTAGAGTTAATTCAATAGTGGGATGTCAATTCTATCTCACCTCAACAGGTACTCCTGACTTCTCTTATTAACTTCTTGTTTGTCTCACCAACTTGTCTTTCTTCTCTTACCAATTATCTTCTCCTTGAGTCTTTTTCCTCGTTATCCTCCCTGAATTCTTTTCTGCCTTCTGCTCCTCATCTCCATCTCAAGTTATTCACCTTCTCCTTCTGCTCCAACCCTTCTCTTCTCTTGCAATCAGTCCTCAAGTCCTCTCAAATTCACCTTCCCAAATTCAGTGTCTGGCCTTCTCCACAATTTTGAATCCTTACGAATCGCCACAATTCCATCTCCTTCTTCAGGTCAAATACTTCTTCTACATAACTTTATCTCAAAGAATAGCACTGGATAATAAATCATTTAAAAATACAAATCTACTACTGGTTGGGTTCAACTATAATTCAACTCAACTCTGCCTTTACTATGTCGAGAATCCCCCACTAAAGTGCTACTTCCATGCCTGGTCACAGCATAAGAGAGATATCAAGTTCTCAAGTTTTGGCAGGTTCCACCAAGGTGAAAAGGCTTCCTTTACAGGCCCTGAGACAGATTGTGTGTCATCTGGCTAAGTTCAAGAAGTCTCAAAAATCAGGTTGGCCTCAAGTGATGATTTATTTTAGCCAAAGAGATTTTCAAAGACAATTCTCCCAGGTTGAAAAGGAGTCACGGTCTATGTCAGTGCAGGGCATTTGTACCTCAGTGACACCCCAGGTCCACAATGTACAGTGTAAAGTATTGTGATAAATATCAGAACATGTTTTGCTGCCTCAGTGGATCCATGATTCCAGTGGTGTGGGTGCTCCTTCCGATGAAAGAGAGTGTGACCTATAGGTACCATCTCACCCTCTGCCCCCTTAGTCCACTAACTCCCATTAATCCTGTATGGAAGTCTACACTAGGTCTTCCTTTAGACCTTCAGATCTTTGCATGGATAATAATGGAGCATGCAGCCTGACCTCGGAGGATTCACCCAGTCTTGCTGCATGAGCAACCCCCTGCCTTGTCCAGGCCTACGTGTCTCTGATCTCCTTAATATTCTTGCTCTTATGCAATTCTTCTTTAAGCTTTGTATCTCTCCCATTGTCTAGGGTAGAAGAGGCTAGATGCTGAAAGAGAGACAGATTAAACAAGACGCAGTTCCTAACCTAATGAAGAAGTACAAATGACTGTAATACAAATTCTATCATGGTAAGGACATAAGAGAAGAACAAAATGCAATGCAAACAATGCGAAATGCTGCTTCATTTGAGAGGAGGGCACAGAATAATTTCTGACTATGGGAATCAGGGATGGCTTCATGGAAGAAGTATTTAAGTTGGGCCTAGAAGGATCTAAACAGGCAGAAATGGGGGAGGGAACTACAGGCCTAAGGAACGATGTGGACAAAGGCTCAAGAAGGTAGGGAAGCCAGTCAATCAATAGCATTAAGCACCTACTATGTGCCAGGTACTGTGCTAAGTGCTGGATATGTACAGGGGATATAGTCCAGTGTATCTGATATATAGAAGATATAGAGGGGAATAGTAGCATTAGGTAAGAATGTAAAGGTAGACAGTTCCAGGCAATCTAGGCGTCACCAACTTATTAATTCTAGTAAGAAGGTAAACTACCAGGCCTTATCATATGCTGGCCTCTGTGCCCGTAAGAGGCATAGGTGGCTCAGCAGATAGAATGCTAGGCTTGGAGTCAGGAGGTCAAAGCTGGCCTCAAATACTTACTAGCTGTGTGACCCTGGGCAAGTCATCTATAGCCCTGTTTACCTAGGCTTCCTCATCTGTAAAATGAGCTGGAGAAGGAAATGGCACACCACTCCAGTATCTTTGCCAAGGAAACCCTATAATGGGGTCATGGAAAGTTGGATATGACTGAAATAACTGAACAACAAGCCCTAAATATCCTTGGTACTGTTACCTGACCTACGGATGTAACCTAAAGACACTTGGGCATTAGCATCCACCCTCCAGCTGAAATGTATTTTATGCTGTATCTCCCAATAAGAGAGGGAGCTCCTACAAAGCAGGGACTTTCTCATTTTTTTTTTCTATTTGCATCCTCAGTACTTAGCACATTGCTTGGCACATAGTAGGCACTTATTAAATGCTTTTTCATTCATTCATCCAAATAAGATGGCTTGTAATTTATAAACATATCAACTTACTTCAGGTCCCACAATAACCATGTAAACATTGGGCTCTTCTCGGTGCCATTCTTAAAAGAAAAAGAAAAGAAACTTTAAAAAATTAGTTCTCAGTGGAAATATGTTTAATATGATTGTACGTGTATAACCTATATCATATTGCTTGCCCCAAAAGGGAGGCGGGAGGGCAGGAAGGGAGGGAAAAAAAAAATCATAACTCAAAATTTTATAAAAGTGAATGTCGAAAAAAAATTAAAAAATAAAAACTGGTTCTCAGTCATCGAGAAATGTAATTGTACACGTTAGCACAATTTAGTTTAAAAGTAAAAGAGCATAGTTTTATGCACAATATGCTCTCCTTACTAACGCCATTCTTCAATTAAAATTCCAGATGTGAACAATTGTTACATATCTGCATTTTTGCATCTCCTATGAGAAGAGGAGGTATTATTTCTAATTGATTCTTGTAGAAGTCCTTAATGCTTTTAATGAAATAATTTGTAATCACTTATGATTTCTATAATCATTAAAGCTGAAGATTAATAAGGAAGCTAAACACAATGCTGTATGTTAGCAGCTCAATTTAGATCTCCAGAGATATTAATTAGTTTTGTCTCAAGGAATCCCTGTGATTTTCTTTTTTTTTAATTCTCTTGCATCTGTTTTGTCAGTAACCCTTGAAATGAAAGTACTGCCATCCTTCATAAAGGAGCAAATACTCCAGATTTTGAAATTTACACAATTAAATAATGTGGCAATTTGTCTCACAGAACTGAAAACTGTAAATTCAAGTGATTTTCAGGTAGTGACATGTCATGTATTCTATGAGAGAATGTTAGCTTGCAGCTAATTCTACAAGGGTTTGTCAATATTCAGACAAAGGAACCTGGTGAGCTCATTTCTGGGAGGAATCCCCTGCCTGGGGGATTCTCACAGTCTAGAGAAAGATTGTAAGGCAGACCCAAAATAGGTCATAGGGAGGAATGTAATGCAAGGTACTCCTACCATACAGAACACCAACAGTCCTGCAAAATACTCAACAATCCTAAAGACTGACCGTCTTTTTCACTTTTTCCACAACATTCTAGACCATTCACTTTATTACGTGGAAACCCAGCTCCAATTTTATGTTGAACCAATGGGAAAATGAGCATCATGATAACATTTTTTCCCTGTTTATACATACTGATTGTGTAAGGCGAAAGATATCTTTTTCACACTTGCTCACACCATAGCCCTGACATGATCAAACATGTAATACCCAGCAGACTTTAACTACAGAGGGAATCCTTCAGACTCAAAGATTCAAGATTTGGGTACAGCTGTCCAGTCTGGAGCGTGAGTGTCAGTCTTACCTCAGTCTTCTATTTCTAGAACCCAAAGCAGCATGCTCACTTCCTCAGGCCACTCACCAGGACAGCAGTCTAAGCAATAAGGGGCATCATGCAATCTGCCCTTTCTCCACACTTATGTTCCATTCGTCCTGCCCTACCATTTCCCCTTGGCAGAAAGTATTATTTTTCTATTGTATTGAATGATTAATTATTGAATTAGGAGCAAGGTTTTGCCCCTTTTCTACTTTCTCATCCAGAAATCAACCACTGTGGGAAATTTTGCTCAAAAACTTACCCAGCCAGGAAAGCTAAGATCTAATCAAAGACAGCAATTTTAAATTTAAATTAAAAAGAAACTTTAAGTTTAAGCAAATGGATGGATTCCTGCTCATTGTGTTTGCTCAATCAAGCCTAGGAAAAAATGGCTTTTCTCTTTTGTCAGACAGGTAACACGGAAATTGATAAGTCTCTTTGACCAAGATTTGGGTGCTCATTGACCCATACCTCAAGACCGTCATTGGAATATAGCCCAGCCCCTCATTGTAATATCCATTCTCTCTCATTACTTGTCAACCAATCAGGGTTGATTGCCAGCCTCTGAAACACCCACTTTTCCAAGGGTTGTCTTTGACACTTGAGAGTGCCACTGACCTCTTCTATTAACATGCTAGCATTATTAATAAGATGATTAAAAATTACACAGAAACTATGTCTCTCACACTTTTTAAATATCACACCCTTACTCTGGGAATAACCAATATCACAACTGCTATTGGAACGGGGGTAACTACATGCAGTTCCACTTACAATTCTTGTGACTGACTAAACAAAAGTTCTCTTCCTTCCCTGGCTATCACTTGTTGTTGGGTGGTACCCACTTAGTGGAATGTCAGTTTCTTGAGTGCAGGGACTCCTCATTTTTTAAGCTATATCCCTCACACCCAGCACAGTACTTGGCACATAGATACTTGGTGAATGATGGCTTGGTTGCTTGATTGTGACTTTGGATATTTACTCTGTACCTTGACAAGGATTTAACTCAGCCCCCAGCTCTCTTGCTCAGTAGTTTTCCTGCTGCCTAAAGATGACTCAAGGAACAAACCCAAGGCACATTTTCTGGTTAAATGATTAGCAGTATTAAAGATAAATTAGCCCCTAATTGAGGCAATTTCTCTGATATAATTTTAATAACTGAAAGAGCTGGAAAATAAGGAGAGAGCTAAAGAGAAAGTGGGCACCATGGAAAGTATTAAACCCACTGTAAGTACCGAGTTAGAACCAAATATTTGAGAATTTGTTTGACCCCAAAGAATTTCTAGAACTCAATCCCCGCTCCCATCCAAAATGAATGGTGAGATTGTCTTATGCTTTTAAACACAAAAATATTTAGTTACCTCTTATAGATCTTTTGCAATACTCATGTAAAACCTAAATTTTACTGAAAAAAAAGTAATTCTAGTTATCCCTTTAAAACACAATGACGATGGGAAATTTAGCTGAAAATTATTGATATTCTTGTCATTCAATAATGAATGTTTTAAGATCACTAAACTACAAAGTCTACAGAAGATTACTGTCAACATCAAATATTTGTAAGTCAAGGCATTTTTGGTCATATGTAAAATTATCTTTGTTACTTGTTTGTTGATTTTACTATTTTCTTCCTAAGTGAAATTGACAGAAAAAAAAACCTAAGGAAGATCTGAAAGGATCCAATGAGTTTCCCCAATCATCAAACATTCCTTCTTCCCCTTGAAATACTAGTCATCATTATTTTAGGGAAAACTCTATTCCTGCACGTGCAATGAGATTAAAAAGACCCCCCCTCCCCCCACCTCTGGTTGGTTCACACGTTGTGGAGTTCTGGGCCTGTGCCAAGATCACTTCTGGGGTCACTTCTGCTCAATTCTAAAGGATTGGGTACTCAGGTCAAAGCTACATCAGAGAGACCTGGCCACTGAATCAATGATCAGGGAAAGTGTCACGTCCATCAGAGCAGACTGTTTCCCCAGAAGAAGTCAGGGCTCTCAGCACTCCATGGAGCTTGTACTAGCCAGAGCAGACCAGGGAGTCCTGCTGTTTACTCCCTTTACAGAGAGAAGGGTGAGTGCATTCCCCCGAGTATAAAAAGCAGGTAGTATATTGGAAACACCAAGAGATTTATCCAACTAGATTTCTACAAACAAAAGAACAGGAGGAATATACTTGTAAGAAACCTACCTGAGAAAGCGTCCACCAAATAAAGAGGATCTTTGACTCGTCTAAGCCCGCATATCAAAATAAAGATGTGCAAATTATCTGCACTTTGGTTGATCTCTGCAACAGAACATTTGGATCATTTTCATCACTGTGAAAAGAGAGCAACTTCCTCCCCATGTAAAATATCTTTAAAACCAAGGAATATATGCACAAAGTTATAGCAAGGAGGTGGCTTCGGAGTTTTCACTGGCCCTCACTAGTCTTTCACTGGTCTTTTGCTTCTAGGTCGGATTTTGCTGGGCCCTGTCCCTCTTCCAATTTGCAAGCTTGGTCTGTCTGGTGCACAGGTTGGTGTCCTCCATGCTGGAGAAGATGGAGTTCAGGGACAGGAGGAAGAGGAAGGGGAGAACTGACCTTAGTTATTTTTTTTTAATATTTTTACTTATATATATTTTATTTTTGCATCACCTAAATTTTCCCCATATCCTGCCCCCATCACCCCTCCATGAGCCTCATTATTTCTCAAAGAATACATTCTGAACATTTCTTTAATTTGGCCTGCTTAGATAGGTATCATTTGTTAAAAAAACAAAAACAACAACAAAAAAAACCAGATTTGTATAATAGAAAGGCAGCCTCCAGTTTATGAACAGGGCATAAAGGATGTACTCTGAGTTCATTGTTAAGTCAATTATTCAGAACCTCAAATGCATTTTCCCATAGGACAGGAACTGGACCTGTAATTTCATTGGTAGAGGGAATTCCCAGGTAAGGAAACTCCACCAATGCAGGTCTGCACCTTCTCACCTTAGAGAATTGCCCAATAGACCAAAACATTAAGTGACTTACCCAGGATCACAAAGCTAGTATATAGCAGGAGTTTCCCTTACCTCAATACCAACTCTTTATCCACTATACCATGCTGTCTCTTTCTGATAGAGCCGTGTTTAAAAATAATGGTCAAAATTCCAAGCAGGCTCTTAGAAACCTCCACAACCCATAAAGCAGCTACCTAACCAAAGGGAATTTCTGTAAGGAAATATGTTCCAATTTAAGATGCAACGATGCTATATCCTTTTGTTATGAGTACAGGAACTGCCCCCGCCACCCTGCCCCCTTTCCTAGACGCTATCCCACTTAGGGTACTGGAAATAGTTACTCCTCTATTCTATTCTGGAAAGCCTGGGGTGCAGGAGTTTGAAAGCTGAGATGGGAGCTTCAGGGTAAGGAGCAGGGTGGGAATTATGATGAGCAAAGAGCTAACCCGGGTGGATGAAAAGGGTTAGCTAAAACAGGTTCTGAATCTGTGGGTTCTGCCTCACTCCATTGGACATTGTCTATCATTCCTTTCTAGAGGACCCAGAAGTTAGTCAATTGCATTACCCAAGCCAGCCCAAGCCCCTCCCCTTCTCACCCACAGGTTTCTACACATAACAAAGGAACCAGAAGGCATTTCAACATAACTCTCTTCCTTCCTCCTTTTCCCTCTCCTAATTTACCCAAGACACACTCTGCCCACACACAAACGACCCTCTGCCACTGGACCAAATTAACAGGCCCGGAACTAAGGCTGAGAAAAATGGAAAGAAATGAAATAGAGGAAATGGATAATCACCCAAGAGAGCAAGACTGGAATCTTTTTTTTTTTTTTTGAGAACGGGAAGTAAGAAGAGAAGAGATGTCACTCTCCCCTTCTAGCTAGGTCATTTATTTACCTGTGTGATCTCAGTCACTCAGTCTCTCTGGCTCCCAGCTTCCTCACCTCTAAAAGAAGACCCAAGGCCAAATGACCTTTGAGGTCCTTTTCAGATCTAAATCTATGATTCTATAGTCCTGTAATTTTAGTATCAAAAAAGTACTGCCTATTCACCTATACAGGTACACAAAAGTATATCCACACACAATCAAACAAAAAGACAAAGATGTACTGAATGCTTGGATGAAAGATTCCATTTCAGGCTGACATTATTGGCATTTTTAATATAAACTAAATTAAAACTTCAGATTTTTTAATTGGGATACCACAATCCTCCATAATTGACCTTTAAAATACATACCAAAAAAAGATCACTATAATGACCATTTTTTTTGGCCCTGAAATCAGGACAATCTCCTATCGTTTCTCTCTCGGCAAAACTTAATTTTCCCTGCACTCATGATCCACAAAATAAATGTTCTCTTTGCTTTTCAGTCTTCAGGGTGAATACATCTGCTTTGGAATTTAATCAAGGCTATTGAAACTACTCTGACAAAGCACAAAAGCTAAAAAAAAAAAAATTAATTCATAACCAGCTTTGCTGCTATTTTTTATTCAAATGTGAAGCTGAGATGAATTTCTTACAAAAGTCACCTTTTGAAGAGGAAAAAAAAAAGCCTAAACTGTTCTCACAGTACACAGTTGCTCTATTAAGTATTGATGTTTCAATTGGGATCCTGAATTCTGTCTCTACAGGATTGCACTGTATAAATTTTCCCCCTACTCTGAACTCCTTGGATATTGACATAAAAATGGAGGCTTGATGATAATTTTTAGTCAGTTTAACAAAATTAATCATGTATCAATTGGATTTGGGGATATAAAAAACAATCATCTCTCCTTAATAGGTAATAAGGGCAGAAGACAATCTCAAAGATACAAAAGGCAGGGAAGGGTCTAAGCAAGTCTTGGTCAATTTGGGGCAGAGCAGAACTATCAGTGTTTATACATGGAAAATTTTCGACAGTGGTGGCAGAATGAATAAATATTTCATATCACACATTATACATTAATATATTAAAATTAATATACTTGGCTATGTTACTATGTACGAGAAAAAATAAAAACCTAACATTTCTGTTTTCTCATTCTACTCACCCTCTATCTTCATGAAGAAAATGAAACACACATACATCAGGGTCCAAAGAAACCTCTTATCGCTAATAGAGGAAATATGAGAAGGGTCTACAGCACATGTATACCTTAAACTCAGACATAAAGATAGGAAAGAGAAATCTCCCTTCCCTGATGGCAAGGAAGGCTTAGTTGCTTGGCCCTATTAGGTCCAAAATCCCAAGCCTGCACCCTTGAGCACATCTGGCTAGCTGAGTGAGTTTTTGACATGTCCTCAACGTCAACCCCATCAAACCAATTGCAAAGGTAGTTGGACTACCTCCCTCTCCCAATAGATTAGATGAGAGTTATTATATGGGTCACAGCCTATCCCATGCTTTACAGGTCTTCCTGTCCAGGTAGTTAGTGTGCTCTTTATTGGAAGAGAGAATTAAAAGGATAATGAAACTGGACATCTGAATAGGAATTGAAATTAGAAGAAACGCTACCTGCCATCTTTTTTTTTTTTTACTTAAAAGAATAAATACAAATAGTAGTGGTGAGGCTTTTTTGCATTAAACTTAACAAATGCAGAAACATTACTTTTGATTCAAGTTGAGTAGTCTCATGATACATATGCAGCATTTTCAGAAAAATCAAGATAGTGATTGGAAAATCCTGATCGAGCTGCCGAAGCATTTAAGCTTCCTTGATTTGGGCATCAATGCGTACAATCCTTGGTTTGCAATTATAGCCTAGAGTCCCTAAGATCCAATCGAGCTCTAAGAAAACTCATTCATGTCATTTCTTTTTATTTAGAAAGTAACTAAAACAGCCTGTACTGAGAGAGGCTGAATAACTTATCTGATTCTATTTCTTCAATTCATTTCAAACTATAACAAGATATATTTTTCCTGAATGTATTTTTTTCATTTCTCAAAGTTTCAATTCATCACTTACACATCTATAAGTTTCTTTCACAGATTACCATTTGCTGGAGAATGGTATTTTTCTCTTCAAGAGAGTCCATTGATCCTAGAGAGTTTTATCAGCCTCTAAAGTTAGGCTGGTTGGTCTCAACAAAGAGTCTGGCAGTTGAAAACATTCTCTTATAGTCTGAGTGAAGGGAATGCTACATCATTTCATTCCTGAATAATCATCAAACATGTCATTGTACCAAGTATTTTTTGAAAGCAAAAGATGCTCAGTCATGTGTTGTTTTCAATACACTGCACTGCCTGTTGGCACTGGACTTAGAATAAAAAAGACTGGGGCCTCAGTCCTGGCTCCACCAGCACTGGTGGCATAAATATAGGCAAGTTATTTGACCTAAGTAGAGTTTCCTTACCTTCAAAATGTGAATGACATATTTCTTTGTTCTATGAGCTTATGTATGCAGGAAAACAACTGGTAACCACAAAGCATTAGATACATGAGTATTCATATCATTATTACTGACTCTCTATAACCCTCTTGGAACCTCAGAGTTTTCCCTGCATAGTGCCAAGTTTCTACTTTGGTCACTATGCCAGTGTCTAATGATGCAATATTTGTCAGTTATGTGATCCAATTAAATGTTGCAATGCTTTCTAATCATTTCCCTTTTGCTGTCTCTCTTCTATGCAGATTTTGTCTTTCATATACTTTAAAAAAAAATTATTGCCAACACATTAAAGTCACCAGCCAAGAGAATATTAGAGTCTAAAATTAATCTCTGAATTACAAAAAAATACAAAAATAAAACTCACAGGTCTACCTAGGCCCATACAAACTGGCCCCAAATCAAGTTGCCTGTTAGATGGGGAATGACTTAGAAGTCAATTTCATAAACAGAAATTTACTGGAGCCGACTTTCCCCCTGGAAGCTGTACCCAGCGTTCTCTCTGGGTTTTTGATTCTGTAGATAACTTGACATACTGTTACAAGGACACAAGAAACTTCGTGTACTCCAGGCAAAACATGTCATTTTTACTGAGTTTGAAATGGAGAACACATAGATTTGAGAATCTATCCTAAGTAGTGTCACCTTGGGAAACTGTAACAAGGCCACGTAATAGCCACTCACCACCTAAAAACAACCTGGGTTTTTAATAGAAAAATAATACTGTGGTCCAGTGGAAAGTGCCCTGGATTAGGAGTGGACCAACCTGGATTTGATTCTTGTCTCTGCCACTTACTTTCTGGGTAACTTGAGTGGCTAGGTAGTGGTGCCATAGCGCATAGAGCACAGGGCCTGGAGTCAGGAAGACCTGAATTCAAATCTGGCCTCAGACATTTACTAGCTAAGTCACTTAACCCTGTTTGTCTCTGGTCCCCCATCTGTAAAATGAGCTGGAAAAGGAAGTGGCAACCAGTCCAGTATCTTTGCCAAGAAAACCCCAAATGGAGTCACAGAGAGTCAGATGCAACTGAAAAACAAATGAACAACAGAAACAACAAAAATTTAGGCAAGTCGCTTATTCCCTTTCTAGGTCCCAGTTTAATCAGTGCATTCAAAGACCTTTAAGTTCCATCTCTTTCTAGCTCTAAATCCATGATCCTATAAAAAAATCAATTTTTAAAAAATATCAAGCACCTGGGGCAGCTAGGTGGCACAGAGGATAGAGCATTGGCCCTGAAGTCAGGAAGACCTGAGTTCAAATCCAGCCTCAGACCAAACACTTGTCACTTACTAGCTGTGTGACCCTGGGCAAGTCACTTAACCCCAACTGCCTAAAAACAAACAAACAAAAATATCAAGCACCTAAGGAAGTCACAACAAGAGTTAGGCAAATGAGCTCCCAAAGTGAAAAACGTAGGGAAAAACTAAAAGAGTAGTCTATTCTACTACAATCCATTATAGTTCTTGGTGCTTTAAATCAGTCCACTTGTCAAGAAGCCATCATGAATTCATTTCCATCAAGTGTGTTTGAAATGAAAAGAAAAAAAAACCTCACAACCAAACAAACAAAAAAAGTCCATTAGGAAAATATAGAGCTGTTACACCATGCAGGATTTATAGGCATTCCAAAGGGAAACGTTCTAGGGAACATGTAATTACTTTAATGTCTATAAATAGATCTTCTGATGAGCACAGCTAGTAAAAGTATCCCATGAGAATTCGTAGTAAGGACACCTGACCTGCATTATTGGTTCTTAATTTAATGGTAGTTACTGTGTTCTGCACTGATAGGCAGGATCCATTTAGCCTAGGCAAAGTGATTTAATCCTTAAACAAATATCAAGTCTTATATTTGTTATCAATGGCAGGATGTGGATGTATATGTATGTATATATTTTATATATTTATGGACCAATAATTTTTAAAATAATTTTCCTAAGGAAGGAAATAGGAAAACATAAGACAATTTAAAAGCTGGGAATATAAAATTGGAGACAGATGTTTAAAGGACATACAATTAAAAACCATGACTTATGGCCAAACACCCACTCTCATTATACTAGGCATCATTCTGCTAGGTATTTCCCTTTTCCTTCTGCCTGGACTTCTCAATTGTTAATATTTCCCAAGAATTCTGCCCTAGAAATAGCCAACTTTTGGGGCAGCTAGGTGGCGCAGTGGATGGAGCACCAACCATAGAATCAGAAGGACCTGAGTTCAAATCCAGACTCTGAGACACTTACCAGCTGTGTGACCTTGGGCAAGTCACTCAACCCCATTGTCTAGCAAAAAAACAAAGAAATAGCCAACTTTCTAGTAAGAGGAATTGCTAATTTTGGACTTTTAACGACATCTACCTTTTACGTTGTCTGAAGTATCAACTGGAAGTGACATTCCCAAAGTACGCGCTACAACTGGAAAGCTTATCAACATTCTGTGGCTTGGGAATGATGGAGAACATGGAGGAGACACCCAGGTCATCATCTCCAGAGTCTGAAATACATCAATGACTGATAAGAAAGACTAGAGGAAGTCATGTAGTTGTAAAAACCACTAGCCAGAATAGCTTACAGCTGTTTCCAAACTATTACCAGGCAGGCTCAGATAGGATGCTAATTCAGATAAGTTCCTCTTGTCTAAATGTTCTAAATAAATCTGAAATTTCACTCTAACAGATGTTTAAGATCATGTTTTATCCAACACATCCCAAGAGAAAATATTTTCTAAAGCGGCTTTTTAATATCTTAGCTATTTTTTAAATTACTGAACAGCAATGCTCAGAGACAATCCAAAGTAAGACTACAGGATTTGATAATGAGTTATTCTATTTTGGGGAATAGCTACCTTAAGTGTGTTGCTATTGTGTTCTAAGAACACACCACAAGTGATGGAATCTGAATGCAGATTGAAGTATACTATTTTCACTTTGTGTTTTTCATGGTTTTTTTTCCCTTTTATTCTGTTTCTTCTTTCATAACATGACTAATGTGGAAATACATTTTACATGATTGCACATGTATAATCTACATCAGATTGCTTGTGATCTTGGGGAGAGGGAAGAGAAAGAGGGAGGGAGAAAAGTTTGGAACTCAAAATCTTATTAAAAAATGAATGTGGAAAATTGTCTTTAAATGTAATCGAAAAAAATAAAAATACTATTTACATTAAAAAAAAAAGAACACACCATACTGATCAATTTAAAATGAGCATGTGAGGCTTGAGTGATGACACACATTTACTGACATGACCAAGAAGTTAAGTAATGTTGGCACTTTGTAATGCTGAGAGCAGAAGCTACTGTAATTCATGTAATTGATGAATGTACTACTAAAATGATTTCTAATCAGAGGATCATAGAACCATAGATTTAGAACTGGAAGTGACCACAGGTTAATCTAGCCCAACCCTTTCATTTTGTAAATGAGAAAACAGAAGCCCAGAGTCAAGAGGTAACAGAGGCTGGAATCTGAAACCAGAACTGTCCAAAAATGACGAAGGATTTTTCTTATTGATGAAACATTATATTCTCATGTAGCATGTGATGTAGGTTTCCAATGTTGAGGCGTGAAGACTATTTAATTTGAAATGAGTGCATTTAAAGTGGGTGCAGGCCCAGAAACAGAATTTACAGTTTAACTTTCATCCTCATTAGATATCACCTTTTGCCCAGCTGGTATGAGTTCTGATTTGCAATCTCTAGAGAAGAAAATTGGGGGAAGGTTGGAGGGGGGGTGGAGACGGTGTTAGCATATAGGTAGAGTTTTATAACTCGAATTACATGTTCAAAGTCAAGTTTAAGGGGCAGCTAGGTTGGTGCAGTGGATGGAGCACTGGCCCTGGAAGACAGGAGAACCTGAGTTCAAATCCAACCTCAGATACTAACTAGCTGTGTGACCCTGGGCAAGTTACTTAACCCCAATTACCTCCAAAAAAAAAAAAAGATACAATCAAAGTCAAGTTTAACTCCTTGGCTGTTAACAACATTGCTAATTTCACATCTCTAGGACAACTGTGAGGCATGCATAATCCAAATAAAATGTAACTAAGAGCTATTGGTTATTAAAAAAAATAAAAGAACCCACTTATTTATAGTGATCTTTTTTTAAAGAATAATGTAAACACCTTGACTCTATTTGCTTGTATCTCACTGTTCAGGTTCAGTTAGCACACAGGAGAAAAGAGTCTGCCTCTAAAAAAGATGAAAGGGGAAAAGAGAGCTGAAGGAAATTCTCCAAGTGATTCCTCAGCCCCCAGGTTAGAAAGAGCCATAGTTGTTCCGCTGCTCCCCTCCTGTTTTGGACCCCCATCCCTGAAGCAACTAGTGAAATCTCAGGGAATCAAGAGAGGCTAGGATTGTTTCCTGTCTGGCTCTAATCCAGGCCCCCATGGATGGAGAGGGGATTATGTCCCTTAAGCACTGATGTCCTAATTCCTCTCCTACCTGTAAGAACCAGGTTTCCTTATCTCAAACGCTGCTTAACATAAGCTTACAGTGTAGGGACACAGATTTACTCATAGGGATTTTGAGAAAAACCCTACAAAAAGAGTTAATACATTACCTGTACTTTGCAGAAATGTGTTCCAGTTAAAGGTGACATTTGGCATCGTTAAAATTCCTAAGTCCAAGGAAAAAAATAAAAAGACATTTCACATGAACCAGGTTACCAATATATAATTAAAGTTATCTTGTTACGAATTTGAAATAATGAGATTCGTCTCATGTGGCGGCTAGGCTACCTAAATGCTTTGCTGAATTCTCATTAATCCTTGCAACCTTGAGAAGCTGCTGAGCTCCCTGGATTCCAGGTACTGATTTCCACTTCCTGGGCCTTACTGGGCCAAATTTCTAACATATGGAGATCCATGGGAAAAATGAACTAATTGGTTATTACTTAAAAGCACCACATGATTAAACAGAAATGACCGTAAGGGAAAATGTTTAGTCTAGATTATAAACTCCCACTTAAATATCACACTGCAAGAGAAGTTTTGCTTACCTCCCATGAAATTTCTATAAATTCACTTGTTTCTGTTGAACTTTAGAAGTCTCATTTAATACTTGATCATGATGGGAAGTTACAAGTTGCTGAAAGTTCATAGGTTAAATATAATTGACATCTATGATATCTTTCATATCTCAGAAATTTAAAGAAATGGTCTAGCAAGCAAATTCAAGGTGGTCTTCTAATAATCTCCAATTCCCCAGAATACTATTTAAAATGGGTTGTGCTTGGTCCACTTTTCTTTTTATTCAAAATGTTTACAACCCATTTAGAAGTTTGCAAGTGATATGATAAAAAAGAGAGTTGGATCTTTCTGAAATCTGGGCTCTTCTTGTTTCTGTCATTTAATGGATTTATGTCCTTGGGCAAGTCATATAACCTCTCTGTGCCTCAGTTTCCTTTTCTGTCAAATGGGGTTTAAAATATTTTTACCTGCCTTGTAGAGTTGTGAAGATAACAACATAATGATTTAGACGCTCTGGATAAACTGTAATACAATGAATCGCTGCCACAATCACAAAGTAAAAACCCCAAATTGCAGACCCAGAGATTAATTACATAAATTTACAATTCACAAAATGTCTCAACTCTTTTATATTCACGAAACACATAAAATCCCAGTTTCTGAAGAGAATGCCATATTTCCTTCAATATTTCAAACACTGATGACTTCATCTATGGGTACAGTCCCCCACCAATGCAGATAGCAAAAGCAACCCTGTTTCATACCTTCAGTCAAATTTCTTAAGTAAATATGACCAAAAAAATAAAAAGTACTTTATAGACAACCTTGCCTAGTCTGGTCTTCAGGTGATAGATGCCTGCAGTTGGGTCTATACCTGAAGACTTTTCCATTTTAGGAGCCCCTGTCAGACTTTGTGCTCAGAAAACTTAGTCTTCAAAAACCAAAGGTCAACTTGACAACGTAAGGTATCAGAGCAGAGATTTGGTGGAGGGAGAAATTTCACTGAATTATGAGATCTTAAAGCTTGAAGAGAAGCTAAGGGTCACTATCTAGACAAGGTTCCTGCCCAGTGAGAAGAGAAGGAGAGAGAATCTGAGTCACAGCAATTGAGGATCTTAAAAATGGAAGAACCTCTCAAAGTCATCATGCCCAATCTCATCAGCTTACAAGCAAGCAAATGAGGGTCAGAGGAAGGGAAATGACTTGCCCTAGATCACGCAGCTAATTAGCAGTAGATCCACTACTAAAAAGCAGATATTCCTCTCTCACAGTTCAGGGCTTTTTTCTATCACGCCCATGATTTTTTTGAAGTATTTTTCTAATATGAGATTTAGACCCTGAGCTTTCATTTGGTCTTTTTTTGTTACAAAGCATGTGTACCCATAAAATGGCTAGTAAGGTCAAAAAGCCCATTCTGGGTTCATGGAACTGGATAAACTTAAGTAGTCCTTGAAACCACGACTTTGGAATGACCTTCTTTCAAATAGATCTCTCTATTACTTACATAATGAAGTCTATTTGTTATTTTTCATTTTCTTCAATTATTATGCATTTAGATTCTTTTCTCCTCATTTCACTGGAAAAAAAAAAAGAAAAAGGAGCTCCCTATAAAAAATTACCATAGTCAAGCAAAAATTCCCATTAAAAAAATGTGTCTCCATCTGCATGTTGAGTATCTCACCTCTCGGTCAGAAAGGGAGCAGAATTCCTCTCTACTGGTCCTCTACAATCCTTGTTGATCATTGTATTGATCAGAGTTCTTAAGTCTTTCAGAATTTTTCATTTCTCCAGTGTTGGCATTTTATAGTATAAATCATTCTCTTGATTCTAAGCTATTTGTTATTAGTAGAGGTTCTAAATTAATATATTTTCAGGTAATTCCAATATTGGGCTCTCCATTAAAAATACAACTGGTAAACATGAGAAAAATGATGAAGATGCATCTAATTTACTAAGTTTAAAACTATGCTGCCATAGGAAATGATAGGCTTCTTAATAGCAATGAAATTTGACTATGGAAGGAAAAAGGGATGAAGAGGAAATAGGTTTTGACCATCAAGAGACTCTGAGTCACTAGAGGAAACACCCCTTGAATGCTGGGTCAATTCAATCTTAAAACTATATTCAACAAAAAACTTCAAGAGCAGATACAAATAAGCAAATAAGTGAACAAATGAATAGATAAATAGTAAATAAATGAATACATGAATGAAGATAAATAAATGAACAAATAAATAAATGAATACATAAATAAATAGGTAAATAAATAAAGTTCACTATCACCTAGGGTAAAAGCAAAGAAAAAACATACCTTGTTTATATTTAAAAATCCTTACCTTGGCTTTGGACATGGATTTTACCCTTAGCATGTGGCTTATGAAAAGAGGAAAAAGAAGAGATAAATTTGATGGCCCACAATGATATTTCAGAAATATAATAATGTAACCATTAATAGCCTATTCAGGAAGCAGTTATCCAAAATCATCTATGCAGCTACTCAGACTTTTGACATTTGCTAAAGCAAAAAGCTATCCTTGTATTTTAATGAGTTTTGCTCATTAAAACAATACACACACACAAACACACACACACACAAAGAGAGAGAACAAAAATCTTTGTTGCGCCAAAAGCAGAGTGAAAGGAATGACCTAAAATTAGATTCAATGCATGTTATAACAGACACCAACCAAGCTGATGATTTTGCACTTACCAGGCTAGTGGAAAAGTTAAATGAGCTTGAACAGAACATGCCAGCAACAAAGAACATCTATTTAACTTGATGATTCAGGTGAAGAGAAAAGTTTTCAGACAGTTTGGTTTGGGCTTCTTGCTTCATTGGGTAGGGGTGGGATTTCCCTTTAGAAGTAGTATTCCAAAAGGGGAAAAAAAAACACAAAAAACAAAACCCCAGACTTTTCAATATGGTAAAAATCAAAAAGACCAAATTACCTCCTAACATGACTATGTGCCAAAAGTGCATATTTACTATTCCTTTTGGGTTAAAGAGTTGGGATTCATCAATTAGCTACCAGGGAGAGGGAAAAAATCCATTTTTCAGATTGATTAATCGGCCTATTTCAAAATGATAGCATAAAGTCCTACATAAAATCAAGTCTAGAACCAATACCACATTTAACAAATAAGGATATGGAGAAGTCACATTTTCAACTGCCAAAGACTGGGTTGGTTGTACCTATGTGACATAAAAACAGTAAATTCAGTGAAAAAGCCAACCTGGATGTTTGAGTGCTTAGTGTCACAGTAACTAAATATCCAGATGATGACTGATGGACCCAAATTACACAAACAACTTGGCATTACATAAATCTCAATGGCCCTGCCTTTGGTGTACACAGTGCTGTCTCTAGAAAAAGGTCAGTGCTCCATGAAATCTCTAGTTTGTACTTAAAAGCAAATTCCAACCAGTGGTTATGCTCCACCTCTCCCAAACTGCCCAAATAAGAAGAAATAAATTTTAATTGATATTATGAGCAAACTGGAAAAGAAATCATATTAAAGCCACCTGCATAGCAGAGATAAGACAGTCAACCCTTTGGCCTCTTGATTAGGGGGCACTGCAGACTATGAGGTTGGGGTGAGGAGATATGGAATGGCAGTATGTTCTTAAGCCAATCCTCATTTTAGCATCCACTCATAAACTCATCTCTACTAGTTGCTTTCCTGGGTCACTATCCAGCTGGCAGAAATGTCAGAGAGCACAGAATAACTGCCCACATACATTGTATACCAGAATGACTATGCATAGGAAAACATCCTGGAAGCCATCAGTCATAAAATCTCCCTTAAATGTCAGGTGTGTTACATAGTACACAACAGGAGCTTTTAGTGTTGAATGCTGCAAGAATCAAGATGGTTCTAAAGATATATGTTAAGCTATAGCATAATCTTCTTGAAAAGTAAAAGGAAAAACTGCTTGGGTGAAGGGAAATAACAAAATTCTGAATTGTAACAGAAACTGAGGTTCTCATTCACATTGCTGAGCTTCAGGGCTAAAATAGATTTAAAAAAAAAATTAAGAGGCCTAAAAAGTTTCTTTATAAAGGAGGAAAAGACAGACTAGCAGGGCTAAGATTAGGGTCTTATCATTGTTTCTTATTCAGGTTGTTTGTGAACACTGTCATCATTAGCATACAAACTTAAAATGTTCCTCTTAGAAAATATCACATACTTTTCAACCCACAAGAAAAAAAAAATCAGTACAGAAGTGGAATGAATTTTTTGAAAAGCCTTTGGTACTTGTATAGTGAACTCTTATAAATCACAGCAGTCTTTCACCAAAATCCATTTTACAACATGGAAAAATTGGGGTCGGGGAAAATCAGGTTTATTTAATTTTGCAGTAACATATGGTTTTCAATTTTTTTAAAAGATGTTTTAATATCAGCTAAAAAAATAAAAAAAAGTTAAGGAAAAAAAGAAGGCTGTGGTTATTTTAATTTTTATAATGAACGAAAAAATGTATACAACCCAGTAAAAGCCAAAAGGCTGATATCGATTTTCAAAAGATTTTATATATTAAAATACCCTAGATGTAGATTACCTTTTGTTGCTCATTTCTTATTCTCTGCTTTCTTTGAAATGACATAACTCTCTCTGTCCTAGCAAAAGATTCACCTAGCAGCTATATTCTCTAATTAATGCAGAAACCATAAAGATCATAAAGATGAGTCTGAATTCAAGTGATTTCTGAAAGTGATTAAAATAACCCTTATTTATACTTTATGAGTCAATAAGAAATTGTTGTTTAATTTGATCCATTAAAAAAGGTTAATAGCTTTTTTGGAAAAAACAAATTAATATGCGTATGTGTGAATGAACAGAAAAGTAAAAGATCTTTTGGACATACCTATGTTACTTATATTTCATGATTTATCACATAAGCATTGGCATGTGTACATATACTTATGTAAATGTATCTCCTCAAGGCAATTTCTTATAATATATTCTGCTATTTGAATGATAGAAACAAACATTAGAAAAAGAATAACTTAAAAGTGCAGTGTACTTTGGCCTGAAGATATAAAAAGTTAATTATTTAAAGAGCCAAATAAATATTCTTTATCAAAGTCCTTATTTATGAAGTTTTTAATAGATTACTCCTGATGTTTTTTTTTCAAAATCTGAAAGGTAATTTAAATGGGATACTTGCATATAAGATCTTTATAATAACTTGTCAGTTTTTAGTTCATAAAAATGAAAAGAACCTACAAATGGAGAAAATACATAATATTCACATTTTTAAAGGATATATGCAATTTCAGTAATTTCCCCAAAGGGCTTAAATAAAAGTGATTTTACTTTAAAATCACTAGACAGCTTCTGATTAAGTTTCGACTTAAAAAGCCAAAAACCTGTAATAAATGGAGAAAGCAAGTTTGACATATTACTGAATGTGTCTCCATCATAGAATTAAATAATTCACAGAAATAGATGTACATATCTTGAGAAGATCTCTCTCATTCCCCTCCCTAGGCCCAACCACACATCTCCTCCTTTCCTTCCACCTGCCCACAAACAAGTAAGAGCAAACATGAACATTCTCTCAAGCCTATCCCCAAGGCCAGGAAACTAGCCAAAGAAAAATGTTTGAAATAGGAAAAAGAGAGATCAAGAGTAGTAAGGTGAGAAGTAAATTCAATAATGAGATTCAAATAATGATTTGCTCTGATCCATGATGAAACAGACAGGTGGATGGTTGTAACAACAAAACAACATGAACTCCATTAGAAAGAAAGTAGTATGATGTGGTGCATGATGAAGCTACATACACAGAGTCAAAGGAAAATTCCAGGGAAGTTTGCGGCTTTTTAAAAGTCCAACTCGTAAGAGAAAGCAAGTACCCTAAGGAAGTCTCAGAAGCTATTTTTGCCTTTCCTCTGCCTAGGCAGTTTGGGCCCAACTGAAACATTTTCTGTTCATTCCCAAGGTTGGAGGCCCAGATAAAATGAGGTATTTTCAGGTAACATAACCTAGGAATTTGTTAATCATTTTGGAACTACAGATTCCAGTGGTCTCACATGGAAAAAAAAAACAAAACAAAACACTTGGGTCATTTTCACAGTTCCTCCAACCAAAGTTCTCTGAAGAGAGAGTACTTTATTAAATATTTATCAAACCAGAAGTTGTCTAATATATGATTAATCCTTGATGTTTCACTTAAAAAGAATTTAGAAGTGTTATTGGTGCAAAACCTCCCATTCCTGAAGACAAAAAGGGGTGAAATTGATGTACATAAAAGGCTTGGTACATGGTGGGCCAGGCATGTGTGCTTTTTATTATTGTCTGATATTTTGAGATAATCAGATGACAGACAAAAAACATGCAGGGAAGGTATGTAAGAAGTCATTAGGGCCAACATGCTGAGTTAAGCAGCTCACTTAGGCTAGCACCAGTTACTAAGCTGTCTTTCTGAGCTCACCTGTGGTTTGAACTGCTCACGTAACAGCCAATAAAACCTGTCTTGCTTTCTGCATATCAATTTCCAAAAGAATTTCTGATGAGTTTATGTACAGATGGAAAGTAAATTGCACATATATGTATTGCCTACAATAACTACTGCAGAAAAAACTAAGATGCAGAAGGAAAGATAAATGGCCAAAGAAGGCTGAAAATGAGGCTACTTTTAAAAATAAATAAATAAAAATCATTAGATGGTCTGGCCCCAAAGAACCTAACTGAATACTAACCGTTGCAAAATGCATTCAGTGATCACTTTCATTGTTTTGCAAGGCTCAGATGTTAGTTGGTTTTTAACAGAAGAAATTCTAAAAATTAACATTCATTCATTTTTTTCCTTCCTGTATTAGATTCCTATTTTATAAGTCTTGAAGGACCTTTCCCCCCAAAAAATAATTACTTCTAAATCCCTGGGGCCAATGATTTGTGCTTAAAGTTGAAAACACAAATCAGACATGGAAAATCCAAATTGGGCAAGCACATGAGAAATGGGAGAAAAAGCCCATAACAATTAATAACATGAGTTAGACATGTTTGCGTCCTCTTCATCCCACTGGACTGGAGCAGGTGAAATTTATCATAATCCTGTAGGCTTTGAAACAACCTGAGGTCTATGCAGAAAGATCTAGGATCATAGACTCAGGCTGGAAGAAACTTTTCTTTGGTGACCTATATTTTGTCCAGGTTTCAGCCAGACCAAGGAATTTTTCCCCCTGATACGTGAAGCAGTTGTCAGAATTAGACACAGTACTAAAAATTCAGAAATGTAAAGTACATTATTTATAATAAGCAACAACACATCTACAGTAGCAATACATCTACAATCTCAGTTACAGTTTTATGAAATGGTAATGGATCAAAATTTCATATTGTTAAAATGTTTCTTAAATTATACATATGATATTTATATATAAATATTTCATTAAAATTATGTGAAACACATAAGAATACATATAAAATGCTACAAACTAAAAATGATTGATACATAGCAGTTACCTCTGCCAAATATCATATTATATGAACTGAATTTTTCCAAAAATAAAAGGCTATTATCTAACATCATGAGATTAATTATTTACCATTAAATACAATCTTTCATTGAGGTGTTGTCTACACAAATCTAAAAGACAGTGAAAGGGGACCAGAAAAAAAATGGTAAAAAGCAAGTTATCTTACTGGAGTCCAACCAAATTTCATGGCTTTGTGGTTTGTGCATACTCAGCCAAAAATAACCACATGCCAACAACCCACCAAACAGAATTGCCTAAGATGCCACCTTTTCCTCTGGTGGTAAATTGCAAGGAAAATCCTACTGGCATATTTTTATTAGCATAAGTCATCTGATATTAAGCATTGTAGCAGAAATTCCTTTAGAAACTCCCTTCGCCTTGATAGAGCTCCTGTATATATAAAGACATAAATATCGATAGAGGATGAAATTAAAACCATAGAGTGACTAAGGAGAATGGCTACTTTGAGTTTTACATCAACCACAAGACTATTATCTATGACCGTATGTAAGCATATTCCTACTTAAAGGTTACATAGATAGGTTAGCCTACATGAGGAAGAAAAAAAGCCCACAAATTTTGAACTAGTTTATGTCAAAATCATGAATACACAAACATGTGGATATGCATGTACATGCAATAACATATAAGGACACAGTACATGAGCGTGTCTACACATGTGTAGAGAGACAGGACATATGATTTCATTGTCATAGGGAACTCCCAGGTAAGGAAACTCCTTCTGCCAATGCAGGTCAGTACCTTCTTTGCAACTTAGAGAGATGCCCAGGGCACTGAGATGTTAAAAGACTTGGCCAGAGTCATACAGCCTGTATATTTCAGGGGAGGAATTTGAAGTCAGGTCTTCCTGGATCCAAGGCCATTTCTCTATCCACTAAGCCATGCTTCCTCATGTGTGTGTGTGTGTGTGTGTGTGTATGTGTGTATAGTTCCATATAATATACATACATGGAAATAAGTATATGTTTTAACTTTGTGTATGTATAAATATAGTTATATATAAACCTATACATAAGCCAACTTATAACCCATATTTAAGCCTATACACAAAAACCCATCTAAGTTTATATATAAAACAACATCTCTAGAGAGATTGCCTGATTGTCGTACTACTCGAGAGAAAACCTACTTACTCTCTAGAGACAGAATCACATTTATATAAACAAACACACATATTTCCTCTTTAGTGATCAGGAGAGTATCCAAAGAAAATTCATGAATTTCTTTTGTCTGGGGTTTATTGGAATTAGCTGATTTTTATTACGGTTTTATAATAATTAGGGGATTAGTCAAGCCATTATGCAGTAAAGCAAATCCATTCAGTAATATAAGCATTACAAATTTAAATCTCTAGCTGACAATAGTGCAATTAAGAACCAAATTGTAATTACTCAAATACCATGTCACCATTAGAAATATAAAAAGAGAAGCAGGTTCTTTATAGAAATTATCATGTAAGTGGCTTATTCTTAAAAAAAAAAATGGACCTTGTATTTGGAGTTGAAGTTTATGGACTTTTTGTTGCTCTATTATTCAAAATCCAAATCAGTCAAAAAGTAAGCCACCCTCATGGATTCAACTATCACCTCATGTGAGTGACTCCCAGGTCTCTGGTCTCTGTCTCCAGGTCTGGCCTCGCTCCTGAACTCACCAAATGTCTACTTGAGATTTTTCCACCTGAGGGTCCTATCTGCACTACAAATTTAACATGTACAAAATGGAAATCTTAACTCCATTTGTCCCTCCCCACACTAGCAGCATCCTTCCTTCCCTCCCCACCAAAAAAAAAAAAAAAAGGAAAGAAAAAAAGAAAGACAGTAAAGAAAAGAAAAGAAAGGAAAGGAAAAGAAAAGAGAAGAAAAGGAAAAAACTCAGCTCCTCCTAGTAGGTTCTCTGTTTCTGTTAGTGGTACCACTGCTTTCTAAATCACTCAATTTCAAAACTTCATGATTGGTTCCTCTTCTGCCTTTCTCTCACCTCCCCATATTCCTATATGGATAACCAATTCTTTCTTTGAATCTGTGCCTTCCCAATCACCTTAAGCCTCTCATGCTGAGACAAGGGCTGTGCCTCCCAAATGGTCTTGATGCCAAAAGGCTCTCTCTCCTTCAATCGGTTCTGAACAATTCTGCAAAATTAATCCTCCTAAAAACAGCATCTTAATCAAAAATCATTTATATATGTGCAAGGCATTGCAGAAATGCAAAGATGTGGACTAGGCCCACAGTCTAGATGGGGAAGGCTCAGCTCTGGGGTCCTTTTTATCCTTTGATTTTAAAACAATTCTCTTACTGCATTCTTGATCATGATTAGGAAAAACTGGAAATTGAAAATGGATTTTATAAAAATTATGCACCTGCAACGACTACTAAGAACTTAACAAAAATATCAAGTAAAACTATCAAGTCTTTCTACTTGCTACCTAAGTGGGAGAATTTAGAGGAAGGTAATCAGGATGGTCAAGGCCTTGATGCAGGAACTGGCTTGTTTAGCCTGGAAAAAAAGATTCAGAACGGATAGGATAGCATTCTTCAAATATTCAAAGGGCAATGAGAGATTAGATTTGTTTCATCTGGTCCCAGAATGAAGAACCAGGAAGACACAGGTGGAAGTTACCAGTATGTAAATTAAGGTCTGACCATCATGAGAAACTTCCTAACAATTACAGCAGTCCCAAAGTGGACTGCACTGCCTTAGGAGTTAATGAAGGAGGAGGACTTCCCCTTCATGGAGGTGTTCCAGCACAGACTGCATGGCTATCTGTCAGAAGTGGTAACAGTTTGAACTACTTTTAAAGTGTGTTTTGGACTAGAAGGCCTCCCCACTCTGAAATCCTGAATTGCAGAGTCCATAAGGGATTTAACTTACAATGCAACCACTTCCTCAACTGAATTCTACCAGTTGAATTAGTCTGACTTTGGAAAAGGACATCTACTCCCCAAGAGTCTGTTGCTATCAGTAGATATGAAGCCAATGATCTTTACTAGCAGTTTGTAATACAAGCCTAGAGCCACCCAACCACAAAGGACAGAAAGAAAAAAAAAGTTAATGTTTGCCTTGAAGGGTTGGCTGTTATTTCTGCCACTGAAAAAAATCCATGAAGGTTCAAAGTAGCTGCACAGAAGAAAAACATTAATCACTGAAAAACAAAATGCATTATACTGGTTGTCACAATCAGTAGTAGTGGGCAAAATTTCCATATCCAAATGGGATTCCCCTCCAATATATTTATTTTCACTTTGCCCGAAATTCCACTTGTACAATGATAAATAATGATAAAAAATTAAAACATACCCATTTATTTACTGCCATTTCCTTCATTGATTCTGTAAAAGCCACTGCAAATCTAAGAAAAGGGACAAAAATGGTAGTGACAATTACTATGAAAACCTTTCCACATGACTATGAAATAGTTCTTTGGAGCAAAATATATGAGAAAAAGTAAGAAGCTGATCAAAATGCTTACTATTTACTTGAAAGTATTACTTCATGGTCACCAAGAGTCAGGTTCAATTTTTTTGCCCATCAAACCCCTTCAAAAGAGTTTTACCAGAGAGAAACAAGAGTCATCCAAGGGTGTGAATACCTGTTATTTTTTCTGCCTTTGTTGGAAAATTCTGATCTAGGACCTGGGCAAATGCCACACAATCAGACTGAAGAGGAAAGGAGTAATGAAGGTCTATGATCAACCTTACTATATATTCAAGAAAATGTTGGACTCTGCTGATTTTTTTTAAACTAATAGTAACTTATAGGCCCTTATCACTTATGAACTGGACAACTGCATTGGCCTCCTGATTCAACTGCCTGCCTCTAGCTTCTCTCCTCTGCTTTCATACAGCAATCAAAGAGCCACTCCTAAAACAGAGGTCTGACCACATCACTCACCTGCTCAAAATTTTCAGGAGCTCCCTATTACCTTTAGTGTAGGATAACAGATTCTACTGAGCACTGAAAGCCCTTTACAGTCTGGTTCTAACTAATCTTTTCAGGTTAACTACACACTACTACCTCTTGCATAATCTAAATTCCAGACAAAATTGCCTGCCTGCTATTTCTCATGTATAATATTCCATCCCTCACCTCCATGCCTTTGCATAGACTGTCCCCTGTGCCTTCAATGGTCACCTCCCTACCACCCACTTCTACCTCCTGACCTTCAAGGCTCAACTTAGGCCCTACTTCCTACAGAGGTTTTTCCTGATTTCCTCATCCCCACCCCACTACGGAATCCCTAGTGCTCCTTCCCCTCACCAAAATCACCTTGTATCTACTTCAGGTATATATATTTTAAATTTATCTATCTTATACCAGTTGTTTCCTCCAGTAAGAATGTTAAGATCCTTGAGGGCATCAATAGTTTCATTTCTAAATGACAAATGAATTTTCTTTTCACGTTTATGAAAATACTTATCCCCATGGTGCCTGGTGCACAGTAGGTGCTTAATAAATGCTCACTGAATTGAATTATACTTTTTGAAGGTAGATTTTCCTCTAGGAAATAACTTTCCAATTAACTGAATTTATAAAAAAAAGGCTATTATATAACATCGTGGGATTCATTATTTATCATTAAATACAGTCTTACATTGAGGTATTGTTTACTTCTTCTGAAATCAAGCTCCCCTTGATAAATCCTTAAAGTAAGCATGAGTATCGCATTGAATCTATATATCAATTGACAAGTATGGGCATTTTTATAATATTGGCTCCACCTGGCCACTGGCAGAGGCTATTTCTCTAATTGTTCATTTCTTTCTGACTGTTAAAATTGCTTTAAAGTTGTCTTTATATGTAGTTTATGTGTTTTAATGATCAAATATCTGGTTTCATTTAGTCACTATTATGAATGATTGGGACAGCATGGCAAAGGAGATGGAGTGCTCCAGAAGTCAGAAAAACCTTAGTTCAAAACTTGCCTCTAAGTAAGTAAACAAGGGCAAATTCCCCCTCTGCCTTCCCAATTCCTGAAGGAGAAAAGTTATAGGTGGGTTTGGATCTGCCTTGGTGTCGGGAGTGCCTATACCTGAGAAAATCACTGGTCTTCAATGTATAGATAGATCCCTTAATGATACTAACATCTTTGGCTGAAAATAGAGCATTTATATTTTCTGCCTTTATGAATTTAACTAGGACTTAGCTATGACAAAGAATAAGACATACTGTGAAAGTCTCCGTATACTTGAACAAAAATGCACATTCTCTCTTTTTCCCAGTTTACTCTCTCACTCACTCTCTGTTTCTCTCTTTCTGCCTTCATATGTGTATATATGTAGTTATTAGAACTGGTTTGTTCAATACTGTCAAGTCTGTTACTTTTTTTATGACCCATATTCTGATAATAAGGTGCTAAAATCTCATTAATTTTCCATATATTTCTTTTTTTGCAAAATTATAAGTATTTCCTTTATAAATTCAACTACCAAATCACTTGGTCCAAGTGTATCCAAAACCTCCAAAACTGATACGCATTCCTTTTCATTTGTGCTTTTCAGTGTGATTTCCTTGTTTATCTCTCACTACCTTCTGGTTTCATTTTGACTTTGCTGTCTACCAAAGAATTCCATATTTTCTGGAGATAGCTGTAAAATTTTAAACTTTACTTCCCTCTTTCGACATCATGCTTCCTGGAGATTGCTAGATTCCATTCTTTTAAAACATTCTAAACTAAATATCTCTATAACACTATAGCATTTTCTATAATTTTCATCTCTAAAACTTGACCCTTTCCCAATTTAGGAGCTTTAACCAATGGTATCTATCATTCAGTAACTCACCTAACAATAACATAACTATATACATACACACTCAAACACATATATGTATGCAGGTGTATACATATATATGTGTATACATATGCATATACATGTATAGATATATATGTATATATAATTGAGATTGATTATATATATTCTATCATATCACATATAAAACTTCATACCATCTATGTATGACATAGATATAAATTATATAATATTTAGGCAATCACAGTTGTAAAGTATTCATGTTCATGCTCTAAAGTATTTGACTCTTAATGTTTCTATACCTAACTCAACTATATTTGTTTTCCCATGAATTCTTTGAAGTTTTCTTGGCTTTTAAAAGTCTAATTTTTATATTCAAAATAAATTCTTAGATTTGATGCAAAAGTAAGTCTAGGATCAACACTCATGTTTTGAATTTTGTATAGTCACTGCCCAATTTCTTCTGTCATTTCTGGTTACTGAAGAAAAACAAAACAAAACAAAGCAAAAAGAAAAAGAAAAAGCTTGGGCAATAATAATTGATGTTTTTGATAAGTGACTTGCTTCTTGGAACCTGAAAGACTTTTTTTGGGGGGGGAGGGGGAGAATGGGGAGTCCGGACTTTAGTCCTGAGAGCTCACAATAATAAGCCTGAGTTAATATCATCCCTGGGATTCTGTGAATTCTTTTTGTCTGTGGAATACTGCTGCCTTTTGATAGTTCTGGGGAACTGTCTTGTACAATTTCATGACACATATACATTAACTTCTTTTCTCCTTCAGTAATTTCAGATACTGTAGTAATTCTGAGGGTTCTTCTTCTAATTTCTCTTCCAAATCCATAACTCTAATTATAATTGCTTCTTGATCATTTTTACCTAAATGTTTTTTATTTTTTTTTATTTTCAATAGTATTGTCTGCCATTTTATCTTCTACTACATTAATTCTGCCCTTAGTGACATTCATTGTCATTTACAAATTCTCTACACTATTTCCATTTTGGCATCTCCTCAAAATTTCTGATTTAGGCTTTTTTTCCTTAAACATGTATCTTACCTATTTGAACATAATATCATTTCTTGCATTATTTGTGACTCTAATTCTAGAAACATTCTAACAGTCCTAGCATCTTAGGGCAAGAAGGGACCCTTGGAGGTTTTAAGTATGGAAACACGTACCCAGAAAAGTATAGTCATCCAAGATCAGAGGGAGAGACTACAGAATAAGTAGCAAAGTCGGATTCAAATCCTTAACTTCTGACTCCTAATCCAGTATTCTTTCTACTATACCACATAGTGCCAAAAAAATAAAGAAGAATATGTCTTCATCCTGGTGGTTTTCCCCTTGCTTCTCTTAATTTATAATTTTTCATGTCATTTTTTTTTGGTGGGGTAAGAAAGAGAGAAGAAAGAGACTTGTTTATGATTTTTTTTTTGGTGAGGCGATCGGGGTTAAGTGACTTGCCCAGGGTCACACAGCTAGTAAGTGTTAAGTGTCTGAGGCTGGATTTGAACTCAGGTCCTCCTGACTCCAAGGCCAGAGCTCTATTCACTGTGCCACCTAGCTGCCCCTGTTTGTGATATTTTTAGTGAGCTTTAATTTTTTTTTTTGAGAATTTAGAACAAATGTGTTGTTGTTATTTTTACTGGGCTCTTGAGCAAATAAGTGCCCTTGTAATCTCTCTCTGTCTCTGTCTCTCTCATTGCTATCTGCACATGTCTCTCCATTGTCCAGTTTTTGCCATTATGCTTGAAACACTTCACCTAAACAAGCAGAAAATCACTTGTTCTGAAGCTCATCAAATGCTACAAAAAACAGAAAATATACCTTATAGGAAAACAGCTACCATTTAAGGGAATTTGATTAAAAATAAAGCACTCATTATAAAGCTAGACACAGTTCAATATTTTGTTTTTACAGAATTTTGTGCAATATTGTGCTGTACAAGTAATCTATGATTCAGGCAATGTTCCTACACACTAGTCTGCAATCAATACAGGGGAAAAATCAATGTTTGTTTTAACAACTATGCAATGAATAATACTAGTGATAATACTACAAGAGGAATTCATTCAATACTGCTTCTAGGGAACAGAATGACTTTTTCTCTATGAGATCATACATTATGAATGATATCAAGCTAATTATTTTCAAGTATAAGAGCAGAACTATGATAATAAAGTATCTTTCAATTTGTCAATTAATTAATTATCCTAAAATGTCTCTGATGCCTACAGAGCTGCAAGATAACTTTGTAAAGATTTTTTAAATACCCAATCTTAGCTAATTCCTTGGAAAATATTTTCAAGGAATTAGCTCATTTAAAGCCAGTGGCACATTTAATAACACTAGTTTTAGGGGACAAGACTAACATCTACCATAACACAGGAAGGCAACAATGAATATTGGAAAGACCACTGGCTTGGAAGTTCCAAGTCCTAGATTCAAATCCTTGCTCTGTGACTTACTGTCTCTGTGACCCTGAGCAAGTCACTTAATCTCTGGGTTTCTTTACCAGTAAAATTAGAAGAATGAACTAGATTTATAGGACTAAGGTCCTAAATCTATGATCCTAAAGTTTTTTTTCTTTTTGTACAAGGTACAGTAGGAATTTGGATGCTTTAAGCACTTCAAACTAAAAGTGAATTATTTAAAGATCAGGATAGTCCACATTTCCATCAGGTTATCGAGTTCCCATCTTGTTCATAAGGCTTTTTTAGTGACACAACTCTCACTCCTGTTTCTGTGTCCGTTGGAGAGGTGAGCCAGTGACAGGTGGGGAAGAGGTCCAAGTCAAAGCCTGGAAATATTGCTGCCAGACCCTACCTAAAATGATTTAGAGGATCCAGAGATGTAGATGCATGGGAATCAGAGAGATGATGTGGTTTGGGGGAGTGCATATAATGTGATGAATAAAATAACCAAAATATAGGAAAATAACTATTTCCTATTGTTAACTCCCAGAGGGCAGGGCAGGAATCATATATTCTCCATGATCCAAAGAGTAGCATGAAAAAATACATCCCATTTGAGTTCAACAAATAGTCATTGACAGTAAAAGTAATTTTTCTAGGCAAAGAAGTACCTGCTTATGGGCTGTTTCTACAAAATGCCAAAACAAAAAGTAGGGGAAAATTCTAATGAGTTATAAGGCATCTAGTCAATATGACTAAATACAATTGTTTATATAGCTGTTTTATTTGAATAAATTCATTCAAGCTGGCTTGTTTGTGTTGATACAGTCTAATTAGATTTAACAAACAGTTTATTAAGTTCCTATCATGTACAAGATATTGGAATAATAATAGCATATAATTCTATTGCTAGGTTTACAAAGTGCCTTAGACACACTATCTAATTCGATCTTTATAATAATGCTGTTGGACATTTTATAGAGTTACTATGATTCCTATTTTTAAGATGAGGAAACAAGGAAAGAAAAGAGAACCGACTAAGCCAGTGTGATAGAACTAATTAAGCATCAGAGGGAGGATTTGAACCCAAGTATCTCTGCACTCAGCCCAGCACTCTCTCCACAACACCAACTACCCCCACAACTGATTTTCTAAAAATTACCTGGCTTCTTCTAGAATAATCCCCATTATCTGCTTCTTTTCTTCATGGTTAATATCTTCATTTATATCTGTTCCTCCAAAGATGATTCCAAAAGGTATTCTTTGACCTGCAAAGTAATAGTAATTTTAAATAGTAAACTACTGTCAAAAAAAGAAAAGACATTTAAAAATGATGCTTCCAAGTAGTATAGGAATTTCCCACTGTATCATCCAAAGCCACCTTTTCTTTCTTAGTTGAAAAAGGTACCACTACCTGTACATCTGAATCAGAGAACTGGACAACCAAGGCTGACTTTAGCTCTTTCCCCTTGAAGACCATAAGTTGTTGTTTGTCCTTCCTTCTCAAAGAGGACCAATGACATCATGAAGGTGATGTCTTGACTTGCAAATGAATTGGATATGAGTATGGCACAGCTGCGAAAAGTATCACTCTACTGTCTCCTCCAGAGTCATCGAAGTCCAGTAGCAAGACACAGGTCAAGACAACTGGCCATGCAGTGGGAAACCTTGGCCTTTCTAAATTAAGGACTTTCCTAGATCTCAGTTTGTTTGAGGCCACTCTTATTCAAAGACTGAGAGTTGGGTAAGAGTTGAGACAAAAGATGGTTTAATTTACCATCAAAAAGATATCAATCTGGGAAAGGAAGACCCTCAGAGTTTCTGACCAGAACAGAAGACAAGTGCTATTTACACTCATTCTAAGTCATCAAAATCTAAACAATGATGAAGGCCCTTTGAGATCTACACAAACATTATCCCAATGTGACACTATATGGCCTGTTTAGTTAAAATCCATTCAAAGCCTTGAAGTTGCAAGAAGCCTTTAATCCATTCTAGCTTTTTCTTGTTTAATTTGTTGCATTTTTTTGTTCTGTTTTTAATTAGAAAGGTGCCTTCTCTGAATATGAATATTTATTGTTGACCAGGGATCTATTCCCAAATCCCATCCAGTCTTTCCAAAGCTTCTCCAAAGATTCAACTAGGGGAAATACTTGTTATCCTAACAAGAACTTAAAAATGCAACTTGTCATAGAAACAAGGTTATAAATAGATGTTAGATTTCCAGGCCAGCCCAAAGAAAACTATTTAACCCACAAGATACATGAAGTAGACCATTCTTTCAATCATACCCAATCACCATGAAGATAATATTGGTGTGTGATAACTGAATTTAAGTCAATCCAAACAACCTTTATCATGTGTCTACTATGTGCAAGGCACTGACAACCTCTGGAGATAATGAGACAAAAAGCAAAGAAGCCCTGCCCGCCAAAGAATTCTCATTCTAATTGGAGGTGGGTGGTATAAAATATATTCAGATAAGGATTATTATACAAAGTAATTCATAAAGACTTCATAAAAAAGGTGGGGCACCTGAAACTTGGAATGCATTTCCCCACCTATGCTGTACTATACCTGTTGCATGATTATGGGTACACCAACATGCACACACAATGTGTGGGGGAAAATGCATCCTGAGTTCTAAATAACCAACAAACAAAGGAACTTTTGGAAAATATTCAATGGCCAGGATGGAACCTGCCTGTATTAAGACTGTGAGCATCATGTCTTAGTCTGAAAATATGAATGTCACAGTGAAAGCCCTTATTAATGTTCAAATCAAAAAATGTTAGACCACCAGACTCATAATAGCATTGTTTTAGTATACTCTGTGTGTGTGGGGTGTGTGTGTGTGTGTGTGTGTGTGTGTGTGTGCATGTGCATGTGTGTGTGTGTGTGTGTGTGTGTGTGTGTGTATGTGTTAGACCAACAAAATGCATCACTCAATCCAAAACTCTTTCACTGGTTACAGGAGCTTTGGGATAAGTCAAATCTATTTTTTCTCTGGGCATATAAACCTGAGGGCAGGAGGGCTATTTCCTGAAATTTTAAACTATCTCTTCAATTGCACTGTTAGTTTAAAAGAAAATGGATCAAGGAGCCTCCTGGACAACTCTGTTACTACTACAGTGTGGGATTTTCTGGGAAAAGAATTGGCTTTCCATATAGACAGCCTAGGTTCGAATCCTACCTTTGTTCCTTACTACCTATCTCCCTGAGTCTGAGATAACTTATCTTTCGAGTGAGAGATCTGGACTGAATGCACTTTAAGAGCTTTCCCATCTAGCTCAAAATCTATGATCTTACAGCATAAATTTTAAAATAAGCAAGAGGAGTGAGAAATAATTTCTAAAGAAGTCCCCATGCTGTGGTTCCTGCCCAACCAAATATATGTGTGTGTGTATGTGCATGTGAACATGAAGCATGTGAACAGGCTTCTATGTATGTGGTGGGGGGTGGGGGGAGAGCAGTTAAATGTACCTACATTGTCATAGCTGCCTTTTATCTATTCCAGGCTTCTTATATTTGTTTTATTTTTAAATGTTTGTATTTGTATTTGAGGATATATTTGTATATTAGAAACTACAAATTCCCATATTTTGTTTTGTTGTTCCTCTTAGTTCAAGCTTCCATCACCTCTTGCCTGGGATACTGCAGTAGCCTCCCAGCTGGCCACCCTGCCTCAAGTCTCTCCCCACTCCAGTTCAATTTTCATATACTCACTTACTCAATAAACTCCAGCGGCTCCTGTGAGCTTTAAAATCAAATACAAACTCCTGTTTGGCATTTAAAGGACTTCACAACTGTTCCAATCTATGTTCCCAGCCTTATATTATATTATATATTATATTATACTCCTGCACATACTCAATGGTTCAGTTAAATATGTCTTCTTGCTATTCCTCACACATGGTACTCCATCTCCCTTATGCTTTTGCATGGCTATCCTCCTTGCCTGGGAAGCATTCCATCTTCACCTCCACATCAACACCATTATCATCAATAAGCATCTATTAAATGCTTACTGTGCGCCAGAAAAGAAAGGAAAAAACAGGGTCCTGCCCTCAAGGAGCTTACATTCTAATGGGGGGGGCAATTTGTAAACAATTATGTACATGTAAGATATAGTTTTGTATGGACTGAAGTGGGGACAGACTTGGGGCAGGCAGACCATCCAGCAGACTTGCAACAGTCCAGGCATGAGCCTGGTGGGACCAGGTGTTGGCCAGGGTGGCCATGGTGTTAGGAGAAAAGGGGCATGTTATGAAAGTAGAAAGTAAAGTTTACAGGCTTCAGCAACTGATAGGATGAGGCCAGGGATGGTGTGTGAGAGAATGAGGAGTGAAGGATGACCCAGGACTGGGAGGAGGGTAGTGCCTTTGACAGTAATAGGGAAGTCCGGAAGAGGTAAAGACTAGGGGCAAAGATTACAAGATCACTTTTGAACACGTTGAATTTAAGATGTCAGTTTACTAGACATACATTTTGAGAAGTCTGAAAGGTAGCTGGATATGCCAGATCAGAGGTAAGCATATAGTAGATATATAATAAATGTTTATTGATTGACTGACTCATAATTACAAATGAATTTGTTGGGGCACGGTCTACTGGAAAGAACATTACTATATGAGCCAAGAGATCTGGGATTGCATCCTAGCTCTGCCACTACTAACTGTGTATTAGCACTGGATCTCTAGTGCTTTATTAAATAAACAAGGGTGGTGTAACAAAACAGAAAAGATCGCTAGTGTACTGCTCCATCACTAGTCACGTGACTGGGAGAATCGTTACTCTCCCTCAGAACCCTAGTTTCCTCATCAAAAAAAGGTCACACATAATAAAGATAATAGTAGCTTCCATTTATATTGGACTTTAAGGTTCACAAAGTGCTCTTTTCACAAAAGCTCCCATCAGGTACTGCAGAGATTGACTGAAAAGAACCTTAGAAGGGGGAAATGACTTGTCCAACATTACAAGACAATTAAAGTAACGAAGCCAGGAGCTAAACCCAAATCTTTTGACTCCAATTCTTTCCATTAGCCCATGTCCCACCTAGCTCACCATAAGCAAAATATACATATATACATATACATATATTCATTTATTCATTTATTTGCCTATTTATTTGTTTATTTTAAATCCACCATAGAGAAAAAGGTTGGAGTGGATAAAAGGCAAATAAGACTAATGGGTGTCAAGAGCTCTCATTAGATTTTCCAATTAGTGACTTCTTATAAAAGCATAGGATCAAGCATTTCAAGCTAGAAGGTACCTTACACGTCACCAAATCAAAACCCCTAATTTTACATATGAGGAAAGTGAGGCTTAGAGATAGGAAGTAGTTTGCTCAAAGTCACAGAGGTTATCTCACTTGCCTTAGTCATTGTATTTGATAGATATGTGTTCCAATAATATTCTTTTGAAAGCATTTCTGTAGAGTGAGAAATTAGGTTAGGCTTTATCCTGGCCACTTTGGGAAAGGGGTGAGGGATTTGGGTTTAGAATGTGCGCTACCTATACCAAGATAAAGTCAAAATGAGTACACTATTTAGATATGAAGACTGATACTATAAGCAAACTAGAAGAGCAAAGAATAGTTTACCTTTCAGATCTATGGAGAAGGGAAGAATTTATGACCAAGCAAGAGATAGAGAACATTGTGAAATACAAAATGGACAATTTCGATTACATTAAATTGAAAAAGGTTTTGCAAAAATAAAGCCAATGCATCCAAGATTAAGAGGGAAGCAGAAAACTGGTAAAGAATTTTTACAACCAGTGTCTCTGATAATGGTCTCATTTCTAAAATATGTAAAGAATTGAGTCAAATTTATAAGAATACAAGTCATTCCCCAATTGACAAATGGTCAAAGGATATGAACAGGTAGTTGTCAGAGGAAGAAACTAAAGCTATCTATAGTCATTTGGAAAAATGTTCTAAATCACTATTGATTAGAGAAATGCAAATCAAAATGATTATGAGGCACTATATCACACCTATCAAATTGGCTAACATGACAAAACAGGACAATGATAAAAGTTGGAGGAGATGTGGGAAATTGGAACATTAACACATTGTTGGTGGAGTTGCAATGATCCAACCATTTTGGAGAGTAATTTGGAACTCTGCCCAAAGAGCTATAAAACTGTGCATACCCTTTGACCCAGCAATACCACTTCTAGGTCTGTATCCCAAAGAGATCATAAAAATGGGGAAAAGACCCAAATATACAAAAATTTTATAACAGCTCTTTTTCTGGTGCCAAAAAATTGGAAATTGTGGGGATGCCCATCAATTGGGGAATGGCTGAACAGTTGTAATATATGAATGTAATGGAATACTATTGTGCTATAAGAAATGATGAGCAGACAGACTTCAAAAAAACTTGGAAAGACTTATGTGAACTGATAGAGTGAAATGAGCAGAGCCAGAACATTGTACTCAGTAACAGTCACATTATAGGATGACTGACTTTGATAGACTTGACTCTTCCTAGCAATGCAAGAATCTACGACAACTCCAAAAGACTCACGATGGAAATTGCTACCCACACCAAGAGAAAGAAATATGGAGTCTGAATGCAGACGGAAGCATACTTTTTGCTCTCCTTTTCCTTTGTTGCTTTGTTTTATTGCTTCATTCTTGTGGTTCTCCCATTAGTTCTAATTGTTCTTTACATCATGAGTAACGGAAAATAGGCTTAATATGAATGTACATGTAGAGCCTATATCAGATTGTACACCGACTTGGGTGGGTGGAGGAGTAGGAGGGGGAGAAAATTTTAAAACTTAAAATCTTATAGAAGTGAATGTTGAAAACTAAAAATAAATTAATCAATTAACAAAAAAAAGAATGTGCCCTAGCCTTGAAGTCAGACATCATCTCCCTGAGCCTGTCTCCTCTTCTGTAAAATTGGGGTGATGCCACTTCATTAGGCGGTTTTGTAAATTATAAAGTGGTATATCAAGTGGCACTGCTTTTACTGTTATTTTCTTTATTTACAGAAACCCAGTGATAGAAGGGCTGAACCAGAACTTGGTTTTGGAAGAGAAAAGAAGGGAACAAGTGCACTGGGTCTAGAGTCAGGAAGATCTGAGTTAAAAAACCAGTTTCAGATATTTAGCTGTGTGAGCAATTGACTTAAACACTATTTGCCTCAGTTCTTCATCTGTAAAAAGGGGACACCCTGGAGAATGAATGGCAAACCACTCCAGTGTCTTTGCCAAGAAAACCCCATGGGGTCACAAAGAGTCAGACACTACTCAACATACTACAACAACAATAATATGCCAGACACTGTGTTAAGTGCTTCATAATTATTATTAGCCCCATTTTACAGTTGAGGAAAATGAGGTAAGCTGAGGTTAAGTGACCTGTCCAGGGCCACACAGATAATAAGTGTCTGAGGATAGATCTGAACCCAGGTCTTTCTGACCCCATGCTCAGCACTCTATCCCCTGTGCCTATTAGAATTTGACTCTGTAAGTCCTCTCAAAATAGAAACAACCCAGTGACCAAGACAGCCTGAAGAAAGAATGTTAAAATACTGAGAAAGCAAATGTATAAAGTTCTCATTATCAATGACACATGAAATTTAAGAGACTAGACATGTTGTGTCCACAAAAATTTAGGCCTCCTCTACTAAATGCCATCGATAAAATGACAGGCTGTCTCCTAGAATTTCACTAACAAATGACAACCACCCAGTTTTAGTTCTTTCAAGTATAAAAAAAGCAAATCATTGTTAAACACAAAACACAAAAATGTTTAAAAAACAAAAAGTTTCTCATCTTCTATTTCTCTTCGGTTGTTGTCTTTTTAGCCTTGCTTGCCACAACTGGCCTTGGAAACAGCACATCTATTGAAAGCATTCCATAGAATTCTCTCAACATAGCGGAAGTATTCCGTAGAATTCTCTCAATATAGCAGAAGTACTTGAATTCTTCTCCTTATTCTGCATGTTTATTTGGTTATCTGCCTTTGTTTGGAGTTTTAATCTTATAATAAAAAGTTCTGTAAATTTGTAAGTGCATGTGCTTTGGCATTATCTCTGAGCATATCATTTATTACAAGGCTGGTATCCCTCCCACCTGTGTCTTTTGTCCAATAACACCCCCCCAAGGCAAAAAAAAATACCAACACATTTATTAGAAAGGATAATGTGATGTCCCCCCAAACCCACTTGCGGACCTGGATAAATGAAACAATTCCATTTGGATGCATGTTTAACGCCAATGCTTCATTTGTCACTGGGTGCGCGTTGGCTGCTATTGGTTTTTCAAGGTTCTTACTATTAAACAGAAAGAAGTTACCTTGCAAAAGTCTGCCTCCTCTATAGAGATGAAGGGCCAGAGCTGCCTCAAACTTCTCAATGCCAATTAGGCTGGCTACTGCCGAGGAGCTTTCAAAGTCAAGGGCGTCTTTCAGAATACATGTGTGACCTACGGCTTCTAGATGATCCCTTCAACAAGAAAATGCCCAGAAAAGAAAAAGAAGCAGAAAATAAACATTAATATGCTACAGGCTAGCTGTTATGATTAATACTTCAATCAAAATAGATTTTCCTTAATAATTCTTGGTTCCTAAGCTGACCTTTTTGGGCAATCTGGCCTAAAACAGAAGTTCTCCCTGGGAAAAGCCAAATGGCTATCGCAAACGCCATTTTACCCCCACCCCTAGGCTATCTGATGTGTATGGCTGTATCTTTGCTCCTCCGTCCCCAGGGCCCAAAGAAGACAGAGCGCAGCACCTCCCCTACAGTTTAGTGGCCACACAACACTCTGCCATTTGTCATCATGACACTTGACACATATATTTTCTGTCTACTTTGATGACTCCCTCTCACCCTTTAACCTGTGGGAGTCCACAGGTTCTTCTTTCTCCCTGCACACTCTTCCTTTGGAGAGCTCATTAATTCTCACGGTTGCAATTATCACTTCTGTGCTGATCATTACCAAATCTAAATCTCTAGATCTGACTTTTGTCCTACCTGCTCCACCTTAGGAACATCCTCCCACCTGGTTGTACCTCAAAGTCGGTATCGCCAAAAATGAATTCTTCATCTTCCCCAACTCAAACTAATTCCTTTATCACCCTTCTATTAATAGCCCTTCCGTTGGTTCTTGGGGTGATTTGGACAGCACTCTCTCCTTTAGTCTCATATTCAGTTATTCTTCCTTAGAAATGTCCTACAGTTACCCCTTCCACATAGCAGGTATTAGAGGCACAGTGTCCTCAAGATCTGTAAAATCAGCTTAAAATTTTTAGCCTTCCATACCAGAAGAAGTTGGAATTACTAGGGTTTTAAAAGATAAAATATGTTGATATTATACAATACTATACATATATTTTATGCATTTCTAAGTTTCTAAACTTTTTCTGTGCCCATCTGCAGCTTCCACAAAATTCCCATTTAATTACTTATGCCAAGCCACGATATATTGAAACCATGATGGGGAAAGTTGCAATGGGGAAGGGATAACTATAAATGGTTTTATTCCCACTGCTCCTGCCCTACTTCAAGCCTTTGTGCTTGTATTACTGTTGCTTATATCACTATTAATCATAATAATTAATATTAATGATAACAACATAACTGCTTGTTACTATTAATAGTCTCCCATGTGTAGTCTCCCATTCCCCTACCCTCTGCCAATCTATTCTATACAAAGTTGCCCATGAATCATCCTAATGCACAATTCTGATCTTGTTACTCTCCTACCCAAAACTTTCAGAATTAAATTTTAACTCTCCAAAATGGCATTCCAAGTCCGTAATCTCACCTTACCTACCTATCCATCCTACAATTCTGTGATAGGAGGCCTCTCCTCAAAGTCCAGTTTTTTGACTATCCATCTCCAGGCTTTTGTCCACATTCTTCCCATTACGTGAAATAAATTCTCCCTCCTCTCAACTTAGCTACCTCCTAGCTACTCTTCAAAGCTCAACTTACTCCATAAGTTTTTTTTTCCTTTTCCCTACTCTTCTAGCTTAAATTGATCTTTGCCTTCTCTGTATTATTATAGAATTCCAAGGCATTATTCCCTAAAGAATTTAATCAAATGTTCTTGTCTATCTTGCCATGGGAGTTATGTCTTCATTCTCAAAGAAATGGTTAAGTTACCTGAAAGCAGGGTCCATTTCTCCTGTTTCTCTCCCATTCCCCTATTCACTTAGCACTGGACTGGGCACAGTAAGCATTCACTACATGAAGAACTGAACTGAAGTGAAAGAGATGCCCTGTCACCATCATATCATACATGACTCTCTTCTAAATTCCATCATATTCCTAGATCCAGGCTCTAGAAACACAACTCTAAAGAATGTGCTAAAAGAAGGACTAAGAATGAAGGAAGATAGCAAGAGAAATGGAAATCAAAAGAAGCCTGGTTTCACTTCACACTCTGCAAATTGGTAATGATGACAAAAGATGAAAATAATCAACGTAGGAGGGGTTATGGGAAGATAGGCACATTAGTACATTGTTGATGGAACTGTCAATCAGTATAACCATTCTGTAAATCAATTTGGAATTATGCAAATAAAGTGACTAAACTGTCCATATCCTTTAACCCATTACTAGATTTATATCCCCCAAGGAGGTTAATGAACAGATAAAAGAACTTTTTATGATAGTAAAGAATTGGAAACAAAGTAGATGCCCATCAATTGAAAAATGGCTAAACAAACTGTGACATATGAAAGTAATAGAATATTACTGTGCTGTCAGAAATTATGAATGTGAAAAATCTACATGAACTGATACAAAGTAAAGCAAGTAAAGCCAAGATAACAATGGATACAATAACTCCAAGAGTGTAAATGGAAAGAACAAGTAGAAAAATCAAAAGTGAATGTTGCAAAATAAAAAACAAGTACGACTTGAAAGAGCAATGAGAAGCCACTCCCCAGCAGGTATGCAAGTGTTTCACATTGTATATCTTTTCAGACTTTTTCAATGTCTTGATCAGTTATGCTGATTCTTCCTGTTCTTTTTTTCTTTTTCTTTCTTTCTTTCTGGTCTTAACCATACCATTTGTTACATAGGCCGGATATGGGAAGGAGAGGGAGTGGGGGAGTGGGACACTGGGGGAAATTATGATGGTGTAAAAAAGACAAAATCCATCAACAAAATTTTTTTTTAAGAACAAAGCAAGAGATCAAGAAATGAGCAATGTTTGCTTGAAACAGAAAGGTATATTTTTTTTCAATAGCTTTCTCAAGTATAAATAGGCACCTTGAAACATGTGCCACCATTATTTTTTGTGTGTGTGTGAGGCAATTAGGGTTAAGTGACTTGCCCAGAGTCACACAGCTAGTGAGTGTTATGTGTTTGAGGACAGATTTGAACTCAGATCCTCCTGACTCCAGGGCCAATGCTCTATCCATTGTGCCATCCAGCTGCCCCAACACCATTCTCTTTTTACAGGGAAATTATAAGGGTTATCTTATTCAGACTTTGTTCCTCTCGTCACCATTTCTATTGTTCTATTTCCTATTCTATTTTCCAACATGCTGGCAACTATTCCTTCTGCTCTGTTCTCCTAATTGGTGAATATCTGCCCCAAACACTATATCTGGTGGGGACCTAGCCATGATTCTCTGGACTCACTTTCCAGACTTCATGTCCTCCTCCTCATATGTGCCCTCTCCCTCAGAGCTCTCCTTTATGTGTCGTCTTCTTCCCATTGAAATGTCAGCTCCTTGTGGGCAGGGACTATCTTGCTTGCATACATTTGTATCCTCAATGCTTAGCACAGCGCCTGGCACATAGAAAGTGTTTCATCAATGCCCTATCTGTCCATCTATCCATTTCTCCCTCTCTCTCTCTCTCTGTCTCTCACTCTCTCTGTCTGTCCCTCTCTCCCCTCCTCTCTCTCTGCCTGTCTCTGTCTCTTTGTCTCTGTCTCCATCCCTCTCTCTTTTCTCTTTCTCTCTCCAAACAGGAAGTTGAATAGTTAAGGCAGTAAGGAAGGGTGGTAGTGAGTTTAAATGTCCAGTGTAGCAGAGAAGAAGAAAGAATATGATGGGAAGATACATAGGATATTCATTTAAATATTAAAATAACACTAAGCAGCTAACAGATCCTGATTCATTAACCTGCACTTATCAAACAGAGAGACAGCCTGACATAGTGGATAGAGAAGTGACTGGGAAGACCTGAGTTCAAGAACCACCTCTGACCCATAATGGCTATACAACCCTGGCCAAGTCATTTCGCCTCTGTTTTCCAGATAACTCTCTAAGCTAACAAGATTCCGAGAAGATACTGACTTGCATTGCTGGACACATTTTTCTTGCCTGGGAGTTCTCTTTTCCAAAGAAATCACAGGGCCAAACATTTTATTCCTGTTAAGAAGGTATTATCAACAACTTTTTATCATGATACCTGACAAATGCAAGAGAAAGGCTTCCGTGATTTTTATTTCATTTCCCTATTGCCTGATAATGTTGGACATGATTGGTCTTTAATTTCTGATTGATCAGCGGTCAGCAGTGGCTCATTCCCCATTTGGATGCTCTGTCCCTACTCTTTCTGTCAAGCAATAAATAGGTCTATAAATGCTGAAATTCACAAGGGATGCTTCTATTTATAGGAAATTTGCTTAAAGCTGCAAAATCTTTCAGGGATGCAAATAATCACCCCTGAAGTATCTGCTTTGTCAGCTCCCTAATTCTGGATATTGTGCTGTACTCAAGTATTGATAGTCTCGATTGTGTGGCCCTCCAATAGGAGGAAAACCTCTTAAGAAATAATTTAGATATTCAATTCAAGAAACAGCAGAGTACAATGTACAGAGTACAATGGCTAGAGCTGTGGATCTACAGTCAGGAAGGCCTGGTGTCAAATCATGCTTCAAGCCCCTTCCTAGCTATGTGACCCTGTGCTAGTCACTAACCTATCTGGGCCTCAATTTCTTCAAATGTAAAATGGATGGATAAATGATAGATAGATAGATAGACAGACACAAGGATGGAAAAGATAGAAGGAAAGATAGATAGATAGATAGATAGATAGATAGATAGATAGATAGATAGATAGATAGATAGATAGATGGATGGATGGATGGATAGATAGATAGATAGATAGATAGATAGATAGATAGATAGATAGATAGATAGATAGATAGATAGA
>NW_020949772.1:1224297-1236628 GCF_900497805.2 Vombatus ursinus
AGATAGATAGATAGATAGATAGATAGATAGATAGATAGATAGATAGAAGATACACATACATACATACATAGACAAAAAGATAGATGGATAAAAACAGAGACAGGTAGATGGATAGATGCATAGACAGAGAGATGGGTGCACAGCTAGCTAGATGGATAGATGGATGGAGAGATGTACAAAGAGACAGATGGAAAAAGAGAAAAAGATAGATGGATAGATGAATAGACAAAGATGGGTAGATAGATAGATATGTAGATAGACATACAGACAAACAAATATTCTTAGAAGATAAAGAAGTTTCTCAAATTCATTAGGCAAAGTAACCTAATTTCCAAACTTATCAAAGAAATACAAATCTTGAGCGATGGTCTAACTTACTTCTTATGTTCTACTCTTTCCAACAATTTCTGACCATTGACTTCTCTGGGTCAATTAAACCTAAAATGCTTCATAATTTTAAAATACTAATTATTATAAATACTAATTTATATTATAAATACATATTTTATATATATTTATTTTATTTCTATTTATTATTATATATTATATTTATTTTATATATTTAACATATATTTATATTATAAATATAGTATTATAAATACTCATTTAAAATACTAATATTATAAATACTAAAGTCTGTTTTCTGTGGCGAGGCACAACAGAAGGTTGCCATCTTCTTAGTTCTTCAGACGAGCAGCTAGGTGGCACAGTGGATAGAGCACTGGGCTGGCAATCAGGAAAAATCATGTTCATACTATCAAATTTGGCCTCAGACATTTACTAGTGGTAAATGACCTTGGGCAAGTCACTTCACCCTGTTTGCCTCAGCTGCCTCATCTGTAAAGTAAGCTCAAGATGGAAATAGCAAAACACTCCAGTATCTCTGCCAAGAAAACTCCAATTGGGGTCACAGAGTTAGTCGGACAGGACTGAACAACAACAAAGCTCTTCAGAGCTCTTTAGAGCTGTGCTCTAAATGATGTTGGGTAACACAATCCCAACAGGAGCCACTCTCCATATGTGGGGGTGGAGTAGAGAAAAGGCAAAGAGACTAAGAATACAATGAGTCAGTGTTCCATGTTTTTGTTCCAGCACGGTGTCTGGTACAAAGAAGGTGCTTAATAAATGTCTCTTGCATGAATACAGGTATTTCCTTAGCCCTCAAAGAACTGATTGCCCCAAGGTCACACAAGGTGAGTTAATGGCAGAACCATAACCAGACAAATGTGTGTCCCCAAATCCAAATCCAGCACTCCTACAAGAAGCTTATTTGTGTACTGTATCACTAATTTCACAACATTTCCAACAAAAGAAGTCAGTGTTGTTCTCAGAATCTGGTTCTAAATAAGAAAAAAACTGAAGCTGACTCTGTTTTCTCTAATCATAAAAAATTGCATTTCTTTCTCTTTCAATTTTAGCAACCCCAAGTCTTTTCTCACTGGTCTCCCCAAAGTATTCCTATGCTGGTATCACCATTCACCATTTCTTTTATGTGAGAAAGCCAAATAAAACGCACATGAACCCCAAAGCTTTTAGTGTTCATTTATGAAGGCTTATCGTTCATTGTTGTATCATTTGTTCCATCAATTCTCTTCCAGAAATGCTCTGATTACTTTTCAACACTTAATATTTTTTGAAAATGAGGTTGCATTTCCCTTTAGATTTAATGCAGCTACTGTTTCTCCTGAAAAAAAAAAGGCACAGTAATTGTCTAGCTATTTTAATCTTCTCAGGAAATAGAGACAAAATTTCACTCCCCCCATTCTCCCCTAAAATAAAAAGTCCCAACAACTTTTTATTGTCTTTAATTTCTTTCTAAATGCTTGGTAATGGTGAGATCAAGAATTACAATACCACGAAACTAGTTTGGCTCCCAAAAAAGAATGGAATATTGGGGGAGGTGTCCTTCTAACTCATGTTCTATTCTTTCCAACAATTTCTGACCATTGACTTCTTTGGGTCTGTTAAACCTAAAATGCTTCACATTTTAAAAATACCCATTAAAGTCTGTGTACTATGGGGAAGCAGAACAAAAGGTTACCATCTTCTACCTTCAAATGATCTTTCTTCTCAAAGCTAATTGCAAGCATGGTGGCCCTGTCCTCCAACATTGTACTCACCTTCCCTTCAGCAAAATCTCCTGAAAATCCTTTGACTTTTTCTTTTTCCAGCACTTTAATCATAGTTATAAAAACTTCAGCTAGAAGGGTGCTTACCAGTAGTCAACCCCAGCCCCTCACTTCTAAGACAAGGCCACTGAGGCTCAGAAGCATGAAGAGACACCCGCCTCCCAACTCCCAAGGCGGTTACTTAGCAGCGCAAAATGGAGACTGTACATCTGACTCCTCATTCAATGCTCTTTCCACCATGGGAAATTTACTTCAGAATCTTAAAGGGATTGTTTGTTTCCTTTCATTCCGAGCATTTGAGTCAACTATCTTTCATATATATATATATATGTATATATGTATGTGTATATATATATATATATATATATATATACTAAAGGGGACAAAGGCCTTCTAGTACTACTTTAAAAGGAAGAATATTTCTTGTTTCCTAAACACTAAACTCTTACATAATCACCAAAAGGGCTGAATCCCATTCTAATTATGGTTCTCCCATTGACAACATGGGTTCAGCTTAATTCTGAATTATCCACTGCGGTCCTTTCAAATAGACAGAGCTTTCATAGATCAGACATAATCTCTGGGGTCATCTAGTCCAATCACCTTGCCAAAGGTGACACAAGTAGTAATTGGCAGAGCTAGGATTTGAACCCAGGCCCCTCCACCTACTAATCAATGCTCTCTCGAATTTGTGCAAGAGATTTGTTCTTCTTCCACAACTAAACTCCATGCTTCTCCTATGGAACTGAAATCTGTTTGCTTCTTCCCATTCCTATAACTTACTCCAGTCACTTTTCATTCCAACTGTATTTCCAATGAGTTGGTCAATATTCAGAGATAGTGTAAAGAGGCCCCAATTACAAGTCACAGAACCTCAGAATCCCAAGGGTCCTGAAGATCCACAGAGTCTAGCTAGGCATTCTGAGAGGCCAACAAAGACTGAGAAGTTTCAGGTACAGATCTAGCGATGGGCTGTTGTACATAGATGGTCTGATGAGCAGTCAAGCTGAACTCAGAAGGGGTCATTCCCAAGATGGCCAGAGCAATGCTGAATTTTACAGCCACAGCCTATCTTGAAGATCATCTAATAAATTAAAAATGGATTATGTGATCTGTATTGCAAGAGAAGAAAATCCTCAAAGATGAAAACACAAGTCACTTAAGTACCTCCCCCACTAGGATCCAGTATACAAGCCTGTATATCATGGGGGCTGGGTAAAAGTTCACTAAATGGATAAGTGAACCTGATGGGGTGATGGTGATGGGATTTGAATCTAGAACCCAGAAAGGAAAAACCCTGGTCTTTCCCACATGGCCAAATCTCTGGCATTAGCCTGAGGTTAAAATCCCATCAACTGGCCTTTCATTGTGGCTACACCCAATCTCCCCTCCATTGTCTTGCCTCCCTCTCCATTTCCCTGGAATTCTATTACCTCATAGACTACTTGGCCAATGCTAGATCCCTCCCACAGTCTTTCTGCATATAAAGTCCATCTTCTCTCCATTAAGGTGCTTAGATTCTTAAAATCTAGCCAATACCTCATGGACTCTTAGATTCCTCAGGAGTCTGGCAATGTGACAGATCTATAAAAACCTTGTCTCTGGCCGAAAGAAGGCTTGGATCGAATTATTTATGGCAGGACCCACCTGTCGTGATCTTGGGGTCCCAATACCCTTAAATCTCTAGACTTCATCAGGGGGAAATAGTTACTAAAAACTTTCATACTCTTTGATCCTGTAATTCTTCTCCTAGGATCAGGTTTATTCCCCAAGAGGACAATGACAGACAGAAGAGCCAAAAATTTACCAAACTATTGACAGCACCATTTTTAATAGCAAAATGCTGGAAATAAACTACATGTATATACTCTACAGTTAGAGAATGACTAAAAAATCCCCCCACAAAACTATAGAATAAGAACATGAGAGAACATTATTGTGCCATTGGGAGAGACAAGTATGAGAAACTTAGAGAAAAATGGAAAGACTTGAACTAATGCTTAGTGAAGACAGCAGAACCAAAGGAACAAAACATAGTTTAACAACACAAAAGAAAACAAAAACTCAGCTCAAATAAAAGGGATAACATTGAATACAAATCATTAACACTAAAGAGGTCTTTCCTTTTTGTTAACAAACAGAATGCTAGAACATAGATGGACATAATCCTCAACTAACTAGGGTAAAGACTTACTACAAAAGCTGCTGAGAAAACTGGAAAGCAGTCTGACGAGAACTAGACCAACATCTCACACCATATACCCAGATAAATGGATACTTAGAAAGGATCTAGTCTAAACCAATCATATTTAGAAGCTGAAGAAACTGAGATCCAGAGAGGTTCCCCTCTCCAACCACCCTCCCTCAACTGCCAGCCATATTCCCTAAGGACAGGTCTGATCATATCACTACTCTACTCAATAAACTTCAATGGTTCCATATGCATCAAACATAATCTCCTCTGTTTGGCATTCAAAACCCTTCACAGAATGGTTTCAACTGATATTTCAGCCTTATTACCTTATTATAAATTACTTCCCTTCACATACTCTACAGGACAGAAAAGAGACCTCTTTTGCTGTTTTTCCATAAAACAGGTCTCCCCTCCCATCACTCCCATGGCTACTGCCTTCTCTCCAAGATCGTTTCTCAGTTACACTGTGTATACAGACTATTATACTGTCTCCCTTATTAGAATGTGAACTTATTGAGGATGGGTACCATGTTTTTTTTGCTTATTTTTTGCCTTTATCTCTGCAATACTGAGCACAATCATTGTTGTTCAGTCATGTTGGACTCCTCATGACCCCCATTTGGAGTTTTCTTGGCAAATATTTGCCATTTTCTTCTCCAGCTCATTTTACAGATGAGGACACAGGCAAACAGGGCAAAATGACTTGCCCAGCTAGTAAGTATCTGAGGCCAGATTTGAACTCAGGAAGATGAGTCTTCCTAACTCCCAGCCCTGCACTCTTATCTACTGTGCCACCTAGTTGCCCACTTAACATAATACCTGTTCCATAGTAAGCACTTAGTAAATGCTTACAGATGTAACTTGACTTGTTGACTTATTTATGCATATAAATCCCACCTCTATGCCTTTACTTAGGCTGTCCATCATGGTTAAAATCTACCCCTCACACACACACTCTTACAAAAAGCATTTAAAAATGATCCTAGTCTGACGCTTTTGGAGTAATCTGAAGAAGAAATCCATTCTCCAAATCAGTGACTGGAAGAGCTCCTCCCTTAAAGTAATTAGGGTGTGGACAAATCAGGGCCAGGTGGGGCTTGACTGAGCCACTCAAAGCAATTAGAGAAATGACCCACCTCTTTCCTCATTTCCAGGAAGGGATGAGTGTGTTGATCAGAAAGTTAGTCTTGTGAGAGATGGCCTAAAGTGCAGTTCCCTCAGGCCTAAGTTTCACTCTTCTAGAAAACCCTGAGTTAAGTTTCCCTTTCTCAAAACCCAGGTCAGCACAGTTCCTGGTCACTCCCGCTTTCAGGTACATTCATACATCTAGTTCCCAAATATGGGCATGCTGGCATCTATTGGGTATTAGTTGCTGAGTTTAGATTGTATGCCTTGAGTACCCAGTGGGGGAAAGAGGTAAGAGAGTGGGAGGGGACATGTGTTAAGGCTATAAAACTTTGCTTCTCACAGCCAGTAGGCACACTCCCTGGCTGCTGCTGCTTGAGAAAGGATGCTTGAGCATGCTTCTCATGAGAAAGAATAAAGACCTTTTCTGATCTCTGATTCAGACTCCAAACTCTTGATTTTGGTGGTCGTTGTCCCACCCAGTTTCTTTGGTGCCTTTAAGTCACCAGTGACCATTTCTGGAAGAGCCCTTTAAGTGAGAGACCAAAGAGCTTTTGTTGTTGAGTGGTATCTGACTCTTCGTGACCCCACTTGGGATATTCTTGGCAAAGATACTAAATTGGTTTGCCATTTCCTTCTCCAGCTCATTTTACAGATGAGGAAACTGAGGCAAAAGAATGAAGTGACTTGCCCAGGGTCACACAGCTAGTAAGTCTCTGAGGCTGGATTTGAACTCAGGTCCTCTTGATCCCAGGGCCAACGTCAACACTCTATCTACCGCACCACCTAGCTGCCCAGAAGAATGATTCTCCAGGAGTTTCTTGAAAGATTAAGTGATTATCGTTCTGTGAATTGCAATAGCAGGTTAACCCTAAATTCTGTAAATATACTGTGAAATTTTCCATTCAAGATTTCCTTGTTCAATTTTGAGGCAGTTAGGTAGCACTGCAGTTAGACTGCTAATTGTAAAGTCTGGAAGCCCTGAATTCAAATCCTCCCTCAAATATTTATTTACTTAGTATCTTGTGACCCTAGATAAGTCACTTAACTTTTCAGCCTCAGTTTCCTCACTTACAAAAAGTATATAATAATAGCCCCTATTTCAGTTTTGTTGTGAGAAACAAGTGCTCTGCAAACCTTAAAATGCAATATGAATGCTGGCTGTCATGATTATGATTATTATTCCTATAAGTGTTAAGAGTTAGGTTCCCATAATGAATCCCCTTAAATGGGGAGATTATTCAAATTTGCACTGCATATTTCCATTGACCTAAAACAAATTACCATATTTTCCATACATTACAACTTCTTTGAATAATTTGAATTTGAATACATGTAACCACTACGGAGGATTCATTAATCTCACTAATGAAGGCATAGCAGAGCCCAAAATGACTGAGGTTCTAAGATCCTGTCAGAGGGCAAGAGGAGTTCTGCCAGTTTAGACATCTCTCTCTGCCTCAGGCAGAACAGTGCTTGAATTGAGATTAATGTTAAATTAATTAAAAATTGTTTCTGACAGGTTTGTGCTTAAAATGCAAAGTATTGATATTCTGTTCTCCACCAAAAGCTTTTGGTGACCTTCTGCTCGAGGTGTCTTCTGATTATTTCAGAGGTTGGTGCTTTCACCCAAAAGTTTTGTTGTTGTTCAGTGATGTTTGACTCTTTGTGACCTCATTTGGCTTTTTCTTGGCACAGACACTGAAAAGCGGTTTGCATTTCCTTCTCCAGTTCATTTTACAGATGAGGAAACTGAGGCAAACAAGGTTAAGTGACTTGCCCTGGGTCACAAAGCTAGTAAGTGTCTGAGGCCAGATGAGTGTTCCTGACTCCAGGCCTGGCACTCTATCCACTCTGCCACCTAGCACCCTTTACCCAAAAGTTACCTTGTATATATTTTGTATATACTTACACACACACACACACACACACACACACACACACAAATTTGTTACCCAGATAAAATAGAAGCTCCTGGCTAGGGAAGGTTTCATGTTTGCCTTTAGATTCCCAATATACTGCACTGTGCCTGCTGCATAAAAGCAGAGGATTAGAGCTGCAAGGGCCCTACTCCACTCTTCTCATTTCACAGATAAGGAAACAGGCTCACAGAGAAGTTAAGTAACTTGCCTAATCACACAGCTAGCAAGAAAGTTGAACTAAAGTCTTCCTGAGCCCAAGTCCAGCCCCAGAGTAGGTGCCTATTAGATGCTTTTCCTCACTGATCTCCAAGGACCCATCCAGCTCTGACATGCAACAATTCCCAGTGGTGTGCCCAATGACAAATCAGTGAGTAAACAGCCAAACCAATTTTAGGTCTCAGCTTTCTGACTCTAACGTCTGGGATCTTTCTACTACAACAAATTACTTCACAAAGATGCTGTAATAAGCAAATGATATACCCCAGATTAAACTTTATAGCATTTCACAAGCTTTTGATCAAATGTTTACTTTAGATGAATGCTCTTGACACTTTCATGAAATGTTTTTGTTGTTTGAATGGAATTTTCCTTTCTAAAATAGGTCATGATCATCTCCAACATAAAAATACAAAAATAATTTTAAGAGATTTTAAAGATAGATTTGACAAAAATCAAATATTTTAATCTAAAGCCTGGTACTAATATTAGAGAAATAATATCACTTCACTGCACTGGGGACTTTTAATAGTAATGATAATGCTTTATATTTGCATGCTGTCAAAGAGGTCCATAACCAAAAAAAAAAAAAAAGGCATAAGTACTCCTGTTCTCTTTGTGTGAATATGTGTCAAACTGTTTTTCAGTCACATCTGACTTTTTGTGACCTTATTTGGGGTTTGCTTGGTAAAGATACTGGACTAGTTTGCCATTTCCTTCTCCAGTTCATTTTACATATGAAAACATGAGGCAAACAGGGTTAAGTGGCTTGCCCAGGGTCACAGAGATGGTAAGTGTCTGGGGCCAGATTTGAACTCAGGAAGATGAATCTTCCTGACTCCAGACCTAGCACCCTATCCACTGTGTCACCTACTTTAATGCAAAATCTGTGGTGTCAGTATTATTTATAAATCAACTTTATTTATATCAAATCTTACCTATAACTTTGAATCCAGGCAAACCTACTGTAAGAACTTGAGCAAGGACTATTTCCTCCTATATAATATATATTTTGTTCTGTATTCTCTCCAATATGACTTATAATGTCATCATTAACCAAAACTGCTCTTTCCAAATATCTCCTCACTAACAAATGGAATGATCTTTTCTCAATCCTCATCCTTCCTGACCTCTCTGCAGCTTTTGACACTGTAGATCTCCCTCCTTTCCCTGAAACTCTCTTCTCTCTAAAACAGGGCTGAGGAACCTGTGGCCTCCAGGCCACACGTGGCTCTCTAGGTCCTGAAGTGTGGTCCTTTGACTGAATAATTCAATGGGCCACGTGTGGCCTGGAGGCCGCACCTGGAGGCCCACCCCTGCTCTAGATTTTCAGAACTCGCCTCTCTCCTGGTTCTCCCCCTACTTGTCTGACTGTTTGGTTGGGTGTCCTTTGCTGGATCTTTATCCATGTCATCCCCATTAACCATGAGAGCCCCACAGGGCTCTGTCCTGAGCCCTTTTATCTTCTTCCTCTATGCTATTTCAGCTGGTGATCCCATTAGACGTCCCCACCCCACCCCTGGATTCAATTACCACCTTTATGATGATGATTCTCAAATCTATTTCTCCAGCCCTAACATTTCCTCTGACCTCCATTCTTGCATCTCCAACTGTCTAACAGACATCTCAAACTGGATTTCCTGGAGACATCTTAAACAGAACAGGTCCCAAAGTGAATTCATTATCTTTTTCCCAACCCCTCCCCCACCTCTAAATTTCCCTATTACTGTCAAAGTTACCACTACCTTCCTAGGTTTGCAATTTAGGTGTCATACAGCTTTCTCACTCTCTCTCATGCCCCATATTCAATCTGATGCCAAGACCTGTAGATTTTACCTTCATGACATCTCTCAAATACATCCCCTTCTCTACTCTGAAACTGCCACCACCATGGGACGGGCCTTCATCCAAGACAATTGCCAATAGCCCACTGGTTGGTTAACCTGACACAAGTCTGCCCCCATTCCAATCCATCCTCCACTCAGCTGTCAAAGGCATTTTTTTTTAGGCAATTGGGGTTAAGTGACTTGTCCAGGGTCACACAGCTAGTAAGTGTCAAGTATTTGGTCTGAGGGCACATTTGAACTCAGGTCCTCCTGACTTCAGGGCTGGTGCTCTATCCACTGTGCCACCTAGTTGCCCCTGTAAAAGGCATTTTCCAAAAGCATGGGTCTGACCACGTCACCCTTCCTCCCTTACAAACTCCAGTGGCTCCCTATCACATCTAGGATCAAATAAATATAAGATCTTCTATTTGACATTCAAAGCCTTTCATAAGCTATCCCCACTACCTTTTCAGTCTTCTTACACTTTACATCTTACCATGAACTCTGAAATCCCATGACACTGGTTGTTCCCCAAACAAGAGCCTCCATCTCTCAGCTCTGGGCATTTTCACTGGCCATCCCCCAGGATGGAATGCTCTTCCTCTTCATATCTACCTTCTGACTTCCCTGACTTCCTTCAAGTTCCAGCTAAAATCCCACATTGCACAGAAAGCCTTTCCCCATCCCTCTTGAGCCTAGTGCCTTCCTTTCATCAGTTCTAATTCATCCCCTGTCTTGTTTGTACATAGCTGGTTGCATGACGTCTCTCCTGTTAGATTATGAGCTCCCTGAGAGCAGGGCTGCCACTTACCTTTCTTGGTATCCCCACCACAGTGCCTGGCACAGAGTAGACACTCAAGAATGTTTACTGATGGGCCCACTGACCAGATGGTCTTTCAATTCTAGAAACTAAGATCTGTGGCAGTGAGGTAGAGCAAAGAGGAGGCTGGATTTGGGCCCAGAAAGACCTGCGTTGGAATCCTGTCTCTGAAACTGGCTATGTGAGCCTGGTTGTTGTTTGTCCTTCATTGTTGAAGAGGACTGTGACATCGGAAAGGGGATGCCATGACTTGCTACCTATGTGACCCTGGACAAATCACTCACCTCGCCCACTTGTGAGTTTCCACATCTATATAATGAAAGCTTTGGACTCAACAACTCCTAAGGTCCTTTACAACTCACGCTGTTTGATCCTATGATGATTGTTAGTATTGTTAGGCTCGGACAACAAAACAAAAAGCAAATGACTTCCCTCTCTGGACCTTACTTATGGGATTGTTCTGAGGGCCAAACAAATTGATCTGAAAGTTTTCTGAAATGAAAGTGTTCGCCTAGAAGTCTCTAGTCCTAAATCCTAAAGATATTTGAACTAAGAGGTCTTGGGGGAAGTTCTTTGAAGGTTTGTTTTTGTGTCATTTTTCAATCACATCCGACTCTTTGTGACCCTATTTGGGATTTTCTTGGCAAAGATACTGGAGTGGTTTGCCATTTTCTTCTCCAGCTCATTTGACAGATAAGGAAACTGAGGCAAATAGGGTTAAGGGACTTGCTCAGGGTCACACAGCTAGTAAGTGCCTGATGCCAGATTTGGGCTCAGGTCTTCCTGACTCCAGGCCCACCACTCTATCCACTGTGCCACCTAACTACCCACGATCCCTATGACCTTGGGTAATTACCTCCCCCCTCTACAGCCCTCAATTTCTTCATCTAAAAAATCAGACAGGTGGGCTAAATGGTTTCCAAAGTCCCTTCCAGTTCTAAGTCTATGATCTTACAATTTTTTTTTCCTTGTAAGATGCTACAAGGGCAAGAGGTAGAAGGGGAAGGCAGGCATGTTAATGGGAGGTGGGGGCTGAAATTATTTTGTATATGTTTTGTATTTATGTGACTCTATACATGCTTCCTCACCACAGAATGTCAGCTCTTTGCTGGGTAGAATGCTGAATTTGGAAAAAAGAAGGCCTGGATTCAAATCTCAACCACCCTACTTCCTACCCACATGATCCTGAACAAGTCATTTCTCTCTGGGCCTCAGTTTCATCAATAAAATGGGAAGGTTGCACTTCCAAGGTCCCTCTCAACTCTAAATCTATGACCTTATGAGGTTCTCTCTATACACACCCCCACCCCAAAGGGAAAGCAAGCAAATTCACTCAGGGAAGTCCTGGGAGCACATGCCTAGCCTCATGATAGGAAGAAATTCTTTGTTTTTGTCTTTGTATCACCAGGCACATTGCCTGGTATATGTATGTATGTGTGTGTGTATGTATATGTATGTGTGTATGATATAAATATATAAAATATATATTATATATCTATATAAATTCTTAAAACATAGTATCAAAAATTAAAGTTTTACAGTCTTTAAAAATTTTATATGGAACAGAGATTCTCATGTTCTTATAGAAAAAGGCAAAGTCACATGATAAATGCATTGAATTATTAATTATTATAAATTAATTAATTTTTAATATCGGTCTTTCTGGGATCCATCAGGTTCACTTGATCAATCAACAATCATTTTTTTTAAGAACTACATTTGCCAGGAACAAAACTAGATCCTGGAAAGACAAAGACAAAAAGGAGATAGTCCCTGCCCTCACACAGCTTATTTTCTATAAATATATACGTGTTTTGTTGTTGTTGTTTAGACATTTCAGTCATGTCTGACTCTCTATGACCCCATTTCTGGTATTCTTGGCAAAGATAATGGAGTGGGTTGCCATTTCCTTTTCCAGCTCATTTGACAAATGAGGAAACTGAGGCAAACAGGGTGAAGTGACTTGGCCAAGGTCACACAACAAAGATGGATTTGGACTCAGGAAGATGAGTCTTCTCAGCCCAGTGCTCTACCCACTGTATCACCTTGGGGGGGAGTGTGTGTGTGTGTGTGTGTGTGTGTGTGTGTGTGTGTGTGTG